>NW_027526335.1:146504383-146764591 GCF_048455015.1 Haemaphysalis longicornis | reverse complement strand
AATTGCTAACACACAACTCAAATTTTCCTCAGTATGTTTTCCCCGCAAGCTAAATCTTCAATAAATATGAGCAATGTTTTTCCATACAGGACGGTCCCGTCCATTTTCTGTAATCATGGTTACTGAAGGATTGATCAATTTATTATTTTTATCACTCAAAGCAGCATTTTTCGTTTATGCTTTTCCAATATTACGCAAACAACCGTAAGGTCTCGACTACCTATTGCACAGCTATCGTAAATAATATAATAAACAACCAGATTGGTTTGCCGCGTATGTAGCACGAAAATACTTTTAGGTATCTACATTTTCGCTTGGGATCGGGTTGTAGTATTATCTTTGCATCAACTCAGCACCTCACACTGACCCAGGCATAAAAAAAACTTGCATTTCCATGGTAATTCTGTTCCAAAACATTTTGTATTCTTTGTCTGGTGCATATGAATGACCTGTGAAAGTCTTGAAAATCGCATTGTACAGAATTTTTTTTTGCCTTTTTTTTTTATAAAGGGTGATCAAACTCAAGCCGACAGGTATTTTTTTTACGTGCCGAAATTTGCGTGAAGACCACCTCTACAGTGGGGCTTTGCGCCCAGGGGGAGAGAGAATTCAAAAGCAAGTACTGATATCGGTGGCTTAATTAACTAAAATTAAATAATGAACTTTTTCGTGGCTGCAGTAGGCAGGCTTGTTTGCAATGAAAAGTTGGACGGAATCGTATATCCACGCAGTTTCATTTGGCAGAATTCTTCTAGCTCATCCGTACTCCGAGATATCGAAGTGCGCAGTTTAATTGGTTTTCGCATGATTACGCATGCTAGACAGTGAACACCAGCGCAAGCCTCTTCCCTTTTGTTCTGTGCGTCTATAGCGGTTCTGAGTACTTCAGATTGCGATAACGCCAGCCAAGACAGTAAGGGTGCCAGTTATCACTTTTATGCAGAAATGCATTATAGTCGGGGTTGTCGTGCGTCCCTTGGCCGGCGTGCGCAGCGCGTCTGATGATGATTGTGGCATGATGCTCCTAGGGATTGGCCAACCAAACAATCCATCACGAGATAGCTTCGCGTTCAACCACCATCGTCATCTTCCCGTTGGGGAACCGCTGAAGAAGAAGGAGAAGAAGAAGACAAAGCTGCGAAGAGGAGGGCTGCGTGAGTTTTGGCTACCGTTATCCTCCTCGGCCGGCGCATCTACCCGATCTGAACCCGGTCGAAGAGCGGCACATCGCGCCTCGACTCCCCTACATAAGCATCAGGCGGCTGATTCGAGGCAACCGGCAGTTTGGAATCAAGGGACAGACGATGAACGTGCCCATCGAAGGTTGTGCGGTGCCTTCCTCGCATGGTACCCGAGGACGTTGCGTTCGACGTTCACATCAAGCGGAGGCTGATGAGTCCGGCAACGTACAAGCGCGGGTTAGTGAAGCGCGGCAACATCCTGGCTTGGCTCAAGCACCTGGAACACACCCCGCTGTATCGCGCCATCAACGTTCGGGTCGACTGGAGTCGGCTCGATCACTTCGATGACGGCGGCGAACGAGAGGAACCGCAGGAAGACGACGTCGATGATGCTGACGGTGAGTTCGAAACGATTCCCGACGACTTTGACGTGAACGATCCTCTGCAGTTGGCGGTTCCGTTCAACGCGGTCTCCAAGACGCTTCTCTATAACGAAGCGGAAATGACGGGTGTGGGAAAAGAAAAAAAATGATTACGCTCACACTCTCGCCTCTCTTTTCGCCATTAATCGCATCACACTCATCGGTGCACCCAATGCATTTCTGCATCCTCACAATCCCCTTCGGGGAGGTGCGGAGATTTTTTAAATGCAGAGCATTTCAGTAACTCACGATGTCACCCGCGTTGGCGTCCGTAGTCCGCGTCCGCATCGCTCCCCCTACACTATATAAAAAAATAATACTTGCCGGCGCCAGGTTTCGATCCTACGCCTCTGCGGGCGGAACGCAAGGTTGACGGTACTCTACCAACTGAGCCACAAAGCCGACAGAGAACGGAAGGTTACCAGCGTGCCTTATATCCTTGACTCATTCAACCGTCGGCCAGAGGTGCGCCCTCTCCCCCGCGTCCTCCTCGCCTTTTCTCCGCTCGCAACACCCTCTCTCGCCGCGTTAGGTTCGCGCGCAAGAACAGGTGGGGCACTCGCATCCCGCTCTCTCGCCGCGGTCGGTTCGCGCTTAAACCACATATGTCGTTCGCGCGCGCTGCGGTCGCTAACATCTGTGGCGTGATCGTGACGTCAGCATCACGCGTTCGCGTGGTGGCGATTTCGGCGCTATAACACTCTCTCGCGAGGGCCATTGGACTGGATTAGATTGGATTGGCTTGGATTAGCTTAGATTGGATTGGAATAAAGTGGATTGTGTTGGATTGTGTTGCGTCATAGCCGCGCCACGTTGCGTCATAGCCGCTCCACGTTGCGTCATAGCCGCTGCAGGGGGTTCACGGCACGTTTCACCATCGACTTCATCGACAATGTCTACGCTGGAAGACAATTACAACAACAACAACCAATACGTAATCCATACGACTTGCAGGCGCGCCCCCCCGCAGAAATGCTCTGCATTTCATCGTGCCCCTCGCGAGGGGGATGTTTTTTTCTCCAATCACTGCATGAGGCCGGAACCGAACCCCGGAACCGAACCTCAGTGGGTAAGGCATTATACCCGACGGAATTAAGTCGTCGTACGGCAAAGATACGTAAGGGATTGGACCCACCGCGGTAATTCAGTCGGTAAGGCGTTGCTCTGGTGAGCACCAGGTTGCGGGTTCAATTTCTGGCCGCGGCGCCCGCTTTTCAGATGGAGGCAAAAAGCGAAAACGCCTGTTCTGCGTGTAGGAGATTTCGGAGCACGTTAAAGATCCCCAGGTGGTCAAAATTAATCCGGAGCCCTCCACTACCGTGCACCTCATCGCCTGCGTTGTGTCGGCGCGTTAAACCCTACAATCACGTGAAGGATTGGCGTTGGAGGGCGGGAACACAAAACGTACGAACCACATACAAACCTCTGGTCGCTAGAGAAACGCTGCCGTTTGCGAACTACTTGCCACGAATGGGACTCCGTTTTTTCTACGTCTCCACCCGGTTGTCAAACTAAACACTGTACACAGAAGGCACGTCGAAAAAGGCACGTCGCTTTCACGGCTGCCTTGCATCGGACTTCACTGCATTCCATGCGTAGTAATCATGGGAGTGGTAATTAAACTTTGCAGTTCCATATTTCGAAGTACGGATGCGCTGGAAGAATTCTGCTTAATAAAACTGCGTGGAAACACGATTCCGTTCAACCGTTCAATACAAACATGACTGCTTAGTGCTGTCACTAAAAAAGTTAATTGTTAAATATTAGTTACTTAGCCACTGACATCAACAATTACTACGCCATTCTGTGTACCGTTGAGCTCATAACATCACTGTAGAGGTGGTATTCACGTAAATATAATCGCCCATTTTAAAAAGCCGGTCGACTTAACTTTGATCATTGTGTATAAACGCCCCTATTTAGATTTTGGGCTATCGCTGTTATGCCATTGATTTTGCTATGCTATCACGGTATTGCTACTTTCGGTTAGTCATAATTTTTTGAATAATGGAAACCTGGGATGCGGGATTGGTGTTTTCTATTCGAAGACCCGGGACGAGCAGAGAGCCGCCATTATACGTCTGGCGGCCCTCTGTGCGCATTGACAATGGGATTCGGTAAGGCCACAGGAGATGACACCACCGCTGAAGGCCGGTACCCGCGCCCATGCTTGTGCGAAAGCGTAGGAGCATGGGTCGGAAACTGGATCCGGACGGCCACCTGTGCGGGAATAACGACACTCGTTTCTTGCCGTTCAGCCAGGGCCGAATATCGTTCACCAATCACCCAAGCAACGCGGAACGTAGAATACGGGAGCCCATCACAAACCTCCTTAAATGATTTCAGCCGGTTTGCTTTGTTTCTTTCGTTCCTCCTTGGACGGCTTATACACCGAATACGCGTGTGGACATTGTCCAAGCTTAAGGCACACCACATACTGTTGATTCTCGAAACTGGTGTGTGCTTTAAATTCTATTTTTCTACTTTCATCAGCTCTGATACGCATATTTATATTTAGTTTTGTTTGTTTGTTCATTTTATTTTTTATTGTGCAGGCCCCACTGCGCATCCTTTGTACCACACTTTACCCAATTCCGTGCACAATAGCTTTAAGGCATAATAAATAAATAAATAAGCAAGCTAATCAAATAACAAATGAATAAATAAATCAATAAATCAGTTCTAAATAAATAAATAAGTCATAATTTATTGTCTCATAGATAATTCTTGCCAAAAGCTCAATCCGCAGTCATGATTCGAACACACTCTCAACTAGAATTGCGCCCTTCATTCCTGTTCCAAAAAAAAAAAACAGCTGGGATCTTTTGGGCTTTCCGTGACCCGATCTTTCAACTAATTGTAACCGGTTCCTTTTTTTACGGCCATTTTGACAGAAGCGCATCGCCCTCATCTGCGAAAACATCGTAGACAATTTCTGTTCCTTTTGCTAATGGAAAACCTATGGTAAGACACGTCGAGTGCCTGGTTTTAACGGCTGTCGGCAGTCGGTGTTTGCACGTGCTGCTTTTGAAAAGCAGTATACAAAGAAACAAGAACGCAGTCGTTCCGGCCGCTGGACAAAGGTCACTGACAAAAACTAACGAAAAAAGTTTTTCTTCATGGTGCCTGTTGTCGTATTTGGAGTGATCGCTGTGTGGTATTGTTACGAAGCCTCCTTTGAAAGTTCATGCTGCACAGACACCGCTGTAACCTGCACACTCGCTTTCAGCCACAAAACGAACTCCGTGCGGACATTTTTCAACGTCGGGCATTCTGTTAGGTTTTCTGTTGAGCTACCTTTGCCTTCAACACTCAGCTTAGCGTACTACCGAAATTTCTCCACCATTCCTGTCTGCGGCCGCGTTGCGTTCATCGGCCTGAACATTCCGTACCTTGTGCTCTGGTGTCTGCTGTTAGTGTATTTTCGTAGCAAGTCGTCTCTTGCCTGCATTATAGCTGCGCTGGTTTGGCAAACAACGTCAGCGGATGTGTCACTATAGAACTTTTCATCAAATTGTTAGCTTGCGCCATGATACTTGGGTTCAACTTTGTTTACAGAGGGTCCAACTTTTCTCAGCAATGTTTAGAGAACTATTTACTTATTTTAAATACCGGCAAAGCACCCCCAACCGCCATTAATGGTGCACCAATTCTCGTTACTGGGGTTTTACACTCGCGTACAGCGTCAATAAAGGCTCCAGTATATACAGTGAAACGCTCGATCTGCGAGACTTCACGATCGGGGTGATCGTGCAAGTCTCGCAAATCAAGCCTTTCACAAGTCCAGCTTTGTGAATTATTAGCGGCCAGCGCTTGCTTTTATCCCAGGCATGAGGAAAGAAATGAATCAATTATTGCCCTGCGTCGTCATCAGCCAAACGTCACCTCTTGAGAGCGTCTCTCCACTTCTTGAATCATTTTGTCCCACACTTTGTCTTCCGAAACCACTAAGCACGAGGCTCACCTGTGTTTATATCGGTGCTCGCAAGCAACTGCGCTGGATCGGAAGCATTTTGTTAGTCGTGCCGCTTCTCGCAGCCGCCAATATAATCTCCATTTGTGATGTGGAGATCTCTAGGTCCAGTAGAGCATCACCGCACAATGCCATTGCAAATATTCCTATCTGTTCACTGACGCCACGGCAGAGAATCGCGTAGTAACGGCGTAGACGACGGACGCCGGGACCATTGTTTTCCTTCTGCGTGCTGGCGATGCATGCACTGACACGGTACATATGACCGTTGCGACTTTCACTCTTTCCAAGAAAAGACATCGCCCGGTAAACGTTTATGCGAATACCGCCTTCATTCACCTTTTCAATGCAGAGCATTTCAGTAACTCACGATGTCACCAACGTTGGCGTCCGTAGTCCGCGTCCGCATCGCTCCCCCTACACTATATAAAAATAAATGGCATAACAGCGATAGCCCAAAATCTAAATAGGGGCGTTTATACAGGGTGATCAAAGTTAAGTCGACCGGTTTTTTAAAATGGGCGATTATATTTACGTGAATACCACCTCTACAGTGATGTTATGAGCTCAACGGTACACAGAATGGCGTAATAATTGTTGATGTCAGTGGCTAAGTAACTAATATTTAACAATTAACTTTTTTAGTGACAGCACTAAGCAGTCATGTTTGTATTGAACAGTTGAACGGAATCGTGTTTCGACGCAGTTTTATTAAGCAGAATTCTTCCAGCGCATCCGTACTTCGAAATATCGAACTGCAAAGTTTAATTAACACTCCCATGATTACGCATGGAATGCAGTGAAGTCCGATGCAAGGCAGCCGTGAAAGCGACGTGCCTTTTTCGACGTGTCTTCTGTGTACAGTGTTTAGTTTGACAACCGGGTGGAGACGTAGAAAAAACGGAGTCCCATTCGTGGCAAGTAGTTCGCAAACGGCAGCGTTTCTCTAGCGACCAGAGGTTTGTATGTGGTTCGTACGTTTTGTGTTCCCGCCCTCCAACGCCAATCCTTCACGTGATTGTAGCGTTTAACGCGCCGACACAACGCAGGCGATGAGGTGCACGGTAGTGGAGGGCTCCGGATTAATTTTGACCACCTGGGGATCTTTAACGTGCTCCGAAATCTCCTACACGCAGAACAGGCGTTTTCGCTTTTTGCCTCCATCTGAAAAGCGGGCGCCGCGGCCAGAAATTGAACCCGCAACCTGGTGCTCACCAGAGCAACGCCTTACCGACTGAATTACCGCGGTGGGTCCAATTCCTTACGTATCTTTGCCGTACGACGAATTAATTCCGTCGGGTATAATGCCTTAGCCACTGAGGTTCGGTTCCGGAGTTCGGTTCCGGCCTCATGGAGTGATTGGAGAAAAAAACATCCCCCTCGCGAGGGGCACGATGAAATGCAGAGCATTTCTGCGGGGGGGGGCGCACCTGCAAGTCGTATGGATTACGTATTGGTTGTTGTTGTTGTAATTGTTGTCTTCCAGCGTAGACATTGTCGATGAAGTCGATGGTGAAACGTGCCGTGAACCCCCTGCCGCGGCTATGACGCAACGTGGAGCGGCTATGACGCAACGTGGCGCGGCTATGACGCAACACAATCCAACACAATCCACTTTAATCCAATCCAATCCAAGCCAATTCAAGCCAATCCAATCGAATCCAATCCGATGCCCCTTGCGAGAGAGTGTTATAGCGCCGAAATCGCCACCACGCGAACGCGTGATGCTGACGTCACGATCACGCCACAGATGTTAGCGACCGCAGCGCGCGCGAACGACATATGTGGTTTAAGCACGAACCGACCGCGGCGAGAGAGCGGGATGCGAGCGCCCCACCTGTTCTTGCGCGCGAACCTAACGCGGCGAGAGAGGGTGTTGCGCACGTCCCCACCTGTTGTGCGCCCGAACCGAACGCGGCGAGAGAGGGCGTTGCGAGCGGAGAGAAGGCGAGGAGGACGCGGGGGAGAGGGCGCACCTCTGGCCGACGGTTGAATGAGTCAAGGATATAAGGCACGTTCGTAACCTTCCGTTCTGTGTCGGCTTTGTGGCTCAGTTGGTAGAGTACTGTGCACCTTACGTTCCTCCCGCAGAGTCGTAGGATCGAAACCTGGCGCCGGCAAGTATTATTTTTTTATACAGTGTAGGGGGAGCGATGCGGACGCGGACTACGGACGCCAACGCGGGTGACATCGTGAGTTACTGAAATGCTCTGCATTTAAAAAGTTATCGACTTGATCTGCAGATCAAATATTGCACCATTGTCCGTCAAAATACCCCATTGCGAGAATTACGGCACGGTTGCAGTTAAGCAAGATAACAAACGCGGCAGGCTACGTCGTGCCGTCTATGGTGACGCGGGATGTTCCGTTCCACATGGCGTCACGAGGTGGCCTGCTGCTGTGCGTATGTGCGGACCGTCCCATCTGGTCACAACTTTCTTTAGCTTAGACGCAAATGGTCCGCTCATTACTAACTAGTAGGCTCCCGCGTCTACGAGGGCGACTACATCAAAGCCGTTGATGGACACCTTGATGTCAGATGCCGCCTTCCTCGAGTTCCAGTTGCGTCGGGGCGTCGCATCTCGGCTTGTAAGTGTTGACGGTCAGGCACTGTGCGTCATCGTTGTCGTCGTCTTCTCAGCGGCAGTCTCGGTCATGTCGGGTAAGCGTCGCGCCGTGTAGCTGTCGTCGTGTTCGGGAGTCACGTCCTGGTAAAATGGGGTCGTCGGGCTGAGGGCATGACGTGGATCACTGTCTTCGGCGCGTCCTTGCGTCGTTGGATTGTTTCCGCTTTTTCGCCGTAGAGTAACTTCACCTCCAGACGTTCCTTTTGGTTTCCCACACGTGGGCTGGGGAACCTTCCTCGGGCTAAGTCAGCTAAGTCGGCGGTTCCGCGATTGGTATGGGTAGGGCGGCGGCGAACGGTTGAAACGACCTGGGCCACGGCTGCTTTCAGATAGATAGTCGTCGATCTCACATGGTCGTTGGCCAGGGAGACGGCGAGGTGCGTCGGCGGAAACAGCACGCGTTCCAAGTGTCTCGTATGGGCAGCGACGGTAGATGTGGTAGGCCTCTCCAGAGTGGTAGCACAGAGGACGATTACCGGGAGTTCGCCATACGTCCGTCTTCCTCGGCGTCTGGTTTCGGGCTAGCGGGGTCTTGTGGGCGACAGTGGGCGGCCGTACGTCAGGGTATCTTGAGGACATGTTGGAGTGGGGTGGGATCGACGAAGAGCCGCGGAGTATGTCAGAGCTTGTGGCTCGCGGGGTACTTCGGATGGCGTAGAAGTTCCCAACGCTTGTTGCACTTCTTTGCTAATCACGTCGGTAAGGGTAGCGACTTGGGGCTGTGGCGGTGCGGGGAGAAATTTCCGCAGCTCCTCTCTTACTACTCTGCGGATGGTCTCGCGTATGCTTTCTGCCGGAATCCCCATGTTGTAGACGTAATTCGCATTATCCGCGCAAACAAAGTCTTGGTCATACTGCTGAGCACGCATTTCGAGGGCTTTCTCAATTGTAGTGGCTTCGGTCACAAATTCAGAGATGGTTTTGGGTTGGTTGCGGACAAGTCCCACAAACAGTTCCTCCTTCACACCGCGCATTAAGAAGCGTAGCTTCTTTTCTTCCGTCATTTCGGGGTCCGCGGGGCGAAATAGTTGCTTAGTCTCCTCAACAAAGATCACGACCACTTCGTTGGTGTGTTGCGTGCGCGTTTCCAGCAAAATGGCTGCTCGTTCTTTCCGCACGACGGTGGCGAACGTTTTAAGGAACTCGCTCTTAACGAGAGTCCAGACGGTTAGGGAGCTTTCGTGGTTTTCAAACCACGTTCGGGCTGTATCTTCTAAATAGAAGAAAACATGGCGGAAGGTTTTTTCGTCATCCCAACTCTTAAATATGCGGACGCACTCCACATTCTCCAACCAGGGTCTTCAAAAAAGAATCCGAGGAATGATGGTGGTTCCCGGGGCTGTTGCAGGACTGGTGCAGGTAGAGAAGCGCTAGTCATGGTGACTGCGTTGATCATGGTGGTGGTTGCAGCGGTCATTCTTTTCGGTCCATCTGACAGGAGACCAAACTTCGGTTAGAGACCTTGAAGTTGGCGGCTGGCTCTAGTTGGACTCGCTTGGCGGCTTCCAGATGTCGTTGGGAGCATATAGTGTGCGTACCCCGCACCTCGGCTAGATGTCACGGAGCCAAAGATGAGGCAGTCGTCTTGAAGAAAAAGCACGTTTATTGGAGTGAACTTGTTTTCCTCTAACAACTCAAAAGTACACAGGCGGCGAAGCAGCAGTCAACATAGTGACGTGCGTCTGCGAGCGTTGGGGAATCGAATACCCCGGCGTCTGCACTGCAGGCTTTTTAGCTTCCCGCGCGTGTGGTTCTCGAACCGTTGATTCACATCTAGAGCATTGTAGGCAAGGTAAATTTAACTGGTTACGAAGCTTCCATAGAAATCCATACGTTCAGTAAATGGCGGCTCTTAAGCTGCTCAGGAGAAGTTGACTCACTGATCTGTGAAGAAAACGCTTTGCACATGCTTGCACCGCCGTCTGGGAAGGTGGCAACCTTTCTACTCTTGACTCTTTTACCCTGCCATCGTATGTTCAGCATGAGAGCTAATTTTTTTTTTCGGAAACGGTGTTAGGTTTCACAGTCTGTGGATGCCTAAGAATTTTTACAGGCCACTTTTCAAGTGGGATGGCTCACAAAATGTGGAACTGTGCTACCATGAGCTGCTATCAAAAGAAAACTTTCAATATGACCGCCTGCGAAACATTTTCTTAACAAGGGAGTGGGGTGATTGGGGACATTGAAACTTAAAAAAGACAGGTTGAGATTGGGAGAAAGTATTTTAGGCCGAGTAATACTATAATTTAAACGTTACATTTTGCACTAAAATTCACGCAGGCAGAGGCAACGAAGCACCCCAAATGGGACATTCAAATGAATTACGGGAATTCATTTGAATGTCCTGTTTGGGGTACTTCATTGCTTCGCTCACGGTTTAATTTGATCCTAGCTCCAGGACCGTTGCGTCTTTGTTTTCCTTCTCCGCAGACAATTACAAAGAAGAACGCATTTGCAAGTTGCTGCTTCCAGCTGCCATGACGACTCAGTTTCCGCCCTACCCAGCCTACGCGTTGCCGTCTCGTGCCAAGGAGAGCAAAACTCTTTTTAGTGCTCTCTCACGTCATCAGCTCACGTAAGCCAGAACATCAGGGGAACCAGTGTTAGTGGCATAAGACAAAAAGAGAAATGCCTTTATATAGAACAACGCAACACTGAACGTGCAGCCAGTGGATACCCCTAAAAAAACATAGCTTCTAGCAAGTGTTCAGACTGTCAGAAACACTTGGAAAGTGGATTGAAAGCTGACCAATGTCAGACGACAATTGACCTGGTTAGATGAACTGCAGATACAGAACGAAAACACACTGTTTCGAAGTGTAAGTGCAGAGACTAACCAAGCGCTTGGAAAAACAGTTCAGCAATAAGGGGGCAACCGAGCTGTGCAAGCTCTAAAGACCCTTCAGAATCCGAACAAGGAGGGAATAGGGATGCGAAATTTGTCGAACAGATTATCAACATCGATAAGGTGCGGCCAACTGTGGGAATGTGCGTTGTCGAAGGCGACATCCTTAAAGGGGCCATGAAGACAAAACAAACTTTTGGTTCATTCAAATGACGGCCTCGTTAGAATCATACTGACAGCACTTTTAATGCCTACTTCGCTCAGGCAAGCTATATAATTACGAAAAAAGGAAATGGCTATGCGACCCACTAGCTCATTTTCCGCAACAGAACCTATGATGTCATACCAGCCAGCCCTGACATTGGCGGCAAAAGCAAACGCAAATTAGACCGAGCTTAAAAGCTTGCCCACGGAGCAATTTCTGCTTATACTGACGGCACATTCTTTTTAAGGCAGTAAGAATGGTGGGACGAACAGTGGAAGTTACGAAAGCACACATGAACATAAAAGTACCTATGAATACTGCTTTTGGTACTTGGTTTAGCTGCACAGGACTGCCGGGCTTTAGTTTTGCCTCAGACGACACTGGCCAATGGACGCACGCAACAGTGTCTTACGTGACAGCTTTGTCGAGTGAGCACTATGTTTTTCGAAACGATTAGTTTCTCCCTGAACAAAAGCAAGCCAGGTTTAAATACGGTCAAAAACAAACCAAACGCAGAAAACGGCTTGCTGCGGTATGGGGGCCTATCTAGATTTACTAACGGCAAACGAGGCTTCGCAATCGGTTGCAGAGCGATCGGTTCCTGTGATGTCATTGCAGACCATAAAAACGTACGATTGAGAGGGAAAATCAAGCTTTTAACACTTCAGCTGATTAACTTCCCAGTGAAAAAACATCGTTTGCATCCGGGAAGTGTTGGGGTACTATAAAACACGACATCTTCAAATAAAACCAACTTCTATTTTGTCTTCATGGCCCCCGTAAGGGTTACGGTCAGGTGTGGGGAAGAAAACTGATGAGGCTGCCATGTCGAAACATGCTACAAATGTTCGTAAATCTTCTGCACGAGCGACTGGCGTAACAAGCCTAATAAGGGAACGGCTCCCAGGGAAGAGGCAATGCTTGCAGTCAGAAAAAGAGCCATGCTGCAGCCTCATTACTGACGAATGGACCGCTGTGAAACATTGAAACAAGAATTAGCCTGACGCGTGCTGCATGAGAAGTGGGCCTTTATGCACTAGAGAAGTTAATGAAATGTGCAAGGACTAGCCCACTTTCGGTGCGAGGCAAAAGGTTCACCGTTTTCACCGACTCAGTGGGGCCCCTAAAAGATCTGATGAGGACGCCCAGAACTGGCAATTCGGCATATAACGTGGAAGTCACGTGTTCTTCGCCCCAAAGGATTGGTGTTTCTCAATCTAGAAGACCATTGCACACATCCTGTGATAGGTTTAACAGTGTTATCTTGGGCGTATAGCCACATATAACGGAAAAACACAGAGCTGACGTGGAAAACATCCGCTTAGCCGGGGCCCCTGCTTGCAATAATCTTAAGCAATAAACGAAATATATTTCAATAAATTTGCTCATAAAATATGGGTTTAAATGTGTCTTTAAGATAAAACCATTTATTTTTGCGTTTTTGAAGACTGGAAAAAAATTCTAGTTCCTCATATTCTTACAAAAGACACTCCGCTGAGATATTGTTGGAGTGATATGGCGATGTGCTCAGAAATATCGCGAGCAACAAGTTTCAAATGATGCAGAGAAATGTTGCAAAACAGGGGGCATCTAGTTTTATTGTAGGCGAACTGAAAAAAACTTGGTCGGGAGTTGACGAATAAAAGATAAAACAAGCAAGTGCCCCGAGTAAAGGACAAATGAGAAACGACCGCTTCTGAACTGAGAATAGTAGGAAAAGCGTTGCAAGTGTTTGCAATACAAGTTCTGATGCAATGAAACGCCATTATGAAATATTTTTATACCAAAAATTGCCGAGAAAATTCATATAAACACCACATCAGAGCTTTCCCTTGTTCAATAGAAAATACACAGATGTGGAAATTTGCATCTGTACAAGATCTTTTTTTTTGCGTCTAGGAGTGACACGTTCACGTTATTGCAATATTTCTGTTATCGGCTGGTAACTGAGGCACTATAAGGTTTTCTTTTTGTTTTTGTAAATGTTGTTCTTCGTCCTTCCACGCTTACTGATTAATAGTCCGGTGGTTACAATGCCTCCGCTGGCGTGACCGCTTGACTGAATGTCGTGCACATTAGAACTCTAATTTGAGAAATACCGCTTTCCTGCTCATGAACTCAAATATTCCAGACACGAAAAGTGTCTGGACACGAAAAGTTTTCTTGTTTGACACGAAAAGTTTCCTTGTTCAGATACTTTCCCAGAGTGTGTAACAAGTTACCCGATTAGCCAAAACAATTAGGGTCCTTGACGATGCCGTAACGCCAAGTGGTGTCGCAGCCTTTTTGAGGCGAAAAATGCCGTCATGTGAACCACCTCTTGGACGTACGATTTCGGGTCAACGACTGATCATTTGTGTACTGCTGCGCCCTAAAGCTTGCCTGGTTGTACAAATTACGACCTTCATATCCTAAGAAGGATAGGGATCTCTTGTTGATCAATATCTCGAAACATTTGCATAAGGAAGCTGTCTGGATGATTCCACCACAAGGTCCCGCATACGATGCATCCTCCCTCTTCTTTGGGGAAACAAGAACCAAGGCTTCCCTCTTAGTCCCGAGAAGGCGTGCAGACCGCAAAAGTGTAAGAATCATTCTAGGGTGTCTGTGGGTAATTGTTTTATCTTACTGTTGGCATTTTCTGCGCCTGGAGCAGAAGCCTTACTCGTGCTCAGATTAGCATTGAGCTGATTTTTTTTCTCACATCAGTAGTCCTAGGCAGATATGGTGTGGTGCAAGAGAGGTCGTGTGCTGTAATAAATTAAACACGTGTTGAATGTTTTTGAATGTATATTAATTTCGGAATAAAGTCAGTCCGCCGTTGGGATAACAAGGGGTCAGCACAACAACATAGTACAACAGCCTAGACATGTACAACTTTTATCACAACAATTTCCCAAGGACAACGTGGTGAATAAACACGGGCTTTGAGCGAAAAAGACAACACACACAGGAAGGACAGGAGGGGCGGGGACGCGTGCAGATTAGAACTCTCAACTAAAAACTTTATTGGACGGATCACACAAATAGAAGTACACTATTATCACGCCACTCATGCGCATTTCTACAATTATGCAATTTTTAAAAGCAGCTCTATTACAAAGCTACAGGCACGTGTCAAGATATAGAATCTCTGGTTTATAAAGAAACACCAATGGGTCACTCACGCATCCTTCTCCCTGCTTTCCTATATGGTGGGCCTCTAAAATGTCCCGCACCTTCGTGTCGCTGGACCTGCGCAGAACCTCAACTTCTTTTAACAGCGGTTCACACTCGCCACTCGTGCAGGCCAGACAGTGAGCGGGCAAGAAGGCATTAGTTTTCTTTTTTGACAAAGAGGTCGTGCTCACGCATACGGTCATTGATACAGCACGCGGTATTCCCTACATAGACTTTCCCACACTTCAATGGTATTTGATATACCACACCCACTTTGCAGTCCACGTAGGGGTTGGCGTGCTTCTTGCCGCACCCTTCACGTTAAGTTAAGAAGTTAAGGATCTGCGCAGGTGCAGCGACACAAAGGCAAGGGAAATTTTAGAGGCCTACCATATAAGAAAGAAGGGAGAAGGATGCGTGAGGGACACATCGGTGTTTCTTCATAAACCAGAGATTGTATATCTTGACACGTTTCTGTAGCTTTGTGATAGAGCTGCCTGCAAAGATGGCATTAGTTGTAGGAATGCGTATGATTTACCAGATAATAGTGTACTTATATTGGTGCGATCCGTCCAATAAAAATTAGTTGAGAGTAATTGCGCTCCTCCCGTCCTTCCGGTGTGCGTTGCCTTTTTTGCGCAAAGCCCGTGTTTATTCACAAAGATGCACCAACTCGCCCAACAACAACTTCTTCTAAGGACAACATGTTCGTTTTCATTCGAATTCACAAATTCGTTTCAAAACTTTGAGCGTGTCGCTATCTTAAATTGCTGAAGACAAACATGCATTTCAACCCTAGCTTGAAATTTCTTCACAGAGGACGTACTTTCCTGGAGCCTTCACGTATTATGAAAAATAAGGTTTTTACAAGTAGTTAATCGACAAAGAATATCATAGACCATTCACTTGAGCTCGCACACACGCTTTCAGCCCTTATTCAACGTTTACTTCCTTGAATTGTGCGTTGCACTGGTGGGCTAGAAAGTGGGCTTTTCGGGGGCAACCATGATATAACCCGTGCCTGTTGCATAGCCAACTCCACGTGTATATGTTTCATGAATGTGTTCTGAAGTTTAGGTGTTTCTGTAAATAAATTCCACTTTGTTGTAGCTTCATGGTACTTTTGATCGGAAGGTGCACTGTGTGTACTTTTATTTATAAACGTTAGTGTGATAAGTAAATAAACACCACCGCATGCGTTTGTTCCCAAGTAACACTAAGAAATAGTTCCGAAGTGAGATGCAATATCAGTTGTCAGCCAAGATGTAAGTTTTCTGATATTGTCACGAAGACAAGGACGATGCAGTTGTGTTGAATGAGAAACACGTTTATTGGAGCGAACTTGTGCTCCCCTAACCACTCAAAAAAATACAGAGGCGGCGAAGCAGCGGTCAACAAAGTGACTTGCACAGGCGAGTGTCGTCGAATCGAATGCCCCGGCGTCCGAACTGCAGGCTTTTTATCTTTTGGCGCGCGTGGTTCTCGAAACGTCGATTCGCATCGAGAACATAGTAGATCCAAGAAGATTATTCTGGGCTGTTCACGTTAGATCGGAATGCTCTCCCTATCACAACAGATAACACATGCAGCACAGAAAGAAGAAAGAATGGAACACGCGCTTCCCTTGGCGCAGAGATAACACAGACCGGCGCAGCCGGGCGGTAAAAGCAAAACACAAATAAACAAACCCAATGTATGGTTCGCGGCATTACCCCCCCTCTAAGAGTGCATCGACCCGATGCTAACATAAGCGACAGTCCGAACAAATGAAAATAAAAGTTCGTCATCGTCCGTAGAAAGGTTTTAAGCGAACCACGTGGACGACTTCACGCCGTGTGCATCGTCGTGATGTGCCGGAGTCACCATCGGGGATCACCTCGTAGGTAAGTTAGCCAACACGTCGTAGAATCTGGTAGGGTCCGAAATACCGTCGCAGGAGCTTCTCACTGAGTCCGCGTCGTCGGATGGGAGTCCAAACCCACACACGATCCCCTGGTTGGTACTCGGCGTCTCGGCGTTGGAGGTTGTAGCGGCCCGCATCCACCAGCTGCTGGTCCGTTATACGAACGCGAGCGAGCTGGCGGGCCTCCTCCGCACGTTGAAGGTATCCGTGGACGTCGGCGCTGAGGTCGTCGTGTTCTACGTGCGGAAGCATGGCGTCGAGCATCGTAGTCGGCCTTCTACCGTAGACAAGCTCGAACCGCGTCAGCTGTGTCGTCTCCTGGATAGCCGTGTTGCACGCAAACGTGACATACGGGAGGACTTCGTCCCAAGTCTTATGTTCAACGTCGACGTACATGGACGGCATATCCGCAATCGTCTTGTTCAGACGTTCTGTTAGTCCGTTCGTTTGGGGGTGGTACGCGTCGTTCTTCGGTGATCCGTGTTGCTGTAGCGTAATACTCCTTGCATCAGCTCCGCAGTAAATGCCGTTCCGCGGTCTGTGATTAGGACTTCCGGGGCTCCATGTCGCAGCACAACTTGACTTATAAAGAACTTCGCCACTTCTTGTGCAGTCCCCCTCGGAAGAGCGGCGGTCTCTGCGTAGCGCGTCATGTAGTCTGTCGCTACGACAATCCACTTGTTCGGTGATCGTGACGTAGGGAACGGGCCTAAAAGGTCAATTCCAATCTGTTGAAATGGTCTCGATGGGACGGCGATTGGTTGCAGAAGTCCGGAGGGTCTTGTCGGCGGCGTTTTTTGTCCCTGGCAGTCACGGCAGCTCCAGACGTAGTGGGTGACGTCAGAGGTAAGGCCGGGCCAGTAGTACCTCGCTTTGATTTTCCCAATACTGCGGGCTGTGCCCAGATGTCCGGAAGACGGGTCGTCGTGGCACGCTTCCAAAATTTCGTCACGAAGGTCCGCGGCGATGACGAGAAGGTAATTCGCTCTTGTTCCGGGGCTGAAATTCTTCTTCACAAGGACGGAGTTTCTCAGGCTGAATGCTGGTAAGCTGTGTTTGAAGGTCCTAGGAACGGCAACGTTGCATCCCTCGAGGTACTCGATTATTACGCTTAAGTCGGGGTCGACACGCTGCTGGGCGGCTAGGTCGCTCTCCGTCACGATTCCGAAGAACGCGCTGTCTTCATCAGAGTCTTGTGTTGGTGGGTCGACGGGGGCGCGGGACAGGCAGCCGGCGTCGGAGTGTTTCCTGCTGGATTTATAAACGACTGTAACGTCTAACTCCTGCAGGCGCAAGCTCCACCGCCCAAGACGGCCAGAGGGGTCCTTCAGATTGGCGAGCCAACACAGCGCATGGTGGTCTGTTACAACCTTGACTGGCCTTCCATACACGTATGGGCGAAATTTTGAAATCGCCCATATAATAGCCAGGCACTCTTTCTCAGAGGCAGAATAGTTTTTCTCCTCCTTCGACAGACCACGGCTGGCATAGGCGATTACCCTTTCGCAGCCGCTTTGCTTTTGGACAAGGACGGCACCCAAGCCTATATCACTGGCGTCCGTGTGCATTTCCGTTTCGGCATTTTCGTCGAAATGAGCGAGCACGGGCGGGCTTTGCGGGAGTTTTTGCAGCTCGCCGAATGCTTTTTCTTGGTCGTTTTCCCAGCTGAAAGGGGTGCTATCTTTCGTCAAGCGCGTGAGTGGCTCTGCAATGCGTGCGAAGTTTGCGACGCAGCGCCGGTAGTATGCGCACAGCCCGAGAAATCTTCGCACGCCCTTCTTGTCTTTCGGCCTTGGGAAGTTCGCAATGGCTGAAGTTTTTGCCGGGTCAGGTAGGACTCCCGCGGCGTTGACGACGTGGCCCAAGAACTTGAGTTCCCCGTATGCGAAACGGCACTTTTCAGGCTTCAGCGTCAACCCCGACGTACGAATGGCCTCGAGTACAGACTCCAACCTTGCAAGGTGTTCGTCGAAAGTCCGGGCGAATACCACTACGTCGTCGAGGTATACGAGGCAGGTGTGCCACTTAAGGCCAGCTAGCACAGTGTCCATGACTCTTTGAAACGTCGCTGGTGCTGTGCACAGCCCAAACGGCATCACCTTGAACTCGTATAGGCCGTCTGGGGTTATAAATGCAGTCTTCTCTCGGTCTCTCTCGTCCACTTCAATTTGCCAGTAGCCGGTCTTCAGGTTCATCGATGAGAAGTACTTCGCGTGGCAGAGGTGGTCGAGGGCGTCGTCGATTCGGGGGAGGGGGTACACGTCCTTTTTCGTGATTTTGTTCAGTCGCCGGTATTCAACGCAAAACCTTAATGTGCCGTCTTTTTTCTTTACGAGTACGACGGGCGCAGCCCAGGGGCTTTTCGATGGCTGTATAATGTCATCGCTCAGCATGTCGTCGACTTGAGTCCGGATGGCTTCCCGTTCGTGTGAAGAGACGCGGTACGGTGACTGTCGGCTAGGTCGGGCTCCATCTTCGGTTATTATTCGGTACTTCGCTAGAGGGGTCTGACGTAGTTTTGCGCTCGACGAAAAACATTCGCTATAGCGACGCAGCAAAGCCAATAATTTTTTCCGTTGTTCTTGCGGTAGCGCCGGATTCACGTCGAACGGCTGCGGGAGCTTGAATGTTTCTACGGGTGTGCGTTCAAAGTCGGCGACTGCGATCACATCACTTGCTTCTTGCGTTTCTTCGAGGAACGCAATTGCAGCTCACTTGTTTAAATGCTGGTACTCTTCGGTGAAATTAGTGAGCAAAACGTGAGATTGGCGTTGCTTAAAGTGCGCAATGCCTCTTGCGACGGGGACACCGTGGTCGAGAAGCAACCTTCGATCACTCTCTACGATAGCGTTGATGTCAGAAGCAGCATCCTCACAGTAGACGGCGATCATCAAGCTTGCGCGGGGTGGCAGGGTGATGTGATCGTCGGCGATCCTGACAGCAGCACGGTGATCGGGGTTCGGCTGCGGCGTCGTGGAGTGATTGGAGAAAAATGTTATCGACTTGGTCTGCAGATCAATTATTGCGCCGTTGTACGTCAAAAAGTACATTCCGAGAATCACGTCGCGGGAGCAGTTAGGCAGAACGACGAACGCCGCAGGGTACGTTGTGCCGTCTATGGTGACGCGCGATGTGCACGTTCCACTTGGCGTCACGAGGTGGCCTCCTGCTGTGCATATGTGCGGACCGTCCCATCTGGTCATAACTTTCTTCAGTTTAGACGCAAATGGTCCGCTCATTCCCGAATAGTCAGCTCCCGTGTCTACGAGGGCGACTACGTCAAAGCCGTCGATGGACTTCTTGACGTCAGATGCAGTCTTCCTCAAGTTCCGGGTTCGTCGGGGCGTCGTATCTCTGCTTGTACGTGTTGATGGTCGGGCACTGTGCATCGTCGTTGTCGTCGTCTTCTCAACGGACGTCTCGGTCACGTCGGGTACGCGTCGCGCCGTGTAACTGTCGTCGTGTTCGGGAGTCTCGTCAGGGTTAGGTCGGGTCGTCGGGATGAGGGCATTTCGTGAATCACTGTCTTCAGCGCGCCCTTGCGTCGTTATAGGGTTTCTAGTTTTTCGCCGTAGAGCAACTTCACCTCCAGAAGTTGCCGCCTTTAGTTTCCCCCGCGTGGGCTGGGGGACTTACCACGGGCGAAGTCAGCGTTCCTACGGCGGTTCGGCGATTGGTAGGGGTAGGGCGACGGCGAACGGTTGAAACGCGCTGGGCCACGGCTGGTTTCAGATAGATACTCGTCGATCTCACGTGGTCGTTGGCCAGGGAGAGGGCGAGGTGCGTCGACAGAGAAATCACGCAGTCCGAGTCTCTTGTATGGGCAGCGACGGTAAATATGGTCGGCCTCTCCGCAGTGGTAGCACAGAGGACGGTTATCGGGAGTTCGCCATACGTCCGCCTTCCTCGGCGTCTGGTTTCGGTCTACCGGGGGTCGGGCGGGTGACAGTGGGCGGCGGTACGGCGGGGCCTCTTGACGGCGTGTTGGAGCAGGGCGGTGTCGACGAACAGCCGCGGAGTATGTCATAGCTTGTGGCTCTCGTGGTACCTCGGATGGCGTAGAAGTTCCCAACGCTTGTTGCACTTCTTCTCTAATCACGTCGGTGAGGGAAGCGACTTGGGGCTGCGGCGGCGTTGGGAGAAGTTTCCGCAGCTCCTCTCTCAGTATTGCGCGGATAGTCTCGCGTAGGCTGTCGGCCGGGATCCGCGTGCTGCCAAAGTCATTCGCATTGGCCGCGCCAACAAAGTTCCGGTCATACTGCTTAGCACGCATTTCGAGGGCTTTCTCAATGGTGCTGGCTTCGGTCACGAATTCGGCGACGGTTTTGGGCGGATTTCGGACAAGTCCAGCAAACAGTTCCTCCTTCACTCCGCGCATTAAGAATCGCAACTTCTTTTCTTCCGTCATTTCGGGGTCCGCGCGGCGAAATAGCTGCTTCATCTCCTCAACGAAGATCACGACACCTTCGTTGGGGTGTTGCGTGCGCGTTTCCAACAAAAGGGCGGCTCTTTCTTTCCGCACGACGGTAGTGAAGGTCTTAGTAAACTTGCTTTTGAACTGAGCCCAGGTTGTCAAGGAGCTCTCGTGGTTCTCGAACCAAGTGCGAGCCGAATCTTCCAAGTAAAAGAAAACGTGCCGGAACGTTTCTGCGTCGTCCCACCTGTTGAATTTCCGGACGCGCTCCAGTTTCTCCATCCATTCTTCTGGGTCTTCTGCGGGGGCTCCTCGGAACGATGGCGGTTCCCGGGGCTGCTGCAGGACGATTGGCGACGTTGTTTCTTGCACCATGGTGTTGGTTGCAGCGTTCCTTTTCTTGGGCCCTTCTGGCATCAAACCGAACTCGGGCGGTAAATCTTGCAGGCGGGGGCTGGCTCTTGTTGTTCTGGCTTGGCGGCTTTTCGAGGTTGTAGTGGGCATGAAGGGTGCGTACCCAGCACCTTCACCAGATGTCACGAAAACAAGGACGATGCAGTTGTGTTGAATGAGAAACACGTTTATTGGAGCGAACTTGTGCTCCCCTAACAACTCAAAAGAATACAAAGGCGGCGAAGCAGCGGTCAACAAAGTGACTTGCACAGGCGAGTGTCGTCGAATCGAATGCCCCGGCGTCCGCACTGCAGGCTTTTTATCTTTTGGTGCGCGTGGTTCTCGAAACGTCGATTCGCATCGAGAACATATTAGATCCAAGAAGATTATTCTGGGCTGTTCACGTTAGATCGGAATGCTCTCCCTATCACAACAGATAACACATGCAGCACAGAAAGAAAGAATGGAACACGCGCTTCCCTTGGCGCAGAGATAACACAGACCGGCGCAGCCGGGCGGTAAAAGCAAAACACAAATAAACAAACCCAATGTATGGTTCGCGGCAATATAGATTATGGCTTTAGGTCGTCTTTAGTTAAACCGGCATGATCTCAATCTTGTTAAATGTGCAGATTTCCCGCTCATGGAAGTCCTTTCAACAGCGATTACTCTGTAGTTATTTAACGTAACGTGAAGTTCTTTTGCGCAGATAATATGGGGGGTGAAAACTTTCTTTGCACACAGTTTCAAGTCTTGCACGTTTTGTGGCTAGGTTCCTGGCCATGGAAACTATCCCATAAAAATGCATGGGGAGTAAGATTTCACAGCGAATTGCACATAAACTATTCAGAATCCTGGAAAGTTCTTCTAGTGTTTTCATCTTCACGTTGACTTCTTGCTTTGTGCCGAATATCACTTTCCTGAAGTAAATTTTCTTAGGTTCCCGAGAGGTCGGAATTTTGCGCGAGAAAGCTGGGTATGAATAACGTTTCAGTTCGGCGACACTCAGCACCCGTGCGGGTAAAGCCCCAGAATAGATCATGGGCCTTGTGCTCAGCCATAAAATTGAAAGGTTGTGCAGCTGGTCTAAGAGGGCCTGAAAATTTTAGCTTCAGAAGTGATAGCCTGATGGGAAATTAGGGAGCATATCTTTATAAATCTATTAAAGTTATTGGATGTATTTCAACAGCATCAATGACAGTCTGCAATTGAATGATTTGATGTCTTGCCAAAAACGATAGCCACACCCTCGAGTCCCTGTCATTTTTAGTAAGAGGTTTGTGGGCTTACACATAGGTGTATTTCTTGAAGTCACATTATGCTTGGTTGATTGCAATATAGCAGCACATTTACACAATCAAGTTTTTAAAGTTTGCTCGGCCCACTCAACTCCCCTATCTTCTTAGAAGGCAAATTAATATAAATACTTAATAACAAGTTCGTTACTGCTACGTAGTAGTAAAGTCTCCTTCGTGGCTTTTGTTTTGGTGAATCTGAGCACAAATTTTCCCACTGGCTCTTTTTACACTCACTTCGCTTGAATCCGTTTCTTCTCTCAAATTCTTCGTCTTACAACGCAAATTCCACGAGCAAGCACACTGGCCCAAACGTGAGCCTCGTTAAAGTAATTGTTCTGTAGAGCTGATGTACAACTCTTATACTCACGTGACATCATGCTCAGACTTTCCTCAGGACGCACTATTCTTCAACTGTTTTTTGATATTTGTGAAGCCTGTGGAATTAGCCCACCACAGCTCACGGGTTCGGGCTAATTTCACGTGGCCGATGTTTTACAAATAATGAAAGAACTCTTCTTGCATGGTGTTTTGATAGCTTTCTACTGCCAGTGGTGCCTCGGGGGAAGACCATGCTTCAGTTCCTCTGCCTTCAAGCTCTGATGAGAGAAGCCACGTGTCTTCTGGGGATGTTGGCAGAGGCGCTTTTGTTACTTTCCCCATCATGGTTCCATCTTTTTTCCTGTATGCTATGGCTCCCCCTGAGGATGATCAGAGTGGCTGACGTGTGCCGATGCCGACTCGTGTTCCGGAGAGTGAAGACGACAAATTATTCATCGCTTGCAAAAAGCAAGCGTTCACTTTACTGCACACCTACTTCTCCGAGACGGTTCTTCCTGCTAAGGGTCGTCTGCGGTTGGCTGGAATCAAGAAGACAGCACAGTCAGCTACTTAAGGCTACAGCAACGCTGGTTTATCTGCAGAAGGAAGGAACTCATTCTTTCCGCGATCAACAAACCTCTCGAAAATAGTGCCCGACACAAGGGCACCATGCCGCGATTGTAAGCTTTTCCGCGACAAGTTAACAACCCAGATTCTATAGTACGTGCTTTGTTAATGTGTTCTTGCACTTAGATGATGTTTTCCTTATGCACTTTTTCACTGTGTTACCTTTGTACTAGAATTTTGTGTAGCGGTTATGCCAGTTGTACTCCTTGTAGCCTTGTAATTTGTTGATGTTTTTTATGCGTGTGTTTTCTTGTGTGTTTTTTTGGTCTTTTAAATTGTGTGTCCTCGACGCTATGACATACAAGTCTGTACGCAGGCTCCTTCTTTATGTTATGTCCTCGGTCCTTAGAGATTAAAATTAAATAAATGAAATAAAGTAAGTAAGCTGCTCTCGGGGGATGGCAAATTTGACAGTATTACAGGCTGCTTCTCTTAATTTGCGAGGCCTAGGAAAAAAGAGACGAGAGTAACAATTCCTAGGCCTTCCTAAATGAAGGAACGCCAGTGCTGTAACACTCAATGGACAAATCTATGCGGAAATGATGACACAGAGGCAGAATTAGTGCCATTTTAAAGCCTTTTACTGTTGGTGTCATGCACTCTGGCTTTGGCTGACACAAACACAAAGCATCTCAAAACGCTGTGTCTTCATCAGCGAGAAAACACGGTTTTCCTGTATCACATGTGGTAGCGAATCTCCAGGGGATTTTATTTTCTGAGATGTTTTCGTTGAAGTTGCTGAATATTTTACTATTTGGCTCTACTCAGCAGTGAACGGTCGTGATGAGGGTATTTCCTTTTTGCTGTTGCTAGAGACGTTTCTACGCCGCAGAGTCCTCCCCATGTGGTATTTCAATTCTGTATGCAGTGATCAGGGTCGTTCTTATAAACCCGCGCCTTATGACCACAGCGCCGCAAACCAGTTTCATCTAGTGCACGACCGTGGGACGCCCTAAACCCTGCACTTCATTTACTTTCAGTGTAGCTTTAATGAACATCTTGAGTCTGGATCGCCCATACAATTGTTGAGATGAATTTGTTTGGATTATGGAGAATATTGCCGCGAACCATGTATAAGTTTAGTGTTTGTTTTTGCTGCCCGGTCATGCCCGGTTGTGTTATCTGCGTCCCAAGCGAAGCGCGTCTTCCATTCCTTATTTTTATGCCGCACGGGCTATCACATTCAGAACAGCAGAGTGTCTCGCCCTAACGTCACTAGCCCAGAATGATCTTCTTTGATCTACAATGTTATGGATGTAAATCGACAGTACCCTAAACACCCTAAACAGATGAAAGCCTGCAGAGCCTACGCCATGGCATTCGAATTTCCGACACCAGTTTACGCACGTCACTTTGTTGATTGCTGTGTCGCCTCGTTGTTTTCTTTAAATTGTTAGGGAAGCACAAGTTCCCTCCAATAAACTTGTTTTTCTTGAAGTCAACTGCGTCGTCATTGCCATGTGACATCTGGTGGAGGTACCGGGTCATGCACCCCCAACCCTCGTCAAGCCGACAAGCAAGCCCCACTCGTGTCAGCCGCCGACAGCAAGGTCTTCAGCCGGAGTTTTGACTGCTTCCGGATTAAAACAAAGAATGGAAGACGCGCTTCGCTGGGACGCAGATAACACAGCCGGGCATGGCCGGGCAGCAAAAACAAACAATAAACTTATACATGGTTCGTGGCATTACCCCCCTTCTCTAAGAGTGCATCGACCCGATGCTAAAATAGAAGACCGTCCAAACAACAACAACAAAAATGTCCGTCATCTTCCATAATAAGGGTTCAAGCGAAACACGTGGACGACTTCGGGGCGCACGCGTCATCGTGATGTTCCGGAATCACCATCGCGGATCACTTCGTAGGTAAGTTGGCCGACACGTCGTAAAATCATGTAGGGTCCGAAATACCGTCGCAGAAGCTTCTCACTTAGTCCACGTCATCGGATGGGAGTCCAAACCCAAACACGATACCCTAGGTGGTAATCTACGTCTCGCCGTCGGAGGTTGTAGCGCCCGGCATCCACCAGCTGCTGGTCCGTCGCACGAACTCCAACGAGCTGGCGGGACTCCTCCGCACGCTGAAGTTATCCTTGGACGTCGGTGTTGAGGTCATGGTCTTCTACATGAGGAAGCATGGCGTCAGGCATCGTAGACGGCAGCCTCTTCACCGCGTCTCTTCACACGAGCGCGAAGCCATCCGGACTCAAGTCAACGACACGCTCAACGACGACATTATACAGCCATCGCAAAGTCCGTGGGCTGCGCCGGCCGTACGAGTGAAGAAAAAAGACGGCACTTTAAGGTTCTGCGTTGACTACCGACGACTGAACAAAATCACCAAAATGGACGTGTACCCACTGCCACGAATCGACGACGCCCTCGACCACCTATGCCATGCGAAGTAATTCTCATCAATGGATCTGAAGACCGGCTGCTGGCAAATTGAAGTGCGCGAAAGAGACAGAGATAAGACTACATTTATAACCCCTTATGGCCTATACGAGTTCAAGGTGATGCCGTTTGGGCTGTGCATGGTTAAGAAACGTTTCCAAAAGTCATGAATCCTGTGTTAGCTGTCCTGAAGTGGCACACCTGTCTCGTATACCTCGACGACGTTGTCATATTTGCCCGTAATTTCGAAGAACACCTCGCAAGATTGGACTCTGTACTCGAGGCTATTCGCAAGTCTGGGTTAACGCTAAAGCCTGAAAAGTTCCACTTCGCTTACGAGGAACTCAAGTTTTTTGGACACGTCGTCAACGCCGCAGGAGTCCTGCCCGACCCGGCGAAAACATCAGCCATAGCGAACTTCGCCAGAACTAAAGACAAAAAGGGCGTGCAAAGATATCTCGGACTGTGCGCATATTACCGGCGCTTCATCGCAAACTTCGCACGCATTGCAGAGCCACTCACGCGCCTGACAAAAGATAGCACCGTTTTCGCCTGCAAAAAAGCCCAAGAAAAAGCATTCTGCGAGCTGCAACAACGCCTGCAAAACCCTCCCGTGCTGCTATTTTGGACGAAAACGCCGAAACGGAAATGCATACCGACGCCAGTGATATAGGCTTCGAAGACGTTCTCGTCCAAGAGCAAACCGGTTGCGGAAAAGTAATAGCCTTTGCCAGCCGTGGTCTGTCGAAGGAGAAAAACTACTCAGCCACTGAAAAAGAGTGCCTCGCAATTATATGGGCCATTTCAAAGTTTCGCCCATACGTGTATGCTACACCATTCAAGATTGTGACAAACCACCATGCGCTGTGTTGGCTCGCCAATTTAAAGGACCCCAATGGCCGTCTTGGGCGGTGTAGCTTGAGGCTGAAAGATTTCGACGTTACAATCGTGTACAAATCCGGCAGGATACACTCCGAGGCCGTCTGCCTGTCCCGCGCCCCCTTCGATCTACCACCACAAGACTCTGATGAAGACAGTGCGTTTTTCGGAGTCGTGACTGAGAGCGACCTAGCCACCCAGCAGCGTGGCGACCCCGACTTGCGCGTCATGATAGACTACATCAAAGTACGCAATGTCGCCGTGCCTAGGGCGTTCAAGCGAAACTTGCCAGCATTCAGCCTCAAAAACTCCGTCCTGGTCAAGAAGAATTTCAGCCCCAGAACGAGAACAAATTATCTACTTGTCTTCCCCGCTCACCTCCGTGACGAAATGTTGGAAGCGTGCCAGGACGACCCGTCTTCCGGACATATCGGTACAGCTCGCACTTTCGCAAAAATCAAGGCGAAGTACTTCAGGCCCCGGCTTACATCCGACGTCACCCACTACGTTCGGAGATGCCGTGACTGCCAGTGACGAAAAACGCCGCCGAGAAGACCCGCCGGACTTCTGCAACCGATCGCCGTCCCGTCGAGGCCCTTTCAACAGATTGGAATGGACCTTCTAGGCCCGTTCCCTACGCCACGATCACAGAACAAGTGGATTGTTGTGGCGAACGACTACTTGACGCGCTACGCAGAGACCGCCGCTCTTCCGAGTGGGACTGCGCAAGAAGTCGCCAAGTTCTTCATAAACCAAGTTGTGCTGTAACATGGAGCCCCTGAAGTCCGTATCACGGACCGCGGAACGGCCTCCACTGCGGAGCGTATGCAAGGAGTCTTACGCTACAGCAACACGGATCACCGAAGAACGACGGCGTACCACCCCCAAACTAACAGACTTACGTAACGTCTGAACAAGACGATCGCGGATATGCTGTCAATGTACGTCGACGTTGAACATAAGACTTGGGACGAAGTGCTCCCGTATGTCATGTTTGCGTACGACACGGCTATGCAGAAAACTACGCAGATGACGCCGTTCGAGCTTGTCTACGCAAGAGTGCCAACTACGATGCTTGAAGCCATGCTTTCTCATGTAGATGACGACGACCTCAGCCCCGACGTCCAAGGATACCTTCAGCATGTGGAGGAGTACCGCCAGCTCGCACGAGTTCGTAGAACGGACCAGGAGCTGGTGGATGTCGGGCGCTGCAACCTCCGACGCCGAGACGTCGAGTACCACCCAGGGGATCGTGTTTGGGTTTGGACTCCCATTCGACGACGCGTACTAAGTTAGAAGCTTCTGCGACGGTATTTCGGACCCTACCAGATTCTACGACGTGTCGGCCAACTTACCTACGAGGTGATCCCCGATGGTGATTCCGGAACATCACGACGACGCACGCGGCCCGAAGTTGTCCTCGTGGTTCGCTTGAACCCTAATATGCAAGATGACGGACTTTTTTGTTGATGTTGTTTGGACTGTTTTTTATTTTAGCATCGGGTCGATGCACTCTTAGAGGGGGGGGGGGGGTAATGCCGGGAACCATGCATAAGTTTATTGTTTGTTTTTGATGCCCGGCCATGGCCGGCTGTGTTTACGGCGTCCGAAGCGAAGCGCGTCTTCCATTCTTTATTTTTATGTCGCACGGGCTATCACATCCAGGTAAGCAGACTGTGTCGCCCTAACGTCACTAGCCCAGAATGATCTTTGATCTACAGTGTTCTGGATGTAAATCAACGGTTCCAGAAACACTCGCGCGCAGAGATAAAAGCCTGCAGAGCAGACGCCATGACATTCGAATCGCCGACACCAGTTTGCTCACGTCACTTTGTTGATTTTTGTATCGCCGCCTTGTTTTTTAAATGCAGAGCATTTCTTTAACTCACATGTAGCGTCCGCCGTCTGTCCGCAACAGCTCAGCGCGCAGGTGCGCCCTCTCCCCCACTCCTCCTCTCCCGCATCACGCTACCCTCCTCGCTCTCAACAACAGGTCCGCACCCCTCCCCCTACACTATATAAAAAAATAATACTTATCGGCGTCTGCTTTCGATCCCACGACCCTGCGGGCGGATCGCAAGGGACATGGTGCTCTTCCCACTGCGCCACAAAGCCGACACAGAATCAAAGGCTACGAACGCGCCTTATATCCTTGACTCATTCAAACTACGTCAAGAAGCTGCTGATACAACGCATTCACTACCTGTGGGCGGAACGCGAGGTACATGGTGCTCTTCCCACTGCGCCACAAAACCGACACAGTGTCAAAGGCTACGAACGCGCCTTATATCCTTGACTCATTCAAACTACGTCAAGAAGCTGCTGATACAACGCATTCACTACCACCAACTCCCCAAACACTAAACGTTAATGCAATACACCCACCCCCTATGCGACGCATTTACTCGAGTCCCCCTCGCGGGGAGATGGGCCCAATTTTTTTGAGTTGTTAGGGGAGCACAAGTTCGCTCCAATAAACTTGTTTTCTTGAAGAGAACTGTGTCGTCTTTGGCAACGTGACAATATTTTCTTTTTTCAAAGGCTACAGTATGGTATCCGCATGCTTCGTTAGATCAAAGCTGCGTGCTGTGCTGCCTCTGTGGGATTTATGGAGCTCAATGCCTTCTAATTCGCTGATAAGATATTTTGAATAACTATGTCGGGGTGTTCACAGAGTACTGTGTCAAAAGAAAATTTTTCATTATATCAGAAATGCGATCTTTTTAAGCAAGAAGTGAGGAACTGCAATGAAAGAGTCAGTTCGACTAGCGTAATTATAATGCCTTCATATACTTGAACTACTGCGTACGTTGGCAGAACACTATCTACTAGAAGCAAGATACCGGTATGATATCTAGAATAAACGGGGATTGCTAAAGCAGAGGTACAGCAATATCGTACTTTAAAATAGAACGGTGCTTTATTTCGGTTCACAGAACGAAGGTTATATTACAGATCTCCATACTGGCCTTTGCCTTAGTATGAGCGCCACTCGGTCTTGCAAAGGAGGTAATGGAAATATATTCTAACGCCCTAGGCATACTGAAGCAACTGATATTGCCTGTGCGTTCTGTGTTCATAACATCAGGGGTTTTTGTGTGACAAATGTCGTGGGTTAAGAAATGGGCTTTCGTTATTTTGTTTCTCACATCCCAGTGTTGCAGACGATGAGAAGGCTGGGGTGTTCGGGCGTATATCACTAGAAAAGGCTAGAGTTTTCATCTCCTCGGACAAGTCTGACAAAGCCCCGGAACCAGATAAACTGAGTGTTGACTTCAATCTAACGTTTTGTTGTGTTCTTCTCCAGCCCTCGGGCACATATTCACGGCCCCTAAGGACAATATATATACTTTTTTGCCACCAACGTTTATACAGGGCACACAGTGCTAATACCCAAAACTGGGGATCAGTCCAAGGTCAGATTAGTAGAAGGCTATCAGCCAATGCCTCTCTGCAATATGGACTATAATGTTCGTGCAAAACGTTTCTGTAATCCTCTTCAACAAGTAATTTATTGTTTAGCATGGCTTCCCATTCCTTGGGTAGTGAAGGCAGGAGTATTTAAGGGAACATCCATATTGCACATTCTTTATCGGAGTGCGTCTAATATTCGTCTAAACAGACCGCCCTTATCTATATTGACCCTGCCGAAGCATTTCATCCGATGTCTCAGTAATTTTTATCGGGACGTTTTGAAATGGCTTATGTATGTATGTGCTGTGTTAAGGTATTCAGGTTTGCTAGGAACGTTGCACTAAACTATTTGTCCTCAATTGCGTTCTTGTAAGCCAAGTGAGATCGGGTTGTCTATTACATAGGGCTGCCTCCTATCACATTCCTTGTTTGCACTGTACATACAGCCTTCTTCTCTTAGCTTGCAACATAAGCAGAGGTAACGTGGTTGTTTTTATCATCATATCAAGGTATATTTCTTGCGTATGCGTTCAAGAAGCCCTTTCATCGAAGTTTTGTGACGAGTCTAGAGCGGCCGTGAATATAGAGAAAATTAAGCTATCTTGGTTCGGGAAATGGGAACCAAATCTTCCAAATTTGCCGGTTGAGACAGTTGAGACAGTGCGCCGCTAAAATACCTTGGTGTGCCCTTGCATCAGATAAGAAATTGCGGGCAACACTGGTTTATCACCCACCCGTGTAAAAGGCTCCCCGCCCCCATGGATGTGGCGAGAATAACTGTATGTACCCGTGCACTAGTGCGTAAAGGTTTCTTGGTAGCAAAGCCGGTTTATGTGGTTCAGGTACGGCAGAACGCGCGAGCTTAAGAGCAGCCGCTCCACAGATTCTTTGCTAGATTCGTGTGGGGATCTCAATGCAAATCAAAGCGTAGGGATAAATTGCTTCTACCATTGGTGTCTGGAGGTGTGGTGTTAATGCACTACTCCTGCACCAACTTGTGTGTTTTTTTTTGGCAAATATGCGGATCACCCACGTTTACTCACGATAATTCGAAAGCGCAGAATTTACCATTTACCTTGTCCTGTTATTTCTACGGTTGCTTTAAATCGAAGCCGCCATACAGTTTTTAAACAAAGTTATGAACACTCAAAATTTCGTTACTGCACTCAGTTTTCTTTCGAATATCTGTTTAGCCTTTGATGAAAGGCTGTGACGAACACTTGAATTGATAATTTCTTGTCAGTGCCTCTTTATCGCCAGCACTAGATGCGTGACTCCAAAGAAGCAGCCTGCCGCCAAATGAAAATATGTTTTTAAAGTTTCATACGCGAATGCGTCGAGTTGGGACGTGGCTGCATGAAAAGAAGAAAGGAGCAATATTTGTCTTGTTAAAACGTGGCTGAGCGAAAAACAAATCTCGATCCCTTGGTCAGGCAATTGTCGCTTGTGCATTGAACCAGGGACTATTGAGGATTGTTTCATGTTCTCGCGTAACACCGTCTGTTTCTTGGACGTTTTGCACAGGACTCTAAACAAGACGTTGACATTACTCCTAACACAATTCGTATTCTTCCCCTTCCAAAATGTTCATCGTCTGCGCTACGACGCTTCTGTCTGTCTTTCACTGTTTAGCTTGGGGAAGTACCTCACAATGGACCGGCATGCGGAGCTCCATAGGTCAAGGGTCGGCAACCTGCTGCCCGCGGAGGAGTAATATGCACCTCCCAGAACCACGTCAGATTCAACCCCCCACCCCCACCACACACCTTTTGCCTTTTGCTTCTTCCAACATAAACGTTGTGAAATAAAATGCGGTTAAATAGGACCAAAGATAGGTCACTTCCAGTGGGGAGTGTTCCGCAGCTTTACACTTAGCCAGCATATAATCAATTACTGTATTGCATTACGGTAAATGGAATCTTGACCCCTTTCCTGATTTTTCGTCCTGCCCTCCGCCGCGTCAGCTTCGTGCAACTCCGCCCTACGCCTTAAAATGGTTCCTAGGTATTCACTTCACTAACGAAAGTCATTTTTTGAGAGCAGCCAGCCTTGCTGCGGAACGGTTATACAGTGCAGAGGGATCCACCAGAGTAGGTGCAAATTTCCAACGCGGCCGCATGCATCCGTGCGGTTTCAAACGGTGGTGATTTTTGTCATACTGATGTGGTTACTCTTCGCTGTAAGTTTTTTATTGTGTGTTTATTGTCACGTATATTCTCTGCTAAATTTTCATGCATTAGAAAAAAAAGAGTTTCAATAGCACAGTCAATACTGCGTCATGCTGTCACACTGTTGACCCAGGTTTCCAATCCTGCCGGATCACAGACTCGATGCTTCATTTATTTACTCTTTACATCGGCGGCTATTGTTTTACCTGACAAAGACAACGCCACTTTTCAGCACAATGGGTTAATGGTCTGCTGAAGACTTTTACAAAAGAACATTGGGGCAGCATACGCTAATGGTGCCAGGCTCGAAAAATCGCAGATCGGCGGCCCCTCCCCCTTGGGCGGAGACGTGGCTTTTGCCCCCGACATAGATTTCGAAACTTACGCTAAACGTTCTGCATGAGTGGCGGGCACGTATCATTTTGACCGTAGCCTTTCACATCTCTCCAAAAGTGAACCGTGGTACCACGCGACAAAACACACGGCAACCGCTTTTGCGAGCCCGGCGTCTGGAGCGTGAACTCTCTATCTGTGCTCAACACCTCTGGTGCGAACGCACGTGAACTGGCGGGTAGAAGAACACGTGAGAGATCACGCCTCGAATGCGGGGCAGAGTGTTCTCGAAATGTCGAGCTGCCTGTCACAGGGCGCTCCCTTGCAGGCACACGCTCACGTGTGCTCGGTATTTATTTTTCAATTTTTTGCGACCTTCCCGAGTGGCGCTAGTCCTCGGGTAGGTCTGCCCGACGCCGGGCGCTCCTCAGGCGGTGCAGGTTCGCATGCGTTCGGTCTTTTTTCTTTGTGTTTTTTCTGGTAATGCTATATAAGGAAACTACAAGCCTCTACAGCTCTGCTAGGAAAACATTCTTTGAGGGACATTGATTTATAGCTCTCTTCACGCTGAATACGAAACCCATGTGTATGTTGTGTGCAAGTACACCGAACCAACATGTTTTCGCCAAAATAAACGGCCCCGCACGTCGGTTCAAAGCAGAGCCCTGGCAGCATTCCGCCACAGGCCGGCGGCTAATGACGTGAAGTCTAGAAGTGCTAGCGATGCGCAGTCCACTCCGCCTGAGGAGCTGATTTTTCTACCATTTACACCCTCCTTCGTCCTGAGACAACAATCCTTAAAGCGTTTTGTTGAAACCTCGTTAGTGAACACAAAATGTATGAAAAAACATGAGAAAATTAATCGTGTTCAAGACTAACAGAAGGTTGCTAGTCTGTTGTGTACCCAAGTGGGTACTCCGGGAATTAAGGCGCATGAATCTCTAGAAAACAGTTTCTACTTTGGAGGCAAAGAAGCACGTCGCAGCTTAGGCACTTCACTCACGACTTTTTCTTGCACTGAGGGTTCCGACACTTCAAATCGAACTCGAGTTTACATTGCCCAAGAAATTAACTCAAGTTGAAGAGCACCTCGACCGGTGGTAGAGGAATCACCTTGGATGTGTTTGATCCGGGGGTTTCTTTTTGTAAGCGTCGGCTGAGCTGCTCTTTCCCTACCGTTTTAACCCTCTCCCCCCAGCGCATCTGGCCTCCTTACCTCAATAAAGCAATTCTCTCTCCCTTTATCGCATTCTGCGTTCAAGGTACACCCCCCCTGAATGGCGCAGGCCTGCATTGAGGAGAATGTCAGCTATGTTTGTTGTGAAGCTCAGCAAATTGAGCCTATCTTTGTTAGGAACCATGTCCTCTCCGCAGTATATAAGGTTAATGTACCCAGCTGTTGCAGGCGCTGAGGTCTAAAAAATTGGCGAAAAAGTGAACCGTCCGTTTGCTACTACGCACCGAGATCCTGTCGTAGGCTACATAGACGTCGGTCAGGTCCACACCACCCATGTGTTCATCGTATTACGCTGCAATGTCTGGTTTAGTGACTTCGATTGTCTTCTTTTGGTTCTTCGACCCTCTGCCACTGTTCCGTTCTGGCTCCGAGCCAAATGTGGTGGATACTAGAGTGACTGCCTTGTCTTTTCATTTCACAAGAGAAAGCTTGCCGTTACTCCGTACTCTACAGTTGCAGTCTCCACGTTTCATGACCCTGTCATTTGGCATTACTCTTGCTTCCCATTGGTGCTGTTGGCCATGATTATTCAAGTATGATGAACATTTTTTTTTTGTTTTAAGCAAAACGCCTGCTACCATCCTTCCCCGTTAAGTACCATCTGTGAAGGGAAAAGTCACATCTCGAGTCACCATTTCACTCAGTTTCTAAACGACCACTCCTGTAGGGCCCAGTTCCTTCAATTTGCACTGGGAGAAGTTCCTTTCGGGATTTTAAAACTAGGGATATTTCGGGATATTAAAATTAGAAATAGTCCAGAACTAGGCCTTCAGGAGCCACTAAAAAAAATTCTTCAGCCCAACAGGGTTCGATTTACTTGCGGCACACTGCCGCTTAGGGTACCTGCCTGTCAGTGGTATGCTTTGCTCGTCCAGGGAGAGCTCTAGTGAATGAGAAGCTCTAGGCATGCTTTTCTTAAGAACACAACAATCGGCTTCACAACAAGTAGCCTGTGCTCGTCTTTTTCTGTGTATGTGACAGTATTCTGCCCAGAAAGTTCAGGTAGCTTTGAAGTTCATTAAACCTATCCCGCTGCATTACGCTCTTGGTAACCTCGAGACCCAGTTGGCGCGTCCAGTGCATTAGTAATTCGTATTTTGAAAACACCCAGTAAAATACGAACGCCTGCAAAGGTACGCATCTCTCTTGCATGTGCGTTAACGGATCTAGCGCACCTCACTTAAACAGAATACAGATAAGACTGAGCCGCACGTTAAATCCAAAATTTGTCTCTAAAGTACGTTGGAAGTGCATGTAAGGCGAATTTGCCTATTGCGCGATCGTATCAGCTCTGACTTCACTACTGAGCTTTACGCTGTTGAGCCTGGACAAATAAGAAAGTTTCCGGTAAAAAAATCTACAAGATAGTATAGGTGAAGAAAGACATGTATTTAAATTTATCAAGCACGAGCCAAAACAGTAGATAAAATTAACGTCGTAAGTTTTAGTTTTCCTCAAGCAGCGGGCGGTTGAGGTCTGGTTCACTTGATCGTCAAACTCGTCAGAGTGGCTGCTTTTTAAGCCGGATTTGCCTGAGTTTTGGGCGAAATTGCCGATCTACTCTCGGCAGTCACAACCTGACAAGTCAGCGCCACTCTGCACCAATAGAGCCTGAATTTCTTCATCTGTGACATACTTGCCTGAATATTCAAGTGCCACAGCTGAGTCCGCTTGTATTCAATTGGGTATCCGGAACTGCAAAGACACCTTGTATCTATTCTGTTGGGCCAGGAAGCCTTCGAGAGAAAAGGAGAGGCTCGGAATATTTCCTTACAATACAGGAGCCTGGGGCAAACACAAACGCAACAAGCTCGCTCGCGACGTGCTTAAGAAGGGATTTTTTCCGAACAACTCACGGCCGATTTAGGTTTCTCGAATGCAGGTCTCTAATGACAATATTAGATCGCCGCTGTTGTTGCCAGCTCTATTCAATATTCTTAGCACTATGTTTCAGTGCGGAGCACTTCGACGCCTGCTACTGTAGTTTGAAGGCAGCGTTGTGCCTCGCTACCGAGCGAACGAAGACGGAACCGAAGACGGAAGAGAAAACGGCGGAGGAAAGTGTGGCGAAAGCGTGAGAATGAGGCAGTTGGACATGCTGGCTGTCAGCTAAGCGCTGCGAGAGGACGCCATTGCAGCGCGTGCCATGGTGCACTAGACAATGACATGTGCACTGCCTCAGACGCAGTTCGCGCCACCGACCCAGAGGCTTACCATCGCTGACATTTGCACGCGAGGTTCCCACAAGATTTACAACAGGCTAGGCGGTGATGTGCTGTGGGATGACAACAGAGAAGCGCGCCGCCGTGCGTTCGTTCATCTGGCGATCCCTTCCGGACAAGCAGCAGCTGTGCACCGTGACCGGAAAGACTATAGTTGCGCTGCGCACACATTTCCCATTATGGAGTATAGTAATCGTCAGCGTCGTTACACACCATCACACCTCCTTCTCGGATTTGCAATTTTTTGTTTTCTTTCGTGCAGCCGGCAGCAAGCTATGTGCAACGGACTGCGGTGATTCGTATGCGCAGGCAGCAGCGATGAGCCCGCGGGTCACCGCGCCAACACACAACTCGCTTGCGCTATACGCTCGCAAAGCACTCGTGTGCGACAAGCAGTGTGGCCCACTTGAACTATTTGTAGCCAAATTGGACGGCATTATTTTTCTTTCGGCGTTGTTTTAGACGAGCTCGCTACCAGGGTATTTCTGGGCTACATCTGGCCAAATGATATCAGCTTTCTAAAAGGGTGTTTTAAGGATGCACTATATATGAAAAAGCTTGGTACTGGGTGCTGAATGTGCCCACGTTGGCTGGAAAATGGTGCAGCGTCGCCTCGCGTTAACTATACCAACTTATTTCTGCTATGATAGCAGGGAAGCCGGGATATCCTCTGGTGGGGGCTACTTCCCGGATGGCTGCCTCGGAGCTTCCCCAGGTGTTATTATGGTGCAGAGAATATTTTGCCAGTATATTCTAGAGACCGTAGTGAATCATTGAAAATGGACTACATTACAGGCTAAGAGAAACGAGCGGTTTTTCAGTTGCGCACCCGCACGAAGTAACCCTGAGTTTGCTATGAAACGACGCCGCACGCGACAAACGATCTCATCTCGAATGCCCTGTTACGAATCGGCCTACCAAAGATTGCAAATGCATACCACCGAAACCCACAAACAAGTAGAATAAAACAACAGTGTGCGGTTTTTTTCTTTGCCTGTGCACGTATGTGCTGTGTGCGGCATGGGGGACCTAGCATTACCCCATTCAAAACATTTGACAAATACATCGACTGATGAGAGACGGCTCAACAGCGAGCTGTCCACAGCTGTCTCTGTATCAAAATGCTGTTAACGGCTGTTCCTCGTGTGACAGGGACGCCTGAAAATGTTTCCAACAATTGGCATTACTAGTCCTTTAAATTGGAAAAAAAACTAGGGCCAAAGGAGAGGCTTGAAGTTCCGGCAGCGGAACTTATACCCGGGCTTCACACCCGGGCTTCACACTGCAGTCGTCCAGTCGTGCCGGCAGAGCGAGTTGAGTTAATCGAGTCGGGTGCGTTGGCACACTGGCACGAGAATCTACATCGTCTGTATGTGCGCAAGCAAGAGGAGCACATGAACATTGCAATTGCTGCTACGGCGAGTACTCTCTATCTGTTAGCAGCAGAGTTTGGCAACAGCTATAGCCTGTCACAAAATAAACAGATCTGAGTGTGATCTGCCTGTGATCGCGCTGGCCTGTCTGCCTGTGATCGCGCTGGCTGAAGTATCTAACCGGGTATACTTAGGGTATCGGTTGTGTAGCTGCATGCAACCGTCATGTCCTGCTCACTCGTTCTAATTAGCATTAAGCCACGGTTGAAGTGCTCACACATTTACTGCTGATACACGGAAAGAACACAGGACTAACATGGCGTCCGTCCGCTTCAAATTGTTGCCACATATGAGGAGGTTTTTGCTGGCTTGAGAGCAAACACAGCTAGGACATCTATTACGGAAGGGGAGGTAAATAGATTCGAAATGCTCTTTTATACTCCTCATGTTGGCAACTGAAATAAACATGCGGTGTATCCGCATTTTATCGCCATACCTAGGAAATAAATATTTTTCTGTGGAGAGTATCTAAGGCAAATCGATTCTTAAAAACTCTATTTGCTGCTAGTTTTCCTTTACAGTGACATTTGCATGTAGGCATCCCTACGTCAAATAAAAATTGTTAAACCCTTAATTGCAACGGGGTTATACACCTTGGTTACAGGTATCAGTCGCTTGACGGATGGAATTGTCTTTGACGGTGCCGTCTTCTGCGCCATTGCAATGCTCAGAGCATATAAAAACATTCGTGTGTCAGAGAAGTGTCTTGCCTTTTTCCTAATACGTGCAATAAAAAATCTAGACATGTAAGTATGGTTAAATCCAGCTCTCTGAATTATAATCTCGTAGATCGTAACAATTGACTAAAACGCGGCGGCAGCGTTTTTTGAATGCCCTGGGATGAAAGCGTCATGGCTACCAGATACTCAAACCACAAACATTCGTCAAGTCTAACTCGCCTAATTATTGCCCAAAGGATACAAAATTTTTGGGAAATTTGCGTCAAACGTCGCCCATTGTTTTATACTATATAACAAATTTTCATGCTTCGAATTTGAAAAAATGAAGGAAAAACAAAAGGCAATTTTATAACATGCAATGATCCATAAAACCAAATGACCTAGGCTCAATGGTACGCCGCAGTGTAAAGCTCGTACGCGCACACATTTTCCTTTTTGGCCTCCTTCTCAAAACAAAATACCAAGCTTAGAGCGGAATCACCTTCACCACTACGCATTACGACACACAGTAGACACAAGAATCTACGAACGGCGGAACGGCCGAGGTCAATATAACCACCATTTAAGGTCAGCGACAACACCTGGCCCATTCAAAACGCACAATTTCAATCACTTTGTTCAAAACTTTATCCGTCATTATCCGTCAATTTCAAAAGAAAACTCTACATGAAAAATACTTTCAAGTGTTTATATTGCCCACAGCTTCTGTGTTCCTTTTTTTCCGAAATGCTTTGCCTAAAACACGTTTTAATTTAATGTCCGCAAAGACGAACATGATAACGCAAAATGAAAAAGGAACAAAGCACGAATTTTCTGCGCTGTTTCTAGAACCTGCAAGGTATTCCAAAATACTACCACGCATATGTCTAACATTCGCTTGCATAAGGCACCCTTTATACTCGAGCACATAAATTGCTGCTACTTCTACAAATATTTCGGAAGGCGAGTGAAATGTGTAAGCCAATACTATAATGTTTGTGGCCTGTAGAAGGTAGGAATTGGTTACCATCTCGAGGTGCGTACGAAGGCGTTAAAATAGACTCTGATACCCTTGCGATCAACACTATCACCTTTCCTTCCCGTGCAGAAGTATTGTGGAAGCTCTAGTTATGGCCAGCACAGAGTGGCACTGCGTGATATGGTCGTCGGAGGTTGTGTGCTTTCCATTACTGCTTGGCTTTTGTGGCTGTCTTAAAGTGGCTATCGAAGGCGTTTACTGCTGCCACTGAAGGTAAGGCGGCCAATACTGCTACACAACTACAATAACGTAATTCAAACGCTCGAATAACGCCCATTTCGGGAAAGAGAATAAAATTTCTTTAGCTGGACCGACCTCTCTGATAAGCATAAAGCAGTAAGTTTTGAAACTCTCTGATATGCCTAAAGTAGCTTATGGTTGAGATACTGTTTCACTCCCTAATATAAATGCTGGATGTGTTTGTTGAATAATTTCTGACAGAATTTATGATATGAAAAAAGGTAAAATGAGTTGGTAACAAGTGTGGGGAACAGCTCTCCCGGTTCAACGTCTTAATTAATTGCGCATCCAGCAATGTAGCCAGAAAACGACATCTCCCTAAAATCAGCCAGAAAACAAACGACATCTCGATAAAATCTACGCATACAAAATTCTGCTACACCTTTCACTTTTCTGGGGAGATGAACCAAAAATCACTTACAAATGTGTTCTAACATCTTGAAAATGTGGAATTCTTAATACTCACACCGTGCAGGGTGCAACTTCATACCCTCTCATTCTAGAGGGAGGTTCTGATGATTTCTTTGCGTGCGCAGGTAGCCCCGCTAGCCTAGAACGCTCCAAAGTACCAGGCGCTGTCACGTCTCAACCGTAATTCCCTTCATCCGCCATTATGCTCACCTTCATGTTTTAGTGTACTGGCCCTCTACACCCATATATGCAGGTTTCTGAGGCAGTACCACACTTATGACATACATATTTTAAGCTTGAACATGGCGTTGGTAAACCACCTAATAGAGACTTCGTTGTCTTTGGTCGTAGTTACTCTTGCGCCAATAAACTAAAGCATACTACTACAAAAAAGTATGACAGGGTCCCTTTCAACACAAATATGCCTGAAGCAATTTGAAATCGACGGCACCACCTCAAGGGTGCAGTAGTACTGTCGTCTTCATTGAACATTGATCGCTGGAGAAAATCAAAGAAAGCAGAACCCACACTTAAGGGGCTTCCATAAAGGATGTTCTAGCTATCCTTGTTATCATCAGTCACAGGCCAGCAAAAAACAACTCTCATCACCCTTACTTGACAAAGGTGTACGTCGTAAATTTCTACCTGGCTCAATTGGTCGCACTTAAAAAATTATTCACCCGCTTAGATAAATCAACCATGCGCTAGAAACGTTCAGACACCCCAAGTTTAGCTGAAAAAAAAACACGTCATCGTACTTTCGTAACGGCCTTATACTTTTGAAGCAACCCGCCATCCACAATTTTCCCACTAAAATCAAAGGTGTTGCACGTACTGTGCGATTGTTACAATGACCAATATTATTTTATTTGTTTCCTAATGGAATATTGTTGCACGTTTACATGGTTTTCTAGTTTTGTGTATTGCGAAATCAACAATTCTTATTTATGTGTATAGACATCACCCTGTGTCTGTTATGTGCTGATTGGCATCTCAATTTGGACGATCAGAGATATGAACGTGGATTATCCTATAAGTACGGGCTTTATGAAGGCGAGCAAAACTGTCGTCCAAATGTGGCGACATGCAGAACCATAAATCTCGCCCAAAAGCTCGCGAAGTTGTCAATAAAAAAAACTTTTCCAGCCAAACCAATACAAAAGTCGCCTCATCTGATAATCCTGGCGAGCACGGATGACTGCACTGTGGCCAAAGCAGACCATCCCGCCTTGTAGAGATGCCGCCGGCTCACTATAAAACAGAATGAGGGCGAAGCTTGTAGCGAGCCGTGATACGTACGGGAACATGAAATAAATCCACGTGCTGCGCTCACCGCGTTGTCTTTTATGTGCACACGACACGCATTTGCTTTCAAGCCCATGTGTCGTGTTCAGTTAAGCCACCCGTCTACTGTGCGGGCACTGTGTTCTCCAACTCCTGAAGCTCAACAATCATCTTTTTGCCCTCGACGCGCGTTCTCGCAGCCGCCCCGTAGACATCGCAGTAACGTACCACTAACCGTGACTTTCCGCGTCGGTTGTGGCCGTGCCCGAGCTGCCAGACCGCGTCATTTCAACCGTTTCGGGCCCATCCAGCCGAGGCCCCAACTCAAGAATGCATGAATTTGCATCCCAAAGCCGCGTTTCTTCAAAACGACGGCCATAGTTTTAGATTGAGCCCCTGGAGGTGAGGGAATAGCCATGTGCTAAAAATGGCTAATCCCACCCATCGGTGGGAATCGGCATAAAGCGAATCTTTTACAAGGCCACACTTCGGTTGTCATGTGGTTGCGTTTAGCATATTTTTAGTTTTGATTGTGCTGCCGTATGTCCACTTTTGATGTCGGTGAGCAATGGCAAGGTCATTGAGCGATACGAGACTTATAGAGAAACTTTGAACGCCTAAATCTCGTTGGCGAAGATGCAGCTCTAGGTGACAACAACGTGGTAGGCGCATGAACTGCGGCGCCTTAAAACTTCTATACCTAATGGATACCGATCGACTCCGGTAGCGCCCAAAACGTACAATCAGGACCACCATTTTATATTCACACTAACGTTTGTAAACGTTCCCCTAGAGCCCACAGCACTTCACACGACGTTACATTCATTATTCTTTGACGTATGGGCACCGCTTTACGCTGTTGCTCAAAGGGTGTCGTTACACCTAACGTCGGGCTGCCCCTCCCTCTTCTAGCCATCAACCCGTCTAAACGGTACCAGGTGACGGCGTCGCGCTGTACACCTGCACGTTACACCTAACGTCCTATATTTAGGCCTATGATTAGGTAACCGTCATGTTGAACTTCGCGACTTGCCAAGTAATGTCTTGCTAATTCACGGTGAAAATAAAGCTCAGGAGAGGCCCGTCGCCACTGCATTTGCAGCAGCCTGGAGAAAATTGGTTAGTCATGAGAGGTTCAAATAAAGTTATTGAAATGAAGTTTGTCACGGGAGGTTGAAATCATAGTTCAAATAAGGACAAAGAAATAGTCTTGAGCTGGCCTTGTGGTGAGATGAATGGAGCAGTGGACAATTAAGGTAAAAGAGTGGATACCAAGAGATGAGTATAGACCTTATGCAAAAACTGGCACCCTCTGGCGGGAACCGCGTGCGCTTCCGCCATGTTGGGGGATACCCGGATCTCCGGATACCGCTGTGTACATGATAGCCCGGGGTTAGCGACGCGCACGTCGGCATTTATCGTGTTTCAAGATGCTCAAATACTGCCGTGTAACTTTCTGTGCACAAAGATGATACGAGGACGACCACGGAAGTAGCGAAGACATTTTTTATTTCTCAACGGAAGCATGACTCCAGCCCTGCGTGAAGCCGCTTGCGGGGGTCGACTTCCCTTTGCGCAGTAATATTATAGTTAGATCGCATGAATAGTCACGAAACGAATAATATGTGCAGGACTACAAAAGTCCCAAAGTGAGCTATTTTCCAGCCCTGTATTTGCCGCCGAGCACTCCTGCCTGCTGGTAGTTAAGGCGCACTGCATCGGTGAGCTCGTACTTTATCGTGTGGAATGAGTTTTGAGTGCCATTCGTGCTTTGCGTGCCCGCGTTCTCTTTTTATTCTGGACGTTCGGCAGGCTTTTATGGAAGTACCACGCATTCTTTCGTTGGCCAAGCGTTGCAGGAAATAAGGAATCCGCGAGAGTTGCAACATTCACGTAGCGCCATGAGTAGCGCAGGTAACGTACCTAGTAATTCCGTGTATCGGTCATTTACCGCTCGTCGCCTCCTGTTCTACCATAGCCTGTTTTCTCAAGATCAAGTTTTAAGTGCGAATGCACTTTATAAGCGACCCTGAATTCCGTTGACCGCCGTCCGTCCACATAGCAACAGCTGCGGGTGCGCGCGCTCCTCGTCTTCCTTGGCAACGGGGGGAGATGGCACATACCCACGTGGGAGATTGGCCAGGAATCTCCTCGTCTTCCTTGGCAACGGGGGGAGATGGGCGCGCGCTGCCTGGCCGCTGACATGGCACATACCCACGTGGGGGATTGGCCAGGAATCCGGCGTGAGAAGGGCTAATGCACCCGCTTAAAGGAGTACTGACACGAAATTTCAAAGCTGAGATCCGCTCTAGCAATCAAGTACAACGACAACACAAATAGGTGCCTGTGCATGGCACATACCCACGTGGGGGTTTGGCCAGGAATCGGGCGTGAGAAGGGCTAATGCACCCGCTTAAAGGAGTACTGACACGAAATTTCAAAGCTGAGATCCGCTCTAGCAATCAACTACAACGACAACACAAATAGGTGTCTGTGAATTAATGCATCTTTCTTTCTTTGTAGTTGTGTGTGTGTGTGTGATCTCTCTTTCGCGAACATTACCGAACCGCGCAAATTCAACTCGTGCATTCGCACTTTCACATTCTTCCCCTCGGGGAAATGCGGGGAATTTTTTCGAGTAGAATTTTCTAAGCGGTAGTGTGCACCCAGTTTTGTTGTCCACGGCGCGAGCAAAGGACGGTCAGCGGTCGCCGCGAGGCACGCGCTCACGTGCGCTCGGCATTTTCTTGCTCTTTAAGGTTTTCGCAGTTTTCTTTTTTTTTTTGCTGAAGCCTTTGCGTGTGCAGGGGACGCTCGGCGGTCGCCGCGAGGCACGCGCTCACCGGCGATCGGCAATTTATTTGTTATTTATTCATTCATTGGCAATTTATTGGTAATTTATTGGCAATGTTTAACGCGTTACACGCCACACACGTTACGCGCTACACATTACGGCCAGATACAACAGCTCCGCTGTTAAAAAGTGCCAGGTATGCAATTTATTCTGTTTAGTGTTTTTTTTTTTCTTTTGCAGGTTTCCTCTGCGTCCCAGAGGATCCTTAGCATATAGCTATATCGTGAGTGCCCCCCCCCCCTTCCCCCATTTAAACCTCAGGACTGCCTGAAAGTTTCGAATCGTTTCAGGAATGACCTCTTGAGAAACCCGCAGGATGCGAACCAACACGGATGTACTTTCAATGTTTGCGTTCTCGAAGCCAAAAAAAAAAGAAAAAAATGAGAAGAAACGCGACAGCCTCCAACAGCTTCCCTGCCTGTGCTTCCATGACTGCTTTTTCGATGCATAATGAGTATTTACGAAGTCGCCCGCAAATGTGGGCAACAGAGAAAGGTCCACAGATCCCTCGTCGTTCATCTTGCTGCGCTTAAATCTGAATATAAAAGGATCGCCAAGCCGAGAAAGCCCCTCACACGCTCCGTGCCAAGCAATCCCGCGACCGTCACCCCCAACATAGCGTCGCGTGTTCGTTTCTTTTTTTTTTTCGGTAGATGGCGGCACTTTTGCATGAGGTCTATAGAAGGGGAAGGCGAATAACACGACAGATGGAAGAAATACGTAACTTCGCGGGAAGAGTGTGCGCCCAGGCAGCGCAGGACAGGAGTGGTTGGAGGTCAGTGGGAGAGGCCTTCGTATTGCAGTGAACCTGAGTAGGCTCAAGATGATGATGATGATGATGATGATGGTGGTGATGATGACAAAAAGCGACGGTTTTTCTCACACTCTTTGCTGACTACTGGCAACCGCGTCCTCTCCATGACGCGCCGTGACGCGCTCACGCGGGAGATAATGGAGGCGCGGGAAATTGTGCCCGCGGGGGATGGTTTAATTAGTGTTGCTTCAATATCGCTGTTGGGGAAGGAAATCGCGTTTCTTGATGCTGTATAATCCGGTTGAGACAGCACGTGTCATGGTGAAGGTGTTGTTTTATTTTTTATTTTTTTATTATTTTGAACATTTTCTTGGTTTTACATGTCTACGCGATAGTAGTACATATGTGCGTGGAATCTGCACAGTTTGTTAGTTTGCGCTGTGTGGTGTGTCCTCTTCTTTCGTCCCGTTTTTAAATGCAGAGTATTTCAGTAACTCACGATGTCACCCGCGTTGGCGTCCGTAGTCCGCACGCTCACTGCGCATGCGCGTAGAGTCGAGGCGATAGTGAACACTCTCTCGCGAGGGGCATTGGATTGGATTCGAACACTCTCTCGCGAGGGGCATTGGATTGGATTCGATTGGATTGGCTTGGATTGGATTGGCTTGGCTTGGCTTGGCTTGGCTTGGCTTGGATTGGATTGGATTAGAGTGGATTGTGTTCGATTGTGTTGCGTCATAGCCGCGGCACGTTGCGTCATAGCCGCGGCAGACGCGCTGGGGCCGGCGCATGTGCAGTACTCTCTCTTCCGCGGTTTCCTCTCCTTCGGGCGCGCTGCGCATATAACCGGTGTGCCGTTCTCCGGCGAAGCAACATCCGCGCTTGGCTCAAACCCCTAGAGTCCACGCCGCTTTACAAGTACGCCAACGTCGTCGACTGGGACCAGCTTACGCAGTCCCCTCAACGTATATAAGCGGCGGAGCGCGCGTTCGGAATTCAGTCAAGGGCGTCTTTGCTTGGCTTTCGCTTGACGTGACGCTTTGCTTGACTCGAGTAGATGCGACGCATTTACTCGAGTTCCCCCCGTGGGAAGATGCGGGCGGCTTTTTGTAGCGATTTTCTCACCGTCGCTCCGGAACTCCTCCTCACCACTGCTGATATCCCTTTCGCAACTATTTTCCCCCTCGCCTATACCTATGCCCCCTTTGGCAAGTTGCCCAGTCGACAGGTAACAAGGGTAAGCGGTTATCAGATGATTGCGATAAATAAACAGAAGAACGGATGGGCGCAAAAAAAATGCGCTGGCGGTTACTACACTTCTAATATAAAATTAGTGCGCAGCGCGAGCTGCAGTCTTCTCGGTCACGGCGCATTTCTGCTGCGACTCAGGGAGTGTTCAGGTAATCAGCGAACGTACGGTGGCGGGCGCTCCGAGCGCGACCACGGGCGGCGCTGCGAAGCGCGCGTCCGTGACGTCGGCTTAGGGATTCTCGATTTTGTCGTCTGCTTCGCTTGCTGGCTCTCCCTGTAGTTTCTTTGCTCGCGGTTGACTTTTAATGCTTGTCCGCCCGAGATTTTGTTTGTGCGTAACTTTTCATCATAATAAAAGACTTAAAATCGCATACACTAGCACAGGGCGCGATTTCAAGTGCAGTTTTTTGATACCGCTCCGGAAGAAACTCTGCCGTCGTCGCCCCATTCCTTGCGAAGCCGGTCCTGCGCGGAGCGCGAAGGCTGGTAGCTATGCGTCGGCTCCTGTACCCAGCAATCTTTCGAACAGAGAGAACAGCCATGTGTTAAGAACCATCAACAGTGAGAATGCAAGACCAAGACAAATCCCCAGGTCTTCGGGGCTGTTGGTTTTGGCAGAAGGCATTACGATTCCCGGTTATCGTATCTAAGGTAAAACAGTTTTTTCAACTCTGCCGAACGCTCGAAAGTATTGTATCACATCACTTTACGTTGTCATATCATGAAAGTATGCCGACATGCCCAAAGGGCCCCCAAAAATGTAGGTTGAGTTCCAAATAACCCACTGTGTGTATAGCGGGTGCTGGTTTTATACCAGGCTTCTAACCAGTACGGAGCCTTACTGAACAAAACGAGTCGCGTGTACGGTAAACATACGGTAACACTATGTTTGTTGAGACCTGGAGGCATATTTCCGTACATTTTCCACAGCCAGATCTTCACAATATTCAGATATGCGCTACAGTAAAACTGCACGCAGGCAGAGGAGTAGGAGGAGGAGGACGAGGTGGAGAAAACTTCATTTAACAGTGAAATTGAGCTGGTTACTTGCCGGGGTCTTCATTACAGGACAAGAGAGTAATAGTGTTTTCCTTCAATTCATAGAATGCCATCCAAAATAGGGCAGAATTTGTTCTTTACCCCTAGAAAGGTTGGAAAACAATTAAGAGCTGCTTGGACATATTCATCGGTTTCGATTCTTGTAATATATGCAGGTATACTATTTATTGTGTTCGTTAGCGAGTATATCGAGCCTTCAACACCGTAATCATGTCATATCTGTGCGGGTTGAGAGCCATTTCGTTATGATAACGATGGTTACAATAAAAATTCGGGGCACGAAAGCCGCCTTCGCGTACTCTGAACAGCGTTATCTGCGCCATTTCGCAGTGGCGTAGCAGAAACATTTTCATTGCATTTGCATGTGAATAAACAGCGCACGCTGCGGATATGTACCATCTTGTAGGCAGCCTAACGAAAGCCTATTCATAAAGAAGGTACTGTAAGCCTTACAGCCTGAATAAAATATCCACACGAACGCTGTGAGCCTACCAGACATCCCCAAACCTACTAGTAAGACGTTGGTGACGGTGCAGAAAAATTAATGCATTGGGCAAAGGAAAAGAAAACATTCATCTGATACGAGTAAACCACAAGAAATCAAATAGAAGACAGCCGTTTTATATCCCGCTGTGCGATGCGCGTGTAAGGGCCACTGCTTGGTGCGTAGCATTACACCGTTGAATCTTTATAAGACCATCTCAAAAATACTTTAGCGAAGCCTACGGATTTGGATACTCATCGAGGAGCTCTGAGCACTGAAACTCGCAAATAGGTCGAAAGGACGAGTTACACACGATCATCTGACCGATGCTCTGAAGAAAGTTGTTCTCTCTCTCTCCTCGTGCGAAGCGAACATGTGCGGGATACAGCTTGAAATTATTCAGAGGTACCAGAAGCCGGTAAAATAACTTAATTGCTGTGAATAGGCTTTTTAGTGCACTAAAGCATCAAAGCGGACGATTTATAGCACATGCCACTGTTGGCCTTCGCAAGCGAGTGTAGCAGACGACAGCGGCGCGAGTCCCTAAGCCGACGTCAGAGCCAGGGGGCGCCACTCAAACATCTCAGTGCCAATAGTAGAGTGTACTAGAAGTTTTAGAGTGGCCCGACCGGCGGCCCGGAGCGGTGCTCCTTTCGCGCAGAAAATAGCGGCGGCGCTGTAGTCAACGACAACTGAAAGCGGCGGCTGGCCGCGCGCACGGCCGCGCGCCCGTCCGTAGTGTCGGCAGCCACAAAACGCTGCTGCTGTACGCGCGGAGCGCTTGAAGCTTGTTCCGCGGAACGTCCGACTGTTTAAATATACTGTAGATGCAGTGGAGTGTGAGTAGCAAAATGAGAAATAAAGGCTGGGGCGCATTTTATGTTAATTTTGCCCTTTCCGATCGAAAACAACAAAAAAATTACGGTTTTATCAATCCTTTGGTGCAGTATTCGTAGCGGATTGTAAATTAAGTAATTGCAGCGACATTTTCGCTATTACAAATTCTCCAATAAAACTTTATTGCGTGAAACGGCCTAATATGAACGAGTTCATGATTGCTTTATGATCCTGTCCTTGTTGCTGCTAGATGGACATAATTCGTTCACACACAAAAAAATAAAAAAAATATGAGGCCTGGAATGATGGCTTTTCAGAAGATTTTTATTGTGGTGTAATTTACGTGAGCTGTTGTTATAGCCGTGAGCAGTGGTCCACTTGTAATAATTAAGGATCAGCGTGGTGTTAATGCATGCTGTCGCCAGACCCAGCAGAAAATGACACACGCAACAAAAAATTGTTTTAACTTAAGGATTATCTTAGCTGTTAGCCCAGTTGTCCCCAAAACCTTGTTTTTTTGCAACTATTCTCCCAACATTCTATTTTTCGTACCACCTTTAACCTGGTTCAGTGATTGATTGATTGATTGATTGATTGATTGATTGATTGATTGATTGATTGATTATGGGGTTTAACGCGCCGACGCTGCACAGAAGATGAGCCGCGCTGTAGTGGAGGGCTCCAGGTTAATTTTTTCGACCACCTGAAGATCTTTAACTTGCGCCGAAATCTCGACCAAAGGGGGTTCCGCTTTTCTCCTCTATCAGAAAAGCGGCTGCGCAGACGGGAATCGAAGCCGCGTCCTTGAGTTCAACAGCGTAATTCAGCTAAGAAAAGTCGAATCAAAGAAACAGAAATTTTATTCACAAGTATACTGAGAGAACAACTACACGCACATAAAACCAAAGCAAGACATAGATAAGATCATTAAAAATATAATCATCGCGACAAAAATAAAATATAACGCGGAAAACTATACACAGTCTAGTATAAAAGAAAGTTCAAAGTTCAAAAAAACGGAACTGGTACTAAATGCACATTTCTCTTGCATTTTCGATGTCAACGAAAATGAAATGTAACGCAAATAATCATACACAAAATCTATTCAACAAAGCAAAGTACATGAACGCTAGCATAGAGATTTACCTGCATGGGACAAAAATACTTTCCTTACATTTTGGGGCAAAGGCATTTTCAGAACTTCGCAGACGAGTTTTTTTATATAGAAATGCATCCGTGTAACGACGTGGAACCCAGCCAAGTTTGCAGTCAAAATCTCACTGTGCTGGCCACAACCAATACCGGGGAAGGGGAAAACTTTCCCGATACCGAACGTGAAAGATTAACTCGATTTTTGAATTTCGAAATATCTGTCAAATCGAAACTTTTTTCTCTCCGTGCATAATTACCTCCCATAGGCGGTACGCAATTGCCCCCATTTCTGTCGAAACGTTTTTTTTCCCTAGGACCACGGATATCTTGAAATCTTGACAGAGAGGACACATGGCAAAGTTAGCACAGGCAGCTGATAATGTACCTATTCGAATGCTTAGCTCCCAATACTACGCGCCGAACGCGGTCGTGAATGGCAAATTTACGCGAAGTACGCGCTGTGCAAAACGGACCTCCCCGTTATCGGAATGCTGTCTGTCGCTTACATCGTTTTGAGATAGCTACATCTGGACAACGCAGCTGATCATGCGGACGACGAGGAGCCTCCAGAAGTGCCTACAACAGAAGAAACACCAAATATGCAACGTCTGCTTCACAACAAGATAGAAAGTAGCGTTGGTGACCAACAACCGATGTGATGCATTGAGCAACTTGAGAGCGCTTTTTTTGGGATGAGAGAGAGAGAGCAATAACTTTATTCCCATAAAGGGTTAGGGCGCGGTGGGCACGACCCGAAGGGTCGCGACGACTTCAGCCGCTCGAGTCACGAGCTCCTTCTGGAGCTGGGGGTCCGAGCGGCCCAACGCCTCCATCCATTGGTCAGGAGAATTGGAGGGAATGGGTCCTCATCACAAGCCCACATTTGGTGTTGGACTGTGGCTTTTTCACCGCAGCGGGGGCAGAGCGAGGATGGGTAGAGGGAGGGGTGGACATGATGGAGGACGGCTCTGCACGGTAGAGATTCCGTTTGCAGATGCGAACGCAAAAAAGGCGAGGATCTTTCTTTCTTTCTTTCTTTCTTTCTTCCTTTCTTTCTTTCTTTCTTTCTTTCTTTCTTTCTTTCTTTCTTTTGCAATATTAAAAGTTGTTTTCCCCGCGAATTATTTTCCCTTTATTAGGAAAGCACCTATTTACAGTGGAGCTATAAGGAGCAGCATCTGTTATTTCAGTGACCTCTCCACAAATTTTTGGCATTCCACATATCTTAAAATTTTCAGACAATTTTATGACTTTGAGTTAACGGGAGCTGTATATCAAGAGCGTTTTCAGAATACGCATCAGGAAATGTGACCGTATCGTTAGGTGAAAGGCGTCGATATATTTTGATGTTGGGTCGTACTAGTTTAAAATTTTCACAAGCGGAATTTCAACGTACGGCGTTTACTATCTATATTAGCTGCCCAAAGGAGTGGATTCGATTTCCTGCCACGGCGGCCGCTTTACTGATGGAAAAGAAAAGCTAGAAACGGCCGTGTGTACAAGATTTCGGCGCAGGCTAGAGATTCCCAGGTGGTCAAAATTAATCCTTAACCCTCCACAACGGCGCCCCTCATCGCCTGTATAGCATCGGCGCGTTAAACTGCATAATCGATCAATAAATCAGCTGCCCAGGCGCTAAACACCGCAGCGAGCAGCGCAAATCTTGCCGCGCGCAGGCTAGGAGCTGGGGCCGGGAAGCGGCGGCTGTTCAGTGGTTGAGGACAGCAGTGCCGCCGCTCTACCGGTTTATTTTCTGCGCGAAAGTCGACCCGGCAGAGCAATGGGAGAGGCCGCCGCTCGGGCCACTCTAAAACTTCTAGTACACTCTACCAACAGGATGCCTGGATGTTCCTCCTCGCCACCCCTCTGTGAAGGGTGGAGACATCGTTTGCAGGGTCCCTCGCCGTCTCTACACAGAACAGGGAGGATTTTAGAGAAGCGAAGGTCTAGCTTTGCCTGTAGTGCCAGAAAAAGCGTAGTGGCGGCGTCGTGAACTACCCAGTACGCCCGCTTGATGGCGCTGTAAACACGGCTTTGTAAACATGGCGGATGCTTTTTGCACAGGCCGCTTGAGCTCCTTAATAACATGGCTGCCTTCGCACGGCGGCTGCCGGCTCGCTGCTCCACGGCCGGACTCGACTCTCCTCCTCCCGCCCTCGAAAGGAGCGTCGAGTCCGGCCGTGGCTGCTCCTGCTGGTTCCTGCCTGGCACGCTCGCCGCGTGTTTACTTGCGCCGCGCTAGTGAAGTGATGTTACACCAGGTGACCAGATGGCCTCGACTGTCACAGACCACAGTGAGCAGCAAGTGAGAACAAATCGTTTATTGACATCCGCAAGTTTACAGAGGCCAGGACATCATTTCATTTCGATCGCTGCAATTGTACGTCGCTTTCGTGACAGTTTTTTTTGCCATAACAACTCGTTCACTTGCGCTAAGATTTCGAACGAAGGGCACAAATGAGGTATTGACGGCGACAACGGTTTCGTTTGCACCGTCTTTCTAGCGGAGTGCATAACACTCACCTTCTGTTGGAAGAATCAAATATTCTGAGCTCGACAGCTGTCTTCCGATGCGGAATTTCCCACATTTGTCACCCCACAAGCACTCAATTCCCGTGTTTTGCCAGTCCTCTCAACAACTGATGGACGCAAAAGCACATAACAGTAATAACAGTCACGAAAACAGTGTTCCGCGCACATAGAAACGGTGGGCCGTTGCAGCGGTTTCAATTTGAATTGGCGGCTTTGTGGTTGCGAATTCAGAAACGAGGTGGTGCACCAGTAGGCTGTTCGTAAAAAGTTGCGTACATTTTTGCTCAACAGATGTTTAATGCGGAACTTGATAATAATATTTTTAAACAACACATTGTAAGCGAACGGTGTTGGCTCTTTGAGTCACGGAATGAATGTTTTGTATTCTATACCAAAAGTAACCTTTCGCTTGCGCCGTCTGGTGGACTTGATGGTCGAAAAGTGCCCTGTAGGTTGGTCACGTGGGGCGTCGATTTTTACGCCGCCTATAGGGAAACCAGGGAACGTCCAAGCTTGAGAGGCCTGGCCTTTACCGGTTTTCGGAGCCACCGACCGCCATTACGAGATCCGCTCCTGCGGCGGAACCGCCGAATTGTGCAGCGGCCGACGTGCTGTAGCTGTCTGGCTGCGATTAGCGGCTCAAAACGCCTGGTTGCTCCGTGCCTCTGTGCACAAACCACTGCATGAATGGTTGGCGAATGTTTAAAGGAGCCATGAAGAGAAAATACAACTTCGTTTATTTTGAGAGAACTAGGATTCAGTATCTCACTCAGCTCCATTACAGCCCCGAAAGAGGTTTTTTAACAAAAAAAAGCAAGAAGTATTTAAAAACTTTCAAATTTTGCGCCACAGTGACGTGTTATGAGCAAGAATGACGTCATACGGGCCAACAATAAAACGTAATTTTCAGTGCGTTAACTGCACGTTAGCATTCAACTGATGTGGTCAAATGAAACTAGAGGCCCCATTACAGACGTCCAGTCATGTGTCGTCGCGACAGGTCAATTAGGCGGCCGCCAATCGCACAAACAAGGTTCCGTGACGTCATAGAAAAGTTGCGGGAAATTGGCTAAGGGGTCGCGACTGCTTCACACGTTTTCTTTAATATCTCCGTTATTTGTTCGAAGATTGCGATGATATTGGTATCATTGTTATCGGGACTAAGCAGTCTTTCTAATAAACCCAACTTGTATTTTGTCTTCATGGCTCCTTTAAGTTTCCAACAGAGCCAAAAAGGAGCCTGCAGTGGACCGTAAACGTGAGACGCGACAAGTGGACGCCTACGATCGGCGTCGTGCGTGTGCAGTGTGAGTAAGAGAGCCTCATTTCGCTCTTATTTACTTCGTTCGCATGCATGTAGTGACAACTATTGCATTGTAGTAACAGGTGTTGCACGTTTGCATTGTACAACAATGAGCGAGGCTGGGGTGTATCTGTTTGCCCCGGAACAGTAAACGAATTAGTATGTGATATGAGCGAGAAAGAGCCATGTGCTTGCACCATAGCTGAATATTTTAAAATTGAGCTAGTCATGAAAAGAATCATACGTTGAGGTTCGCTTTACGTCTATGTTATAGACTTCGCGCATTTTTTTGTTCTAATATTTCCCACAGACTCATTTCGAGGAGAACATTGCAAGACTGCAGTGTTGGGGATCGGCATCAGCGAGCATTCCTATCTGACCGCGCTGAGGGAGGTTTGTTCGCGATGGCAACAACCTCCACTATCCAAGCGATGCTGTTATGCGCACGCTGAAGTATTGTGAGGAGCTTTTTAGGGGCATCATCACGTGGACGGACAGCGTCCTCGCAGTGAAGTCACCAGTACAGGCCGTGACCATATATCTCAGCAAAATGTCGCGGTGCAATCTGCAAACATGTGAACAACTCGAAGAAACCGTAGCGAAAAAGCTTATTGAAAGCTTGGCAAGGCTCCGGCTGCGCATACACCTTCCTCAAGTTTCGAATAGAGTAGTGGATGGCAATGCAAGCAAGGCGTGCGCAGGAGTGAACTTACCCTGAATTTTCTAGACTTCTAGCTTGATATTGTAAATAGAAAACTGTAAAGTTGTGTATTGTACAGTTTTGCGTATATATATGTACCCTTTAAGTATTTCACGGTTTCCTTGATTTCCTTTTAATTATTGTGTTCGTGTCTTATTTGTTGCATTGACTGGATTCAACAATTCATGCTACAAATCATGGTTCTGCTGTCAGGTTGCGACACAGAGCCCACGCGCTGGTAATAATCGTGTTCACAAGTTTTTTTCGCTTCGTCGGAATGGTTGTTTTGGTTTTGTATCGCATGCTGCACTGCCCACTACTGGGCACTGTATACTTGCCGCTGAATTCATTGTTTAACAAACCCCATGTTTCTGTGGTGGTATCTTGTGCAATACTTTTAATTGATCAAGTGAAGGTTCTGAACCAGACACTTTTTGGGATTTCATTGCATCATTTTGAGTATTATAACGAGATGTACTGTATGTAGCAAACTGGGAGACTTCCTGTCGTAATCAGTTCCCCTTGAATTATGTTTCATGACTTCTCGCTTTGTTTGGTTGTGTTTGTGTTTGTTGGTTTTTAACTTTTTTCCGAATCGTCCCCAATTCTTTTACTTTTAATTATGAATCGATTGTGAATCGTTTTCCTTTTTTCTGATATTTTGCTTTCAAGTTCGCCCCTCCATTTTCGGAGGTAGGTCCACCCCCTCACCCAAAATTAACTTCTCCATGCTGCGCCACTGTTTACTGTACCTAATAAATGCCTTCGCCGATTAGGCATTTTTGTTCAGTTACAAAGCGTTGTACATTAATGGGGCTTCTTGGCAGATTTTTCTTTTTATTATGTGTTAACCGCGGTGCTTTAGATAAGTCTCTGCTAGTTCGTTCATTCACTTTTAGCTTTTGTTTTCCCCTTGGAGAAACAAGTACATACACCATTACAACTGAGTGCCCTCGCTTCGCCATTCGCGCATTATCTTGCATATACAAGGCATTATGCTTTTTGCGGCTATGATTTGCGGCAAAGAAGGCTCATGAATAATATCAGTTAACTGCGAAATCAGACAGACGTAGTGGAGGAACAGAGCGATTCATGTAACATGCCTCTCCCGCGAAGTCTTTGCGCAATACATTGCCGGTCGAACGCACTTATAAGACGCAAATGTTTCGTAGATGAGATTTTACACCAAAACTAACGATCAAGAAGCGAACCTCATTGATGCATCATTATGCGTGTTACATTTCAAAGTGTAGAGACATTGTGCTGACTTAAGTTAACAAAACAAAAAAAGGGAGATGCACGTACGCGGTAGCGCACGGATGCGCTTCTGCGTGCCGTGTTTCTCCCGCTATTTCGTCTTGTTGACTTAGCTAGCGCAGGGATTTCACTGTTAAGACGTACAAACAAGCCCACAAATAAGTTCCTCTTCACTCTGGAAGCGGTTTGTGGCCACAAAATGCATGTGCATATAAGTATCCAATAGCACATCCCCGTGCTTGCAGCGCGCTGCCCCAGCGGCGGAACTCAACATGGCGGCTTCTGTAGCAGACGACGCAGTTGTCTCCATCCCTCTCGGAGGGGCGGCGAGGAGGAACATCCAGGCACCCTATGCTGCTACTTAGGAGTGCGGCGCCGCCGCGGCCGGCCAGCATGTTGCCAATCGTGTTTGAAACTCCTGCGCACATTTCACGTTGTTCGGATTAGCTCCGCACATGGGACCAGCGAGCACGTTGTTGCATATCGTGTTTGAACCTCCCGCCCAAACGTAACGTGTGCTGGATTAGCGGAGAATGGAACAGCGTCTGGGAAAAGTGTCAGGAGGAGGGTGCTCCTGAGTGGCGACACATGAAACATGTGTGAGGGAAAGGAAGTGAGAGAGATGACGCCGTAGCCGCAAGTGTCGTACTCCACTCTTTGCTGGACGCTCCTCTCCGTTTTCTGTCTTTCGTCGCTGCTGCGTTCGCTTATTTGGTTACGCAGACATAAACGGACTCCGGTTCCTTGAATCCCAGGTAACGGCTGCCAAAGGGCTGCCCCCTAGAGCGACCAAAACCGGCAGTCGCGGTTTGTACTCAAATTCACTTCGCCAAGTAGTTGCGAATCCATCCCGGCTGAAGAGGGACTTCCCCAGTTGGAATTCTGGCTTGAGCCCGTATTTCTTTTCCAGCTTGAAAGGCCTTCCGAGCGACATTTCGCCTCTGTCTTTCACGCCTAAGTATGCGCCATCACCAGTTACAGGTTCATTCGTGCACAGTTTGCTGGTAGAGAAAGGCGGGCGTGCACGCACACCTAGGCTTCATGCCGCTACCGATGAAATGCCGCTTGTGCTGGTATTTAGATGACGAAAACACATGGCTCAATGCGGTTAGTCGGCTGTCCTCAATCGAGTAGTTCGGGTGTGGGTCGATATGTTACACAAACATCTTACACACACACTAAGATGCATACGAGGGGGAAGAGAAATGGGCAGCCACATGTTTGTACGTGAGAATAGAGCTCAAGGGCTTCCTGGTTTTAAATTCTTATGAGGAGGATGCATGCCATTTGTTTGGAGGAAGTAGAGCCAGAATCGAAGCGTTGGCCCGAACGCAAGCGCGAGTGGATGGAAAAACAACGGAAAGCTGCTGGCACCGCCTTTACCGCCTCAAGTTCAGCACATGGGGTAGCGGCGAATACCTCCCTTATGAAGAGCAAATTGACCGCTTGGAACGCCGGCGTGAGCCAATATGAAATCTTTGGATGTCTTTCAGGGGATATTTTTGACGGCGTCTGCCACTTCTAAGCACGCGCACAGGACCAGTTACCGGTTGATGCGTGCGCAGGTCTGCAGTGGAGAATAGTGGGAGGGAGGAGGGGGGCCCGCACGCGCAGCTATTGTGTTCATGACCACACTGATGGGTGGCATGTCCATTGTGCTAGTGAGAGATTTAAACGTGGAGGTTAATCGGCCCAATCGGACCTGTCTGTAGTCCTTAGTGGTACAGCAGATTGGGTTTGTGTTCCCGGTTATGTTCAGATTACCGACGCAAAAACCATATCGTGATTTATGAACGTAAAAAAATGCCATGTCGCGCAGCTCGGTTGTCTGAGGCGTGAAATTACCTCGTTCTTTGATGTTATTACCCCAGGCGGCACAGAAAGTGTGCCCCAAGACCGGCCCGTCTATGGCCGCTTTCTGGCATGTTCGGCCAGCATCCAGGTTCTGGCAGCCACTGATCATGCGTTGAACGGCCAACATTCGGCAACAAGCGCTTCGGTGTTTTTCCGTCCGCCCGTGTACGGACGCACAACGGCAGCTAACCGGTGCCAGATATTCAGTTCTCTTACGGCGGCCGATGTTGAGCAAGAGAACGGCCGAAGTACGGCCTTAGGGCATCCGTTTTTTCTTCGGGAAGCGGTAATCGGCCGAAGCACGGCAAGCGACCGGCCACAGAATATGCGTATTCTTGCGGCAGTTGGTGTTCGAAAGGAGACCGGCCGGAGCGCGGCTGCCGTGCATTCGTTGTTTCAACGGTGAACCGCGCGTCCGGCGTTAGAATATTCGTTTTCTTCGGGCAACCAGTGTTATGAAGGATACCGGCCGACGTACGGCCCCAGAATATACGTTTTTCATTCGGTTAGCTGTCCTCGGCCGAATTACGGCAAGCGAATGGCCACAGAATATTTGGCAACCGGTGTTCAAGAGGAGACCGGCCTACGTAAGGTATCTGGTTATACGTCATTTTTTCGGCAAACGGCATACAGCCGAACAACGGCACGCGCCTGGGCGCCGAGAATTCATGCACAGACGTGTTTGGAAGGAGACCCTGGGGGGAGAAAAAGCCGTTAGGGAGCCGAACGACTGGGACGCGTTTTTCATCCGCTCCGTGTTTCTACATTTTAAATGAACGAACATCGTTTGTCAAACAGTAATAAGTGTTGTTGATGAACGTGCAAGGTGCAAGGACTGACTGGACATTAGCAGGGAACCTTTTAGGCCATCCAAATGTCATTTATTGCCACAAGAAGACTGTGCCACACCGACGGGTGAGCTAAGCTTCGCCAGTCATCGCCGCTACCACGCCTCTGCCGCCGGCTTCGTCGACGCATCAGCTCGAGGCTATTCGCCCCCTCAAGAAATGGAGAGCATTGGAGACATCGACCCGGCAGAGATGTCCGATTCGAGATGGAGATGGTTCACCAAAATAACTGGAATTCAAGGGCGTCGAGCAAGCGGCCACCACGCAGGAGCTAAACCGCCACCATGTCAAGGGCTCCCCACCAAAGAAAGGCAAGTGCGAGCAAAAGCGCAAGTTATTCTGCTTACAATTAAACTGCGACAACCAAAGTTGCACGATGTTGATGGTGATAAACGTAGAAGAGACTCGCTCGTGCATTGGTAGGATCAACTTCATACCCTGCACTATGTTACTTCATGGGATTTTACGACTGCCTATTTAGAAAAAAAATTATTTTAAATTTGCGATGACAGAGCCTTGTAACTGACGAAGCCTAGCTGTTAATTTAGTTCCGATGTTTGAAGGTGAGCTTAGCTACTCTTGGGATATGACTCATTTGGTTAAACATAATTGCCAGCATCCAAGCAAACACGGATTTTGTCAGGATTTTCTTGCTCAACGCAGATTGTTGAGTTCACGCACGATTTGGCTCTTGCAATAGATAAGCTTAAAGTGGTTGACTGTATATTCTTGGACTGCAAAAAAGCAAATGATGGTGTTCCATATCACCTTCTGCGTAGTACATTTCATCCTATGAACTGAATGGATCGGTTTTTGCATTGTTATTACTATTGGCCCTATAGCTTTGTTCAAAAGTACTGTGTAGTTTACCGCACTATAGCGAGTGAACGTGATTCCGTATACCTGCAGCTTTATTCGAATTTAATAACATCCTGGTGTGCAGATTCAGAAACGTTTTTAGATGTTAAACAGTGTGTTAACGGCACCTTTACGAGAAAACCTTCATTCCAGTTGAATACGTATACCGTAAATTATGCTGCTGTGGCAACGGCCGAGGAATATAAATACCTAGGAGTTTAATTAGGGAGTGGTTAGAGGTTAAATAGGCAGGTTCACACCATAAAAGTTACGGCTGCATATGTTTTTGGCTTTCTGAGACAAAATTTCAGTGAACCTCGATCTAACTGGAAAGAACAACCGTATTTCACTCATGTGCGCTCAATGTTGGAGTACGCATGTGCTTTCGTGGATCCCTACACCAAAGAGCTGGTTGATACGCTCGAAAACATACAGAATATGTCAGTGCGATTCGTATTAGGTAGGCACGCTCAACTTAGCATGAGAGAAAGTAAAAGTAAACTGAAATGACAGGACGTGAAAGATCACAGACGAAACCACAGATTGAACTTTTTTCGTAATATTATTCGAAAACTGGAGTAGAAGGGGAGAAGTATGTCCTAGCGCCATTCTACATATAGTAAAGTGGGACCGCTAGCTCAAAGCAAATTATTAACTTTCCTTTATAGGTGACGCCTTCGCGATTCATTTTATGTTACATCAATACTGCAGTGTAATTATCTTCCACGTATGATTGCATTAACTGTTTATATTGACGATTTTCAGCGCGCTCTGCAGAATTATTTTGTTATTTTGTCTCATATTTAATGTTTAGTGTTATGTATCTCCCTTCTGTAATGCATGCAAAGGCAAGCAGGCATCAAATAAATAAATAAATAAATAAATAAATAAATAAATAAATAAATAAATAAATAAATAAATAAATAAACAAATAAATAAATAAATAAATAAATAAATAAATAAAACAATGAATAAATGAATGAATAAAAATAAATAAATAAATAAACAAATAAATAAATAAATAAATAAATAAACTTCCAGAGGCGCAAATTTGCCTCCGACGGCTTGAGAACCCTACACATTCAACCTTGACCAATAAAATATTTATTGCCCTATTCGTTGCAGTATGCAAGATATCCTGTATGCATGCTACCATTGCTATGTTATTGGTTTGAAACAAATTATGTAACTCTAATTTTACGCCTTTCCTTGCGTGAACACAGAGGGATACAACTGCAGCCACCTGAAGCAGGGCGTCATTCGCAACGCGTCTAGAATTTTTTGAACGTAGTATGACATTAGAAGAAAATTAAGTTCTTTTTTACTATTAAGTGGTGTGGACGTATACTCATGAAAACAACATTGAAATAGATTGAAAATTAAAGTACCTGTTCGCTCCTTCTTAGGATCAGTCCTGCGCAAGATCACCAGAAAAGTTGATCGAGTAGAAAATGTCTTTGCAAAAAAAATGGGCAAAAACTGGACATACGTTTTTGTGAAGGAGTTATAATAAATGCTCCTGAGTGTTTTGTTCACAACCAAAACGCTTCGTAAATGCATTCACGCCGGTTTTATACACAGCAAAATTGGTCAAGCAACTGTTATAAAAATGGTTTTTGTAGTCATAGCATGAAAGTGTTCCGGAATATTGCCCTAAAAGAAAGTGGCTAAAAGCGGCGCAATTTATCTCTGAAATTCAACCCACTAATGTATGCACCCTCCGCCCGCCCCCCCCCCCCCCCTCCTCTTTCCCCGTTTATTACAGGTAAGCCACCCCACAGAGGATATCCGGACCTGGACAATACATCTATTCAAGCTCTACAAAGAACTGAATATTTACTGTGTTCGGCAGTAAAAGAGGCACAGCAATTAAAGGAACGACAATTTGTGAGCACTGTTTAGTAAATGAATTTTGCTGTCTACTGAGGCTGGTAATTAAGCAAGCCTGCGCTGAAAGCTTGACGGCTGGTGGTTGCGCGTGGGCTCACTTTAATGTGGCTGCATTGGACCCAAAATGCTGGGTTTGTGCTGCTTCTGCACTGCGCGAATGAGTCATCTGCTTGCGTGACATGCAGTGACAGGCCTCAGTACAGTTACCGTACCGTATTGTGGCTGAACTCCAATGCCCGTAGCACGGCAGTATTTCCGGTAGGTTTAGACCGGCTGGAGTCCGACGACCGCATCTCGGCTGTCCTCCGGCGGCCGTACTTCCGCCGTACACGGGTGGCTTTGGAATGGCCCGAGCCCTACAGCTGGAATCTGGCCGTATGACCGTAACCGGTCGACTGGCCGACGGACACTGGCCGTTGGACAGCCATGGGATTACGGCCGTATACGGCCAAAAGGCCCACATTTGGACATGGGCCGAACATGGCTGCCGGAAAACGGCCGGACAGAAAATCACCGGCCAAAGTACAGCGGCCTGTTTTAGGCCGAACAGTCCTGTGCTGCCTGAGTATCTGGCAGCCGGTTAGCTGCCGTTGTGCGTCCGGATACGGGCGGATGGAAAAATACCGAAGCGCTGGTTGCCGAATGTTGGCCATTCAACGCATGACCAGTGGCTGCCAGAACCTGGATGCTGGCCGGACATGCCAGAAAGCGGCCATAGACGGTCCGGTCTTGGGGCACACTTTCTGTGCCGCCTGGGTATTCATTTTTCTTACGGCTGCCAATGTTGAGAAAGAGAACGGCCGAAGTACGGCCTTAGGTCGTCCGTTTTTTTCTTAGGGAAGCGGTAATCGGCCGAAGCACGGCAAGCGACCGGCCACAGAATATGCGTATTCTTGCGGCAGTTGGTGTTCGAAAGGAGACCAGCCGGAGCGCGGCTGCCGTGCATTCGTTGTTTCAACGGAGAACCGCGCGTCCGGCGTTAGAATATTCGTTTTCTTCGGTCAACCAGTGTTATGAAGGATACCGGCCGACGTACGGCCCCAGAATATACGTTTTTCATTCGGTTAGCTGTCCTCGGCCGAATTACGGCAAGGGAATGGCCACAGAATATTTGGCAACCGGTGTTCAAGAGGAGACCGGCCTACGTAAGGTATCTGGTTATACATCATTTTTTCGGCAACCGGCATACAGCCGAACGACGGCATGCGCCTGGGCGCCGAGAATGCATGCACAGACGTGTTTGGAAGGAGACCGACCGGTTTTTTTTCCTGGGGGGAGAAAAAGTCATTAGGGAGCCGAACGACGGCGACGCGTTTTTCATCCGCTCCGTGTTTCTACGTTTTAAATGAACGAACATCGTTTGTCAAACAGTAATGAGTGTTCTCGGTGAACGGGCAAGGTGCCTGGTCTCACTGGACATTACCAGGGAACCTTTTAGGCCATCGAAATGTCATTTATTGCCACAAGAAGACTGTGCAACACCGACGGGTGAGCTAAGCTTCGCCAGTCATCGCCGCTACCACGCCTCTGCCGCCGGCTTCGTCGACGCATCAGCTCGAGGCTATTCGCCCCCTCAAGAAATGGAGAGCATTAGAGACATCGACCCGGCAGAGATGTCCGATCCGAGATGGAGATGGTTCACCAGAATAACTGGCCTTCAAGGGCGTCGAGCAAGCGGCCACCACGCAGGAGGTAATCCGCCACCATGTCAAGAACTCCTCACCAAAGAAAGGCAAGTGCGAGCAAAAGCGCAAGTTATTCGCTTACAAATAAACTGCGACAAGCAATGTTGCACTATGTTGTTGGTGATAAACGTAGAAGAGACTCGCTCGTGCATTGGTAGGATCAAGTTCATGCCCTGCACTATGTTACTTCATGGGATTTTACGACTGCCTATTTAGAAAAAAAAAATTATTTTAAATTTGCGATGACAGAGCCTTGTCACTGACGAAGCCTAACTGTTAATTTAGTTCCTATGTTTGAAGGTGAGCTTAGCTACTCTTGCGATATGACTTATTTGGTTAAACATAATCGCCAGCATCCAAGCAAACACGGATTTTGTCAGGATTTTCTTGCTCAACGCAGATTGTTGAGTTCACGCACGATTTGGCTCTTGCAATAGATAAGTTTAAAGTGGTTGACTGTATATTCTTGGACTGCAAAAAGCAAATGAGGGTGTTCCATATCACCTTCTGCGTAGTACATTTAATCCTATGAACTGAATGAATCGGTTTTGGCATTGTTATTACTATTGGCCCTATAGCTTTGTTCAAGAGTACTGTGTAGTTTACCGGATTATAGCGAGTGAACGTGATTCCGTATACCTGCAGCTTTATTCGAATTTAATGACATCCTGGTGTGCTGATTCAGAAAAGTTTTTGGATGTTAAACAGGGTGTTAACGGCACCTTTACAGGAAAACCTTCATTTCAATTGAATACGTATGCCCTAAATTATGCTGCTGTGGCAACGGCCGAGGAATATAAATACCTAGGAGTTTATTTAGGGAGTGGTTAGAGGTTAAATAGGCAGGTTCACACCATAAAAGTTACGGGTGCCATATGTTTTTGGCTTTCTGAGACGAAAGTTCAGTGAACCTCCATCTAACTGAAAAGAACAACCGTATTTAACTCATGTGCGCTCAACCTGGGATTGCGCATGTGTTTTCGTGGATCCCTACACCAAAGAGCTGGTTGATACGCTCGAAAACATACAGAATATGTCAGTGCGATTCGTATTAGGTAATTGGCACGCTGAACCTAGCATGAGATCAAGTAAAAGTAAACTGAAATGGCAGGACGTGAAAGATCAGAGACGAAACCCCAGGTCGAACTTTTTTCGTAATATCTATCATTCGAAAACTGGAGTAGAAGGGGAGAAGTATGTCCAAGCGCCATTCTACATATCGCAAAGTGGGACCGCTAGCTTAAAGCAAATTATTAACTTTCTTTTAAAGGTGACGCCTTGCGCGATTCATTTTATTTTACATCAATACTACAGTGTAATTATCTTCCACGTATGATTGCATTACTGTTTATACTGACGATTTTCAGTGCGCTTTGTAGAATTATTTTGTTATTTTGTCTCAACTTTAATGCTCAGAGTTATGTATCTCCCTTCTGTAATGCATGCAAAGGCAAGCAGGCATCAAATAAATAAATAAATAAAACAATGAATAAATAAATGAATAACAATAAACAAACAAACAAACAAACAAATAGATAAATAAATAAATAAATAAATAAACTTTCAGAGGCGCAAGTTTGCCTCCGACGGGTTGAAAACCCTACGCATTCAACCTTGACCAATAAAATATTTATTGCCCTATTCGTTGCAGTATGCAAGGTTTCCTGTATGCATGCTACCATTGCTATGTTATTGGTTTGAAACAATTTTTGTAACTCTAATTTTACGCCTTTCCTAGCGTGAACACAGAGGGATACAACTGCAGCCACTTGAAGCAGGGCGTCATTCGCAACGCCTATAGAATTTTTTGAACGTAGTATGACATTAAAAGAAAATTAAGTTCTTTTGGACTATTAGGTGGTGTGGACGTATACTCATGAAAACAACATTAAAATAGATTGAAAATGAAAGTACTTGTTCGCTCCTTCTTTGGATCAGTCATGCGCAAGATCACAAGAAAAGTTGATCGAGTAGAAAATGTCTTTGCAAAAAAAATGGGCAAAAACTGCACATACTTTTTTGTGAAGGAGTTATAATAAATGCTCCTGAGTGTTTTGTTCAGAACCAAAACGCTTCGTAAAGGCATTCACGCCGGTTTTATATACAGCAAAATTGGTCAAACAACTGTTATAAAAATGGCTTTTGTAGTCATAGCATGAAAGTGTTCCGGAATATTGCCATAAAAGAAATTGGCTAAAAGCGGCGCAATTTATCTCTCTGAAATTCAACCCACTAAAGTATGCGCCCTCCGCGCCCGCCCCGCTCCTCTTTCCCCGTTTATTACAGGTAAGCCGCCCCACAGAGGATATCAGGACCTGGACAATACATCTATTCAAGCTTTACAAAGAACTGAATATTTTCTGTGTTTGGCAGTAAAAGAGGCACAGCAATTAAAGGAACGACAATTTGTGAGCACTGTTTAGTAAATGAATTTTGCTGTCAACTGAGGCTGGTAAAGGCTGGGCTGAAAGCTTGACGGCTGGTGGTTGCGCGCGAGCTCACTTTTATGTGGCTGCATTGGACCCAAAATGCTGGGTTTGTGCTGCTTCTGCCCTGCGGGAATGAGTCATCTGCTTGCGCGACATGCAGTGACCGGCCTCAGTACAGTTAACGTACTGTGGCTGAACTCCAATGCTCGTAGCACGGCCGTGTTTCCGGTAGCTTTAGTCCGGCTGGAGTCCGACGACCGCATCTCGGCTGTCCTCCGGCGGCCGTACCTCGGCCTTACACGGGTGGCAATGGAATGGCCGGAGCCCTACGGCTGGAATCTGGCCGTATGACCGTAAGCCGGTCGACTGGCCGACGGACACTGGCCGTTGGACAGCCATTGGAGTACGGCCGTATACGGCCAAAAGGCCCACATTTGGACATGGGCCGAACATGGCTGCCGGAAAACGGCCGGACAGAAAATCACCGGCCAGAGTACACCGGCCTGTTTTAGGCCGAACAGTCCTGTGCTGCCTGGGTACGCTCAACCGTTACATTATCTCAAAGAAAGCTCTGCTCCGCAGAAGCAGCCGACGAAGAGTACAAAGAATTGTTATACTCGACGGGCAGATCGCCTTGGTTTTGAGATGGCTACCACATACCTTGACTAGGTATGCAACGTGCAACACGCAACCTGCACTTCAAGTAGCCGACGTGCAGTGCTTTCTGGACACTACAGTAGGATCGAAGGCATCAGTGCAAACCCACATCTCGTGCTGAATAAGCCGTGTCTTTTGTAGAAAGATTATTGATTAATGTTTCTGTTTTGGACCTTGGTTCCTGATTATAGATGACTCACATTATGAATGATTTTTAGGAAACGCAGGAGGGAGGAATGGCGAATTCTTTGAGCCAAATTGCGTGACCGCAGGGATGCCCCTTTGGGGCACGCACATGAATATTCTCAACGTTGAGACAATGGATCGTGGTCGTTGACTGTTGTTAGTATTGGCTGTTTTGCCCGATCTGCTGTGGCTGGAAGTCATGGCTGCGTGCCTGTGCACTTTCCGACAAACCAAAATATCACCACATCTGGTCGTGAGTCGATGATGATTGCCCATGGTGGTTGATGAGGATGAAGAGAGCCAATCTCGATAAAATTTATAGTCGCGGCGGACCATTCGCAATGTCAATGAATTCAAATACTTCCGCCATTACCGCAGTAATCCAGAAGCAGGTTCACACCATGTTCAATGATTGCGTTATTCAAAGACCGACAAACCCATGAGTCGGCCTGGATGCGTTTGCAAAAAAAAGACGGCACATTGTAGAGCTGCGTAGATGGCTTGCGATTGAATAAAGGGACTGAACAGGACTAATCTCCCTTCTACACATTCATCACAATCTTGATCTGCTCCGCCATGCTCGTTACGTCTAATCTGTTGACTTAAGTGGCTTTTAGCAAATTTAGGTTGATGTGCCGCAAGGGAGAATGCGTTTATTACATTGCACTGCTTGTGTGAATTCCATGGAATGCTTCTTCGACTATGCGCAGCGCCGCCAGCATTCCTATGCTTTATAGACACGGTTCTAGCAGGCCTGAAATATCAGACGGGTGTTGTTTGCATTGACTACGTCATGATCTTTGCTTGTACTTTGAAAGAGTACATAGAACGGCTAACAACAATGCCCCACAACAGTTGATATTGCGGGTTGGCCTTTCCCGTGTCAGTGAACACCAATCATTGCGGCAACGTTCACATTACGTTAACGAGATTGTTCGTAACTTTGAATGCATTGGCAGTCCTTCCCTCCTACCCCGACACAGAGGAGAGCCTTCAGGATTCAAGAAATTTGGTGACCCACGCGCAGCATCTGAAATGGGTAATGTAAGGTGCGAGAAGCATCATGAATTGATTAAGATTGGCGAAAGTTTGGTCACCCCGATGAAAGAATTCGCAGTGTCCAGAGTAAGTGGGTGGAAAGGCGCATGAACGGTGTCGTCGTGGATGAAGTCGTGTGTGCATGGTGTCAACTATTGGAACACGAAAGCTGTCAGCGTAGTGTGATGTCCTCCTGGCGAAGGACACAGAGCGGCCATAGGGCGTCGGAGCCGGCGGCAATGTTTTTAGGGTTCGAGATATTGATCTCGGAATTTGAATTGGATAGAAATTGCCCGGGTAGGAGAAGCGGTTCACCGTAGACGGTCTCTGCTGGCTTGATATCAATGGCTGGTTTGGAAGTGGGCATGAAACAAAAAGTGACGGCTGCGAGAGCTTCGAGCCAGGGTTAGTTAGGGTGACAGCTTATGGCTTTCTTGAACTGTCAGTGGAAGCATTCTTTAACCGGTTAAGTCACAGCTTGTAACTGGTGGTCCAAGAACACTAGAACCCGGTGGAGAGCCCATGGAGCAGAAAGAGTTGTGGTTGAAACTACCTTCCTTGCTCTGCTTTGGCGTGGCGACGGATGCGGATACAGGATATTCAGCTGGACCAGAAAGCCGATACGGCGTCTTCCGTGGTATTCCTTCCGAGTGCCATATTTCTGGCCATCGAGTGCTACGAGCAATGGCGGCAAGGTAGTAGCGGTAAGGTCGGATAGATGGAAAGGAGCCGGTGATGTCAATGTGGACGCGTTTAAACTGATCCGAAGGTAAGGATATTTGCGCAGCGGCGAAGCGACATGCCGCCTCATCTTCACGCGTTGGCATTACACTCAAGTGGTTGTCCAGGTGCAGTAATCATGTTGCATTGGATTTCAGACGTAGCGTTCTCTAACAAGACGTGCGACATATGATTGGACTTGCGCAAAACAAATGGGGACGAGGAAGAACGACAAGGACGAGCCATTTTTGCAGCGGTTGGCGTTGTTTAACGAAGTAAAAAGGCTGCGGCAAAGTGGTGAAGGAAAGTATTACTTCATTTGTCCGGTAGGTATGTCACACAACGTCGCGCTCATCGATTCAGGGATCACAATTTTGCTGAAGGTGAAGGAAAGACACCCCCTCACGGAGCAGCTGGAATTTAGCGTCCGTTTTTGGAGCGTGTGTGAAGACGGTAGTTTTTATGGCTGACCACTCAACAGCGCATAAACGGGACAGGGTGGCGGCGACAACATTTCTTTCCCGGTCACATGTTAGATTTCGGTGCAACCTGGGTGAGTTAGTAGAATCGGTTCTGCTGGACTAGTGTAACTTTATCGCTGTGTTTGGCGAGGGGTAGGCGGTAAGTGTATTGTCTGTTTAGATTGTGCAGTGAAGTGTGTCGAGGTTGTGGTGACTGCTGAAGGGCCTCGTGGACGACAAGGAGCATTGGGTAGTAGGCTGGTGAAGTCGTGTGTGTTTGGGTCGAAGGTAGCCAACTTTGCGTTGTTTTGATGTGAACCATGAAAACATGTCGGCAGTTTTCTTAGCATGCCTTTCATCTCCTCAAACAGACCCTTCTTGAGAGAGAGGGTTGTCCAACGCAAGCAATAACAAAAATTTACCAGTGAACTTGGTTTCACCAGCTGACACTGTGTATCCCGCTGGCTTCTTTCATCCCCTATTATTGAGAGGGCGGCCTCTTCTGGAAACAAGATATAGCCATGCTCTCCACGCAAGAACTCGCTATTTTTCTAATATACATGCATTACCAAGGCGGAACCCGTTGTATAATAATGGGTCTCGCCATGTAAATGTTTCTTCTTATGCGTCTGTACACTGACATTGTGAAGTACGAACACAAAAGTCAACTGCCACATCCTTCTTCATGAACCAGTGCGGAACTTAATCATTTTCCTTTGGTTATGCTTTCATTGTCTTCTTGACAGTTCCTTAAAACTCATTAGTTCCCCGGACTCCCAAGCCACGCTAGCACCTGTCAAGCAACGCTTTCAATGTTTTATTAGTATATAAAACTTTAAAACCTTTCACACAAACATCCGAGGTGCATCGTATTCTTTTTGAGTAGATTGCCGGCTATTGCATTAAACCTGGCAACGCCGCAGAACACGCGACATGTCGCCAAGCACAAAAAAATTACGATAATGTGTAACCTGCCCCTCTACACGCCAGAAATGCCACACCTGGTGAAGATAGCTTCTGTTCATCTTTCTCACACTACATGGTTTTCTGACCAACGTCAAAACAGCCTGCTATTTGATGTTATTATTTATTGACAACTTAAATTTCGATAATACTAATAATAATCAGGGGTCCGGTGACGCTTATGCAGTGCCTGCATATTGGCTATGCTTACACAAAAGTCTTTCAGTACAAAATTAGCATTGTTTATGCTGTATAAATTCCAGCCTGTTAAAAATACTGTTCATCTTGAAGGTGGAAGCGCTCGCACAACAGGGACAAAAGGTAGAAAACAGAGACGACATGGCGCTAGATGAACAGCTACCAACTAGCCCAATTGTCCGTTCTATTACAGAAAATACTGTTCATTTTTGCAGAATGTTCCCACCATGACGGCGTGCGATGGCGTTTTAACCGTGTCCTCATCTCTTTAGATAATCGCCCCTGAACCCTTTCCAAAAAGCTTGGCCCATGGCCAACACCGAGCCAGCCAAGACATTTATTTCTTGCTCTCCAGCTCTTCTTATAGTCCATACATACTGTTATCTCTTGTTAGTATCTAAACCGAGCTCACTCTTTTGTCGTTATACTCCTCGTAGAATCCATAAGCATCCTGAGTTGTTATTACCCTTTATTCTGTATTTCGCTGTGCAATCTTTTATTGTCGTAAATTTGTATTGTATATTGTGTCTTGCCTTGTGCGTGATTGGCACCTATTTCTGCACCTTCGCTGTGGCAGTATATACTACCTTTGCGCCATTTCTCACACTTATTGCTCACCCTAATAACCACTTACTTTCTCAAAAAAAACAACAAATTGTTTCACCTGGGATCCTGTTTGCAATTTTGTATAGTTTGATCCCCTCTGTAAGGATTTTCCCCAACTTATGAAACTTTCAAATTATTTTAAAAAATTACAACTTAAGAAAGCAGATGCGGCCGGCGTTCATACTAGGCGTGAAGCTCTCCTTTTTGCCATGTTTTTAGAAAATGCGAGAGCGCACCAGTTATTCTGGCAGCTATTTAGGAGGCAGGCCCGAATGGCCGTGCTGGCAGTGTTCTAACGCTTGTGTTAATGCTGCTGTCTGCTTGGGCGACTCGCATACGATTCAAGGCGCAGCAGAGAAGATCCTGGTATGCATGTGGCTGCGTTACGCACGAAGCTTCTGTAGTAGTGGGGCATGGTCAGGAAACGGTGGAAGTCATTTGCGGTGGTAAATCGAGGGTGTATATCATGACGGCCATGATGGAGTCAGGCAAAGTTCAGTTCCTCCTTAATCGATATCGTGGCCAACGATGGTGACTACTAGCTTGCAAGCGTAAGTTTCTCGCTATTCATGAACAAACTCAGTTTTCCAAGATGCTGAAAAGTTAGAAATGCTGGTGGTGGTGCTCTACATTGCGAGACAAGACCAGATTGTCGCCTACATAGTCAAAGCAGATATCAATGCCATGGGTAGAGTCGATAAAGGGCTGGAAGGTTTGGCCCGGGGATGACAGGCCACATCTCAAGAAACAGAATTCGAACAAGTGAGAGACCGTGGTTATTGCAGTATTCGGGACATAATTCGGGTCGGCAGGAACAGGCGTTGAGGACCTTAACGGGTCAAACCAGAAGAACGTCCTGCAGCCATGTAAGCGATTGGAGAAATCCTGTACGAAACGAACGTGGTATATTTTGGGGGATGGCACGGGCATTAAGGGCAGAGTAATACACACAAGGTCGCCAGCCCTGGGGCTATATTGGGACAAGATGAAGCGGTGGCGCGCAAGGTTCGTACAAAAGGCGAGCCATTCCTTCGGGGAGCATTTCTTCAAACTTCCGCTGCTTGGCGACGGCCCCGCTAAAAAACAGTGGAGGTGGGAGAGGCACGAATTTATTGGACGGTTGTATGCTGCATATCTCGAAGTAGCTCCAAAGGCAGATTTCCAGTTGGAAAATTCCGCGAGGAAGGCGTAATGCGGTAACTGAGTTTTCACAAAAAAAGCATTATTATCAGGCATTTCTTCAAATTGCAAGCATATCTTTAAACTTCGGGGAGGGTTTCTTCAAACTTCCGCAGCTTGGCGACGGCCCCGCTAGAAAACAGTAGGGGCGGGAGAGGCACGAATTTAGCGGACGATTGTATGCTGCATATCTCGAAATCGCTCCAAAGGGTGATTTCAGGTTGGAAAATTCCGCTGGAAGGGCATGATGCCGTAACTGAGTTTTCAAAAAAACACATTAATATCAGGCTCTTGGGTGGACATGTGCTCACCCGACCAGAAGAAACGTATTTTAGCATCAAAAAGGCACTGCTGTCGACAGTTCGGTATGAGACGGCGCTACACCAAGATTTCCTATTACAATAATTGGTTCGAGAACGTCGGTGATGAAGAATTACACAAAAATTCGCTGCACAGACTTCAATAGTGGACGTTAAGCCGCTGCAAGCCATAGGTGTTGACGCTCCTGTGATTCGCCTACCTGAGCTCGAAAAACGTACAAGGATATTTGTCATGCACGACTGCCCGTGAATAGCAGCAGATGTCGGAACCGCAGTCGATGAGCAAGCGTGGCTTAGTGACTGGGTCGTTGTCAAAAATTCCACAGCCTTCAGGTTGGCAGCTTGAGGCAGTCTCTACAGTAAAGTCCGCGTATAAAGAACAGTGCGAGTATTGTAATATAGTTAGATATAGCAAAAATTCGATATAGAAAGTAAAGCAAAAAAAAAACTTACCTGAGAGGAATCCTGCCGTTGGAGTCACGAGCTAACGCTCAGCTCTTACAACCCTGCAGTTCACCATCAATACGACACTTTCTCTAAAAGAAAACAATCATTTATTGGGGCGAAAGAACTGCGTGAGGGTAGCCTGCTTCTTGGATCGCAACGCGTTGCTCATGACTGCTGTCTCCAATGTATTTAAACAGTCCACAAGCACAAGACCGCTGCCCGCTGCCCGCTGACCGCTGCCCGTTGAGAATAGTACTCAACGTGCTTCGCGGAATCTTGTACGTCTCGGCGACACTGGACTTCTTTTCCCCTTTCTCAACTAGCCTAATAATTTCCAATTTCGTTGCGAACGTCAGCGTCACCCGTTTTTTTACGCTGGCACGGCAGCCATCGCGACAGAGCGGAGAAACCCCCTTAAAGGAGCCATGGAGAGAAAACAAAAGTTTGTTTTATTCGAAAGATTAGGTGTTTCATAGTACCCCAAGCGCTTTCCCGGAAGCAAATGATGCTTTATTCACTGAGAAATAAGGCAATTTAAGCCAAAGTTTTAAATCTCCCGCTAAAATTGCACATTCCGTGACGTGAACAATGGCGTCACACGAGCCGGTCCATGAAACAGATACTTAGTATGTCTACTCCATATAGCACCCACACGCGGGAGTCGATCCAGACGGCGGCCATTTTAAAAAGACTAGTAAAACCTAGTGCACCCGCAGCCCTAGTCATGGAATCGCCTGATCCGGAGAACAAAACTCTTGCCGAGGAGCTCGGGCTTGCATTTAACAACCTCACACCACTAAAACGCTCAATGCTTCTAAGTGCACGAGCGGCAAGAGTTGTGGGATACGCGGTGGACGGGAAAGCGACCATTCCGCAATAGCCACAAGAGACGAACGCCCAGCCGTCGGCACCGCTGCCTCATCAGCCCCGTCGCGACGGACGAATATCGACTGGTACGTATGTGCCGTATTTTGATTACGGTTAATAATAGTTCAATTTCAGTAGCAGTATCACTTATGCCAGTTGGCCGGTGTCGTGTATGGAAAGCCGTTCGCGTGATCTCTCTGCTTCGACCAGAAAGATACGAGCGTCAATGCGCGGTGTTTACGGCATTTTTTTCCCCAAGGTCAGAGCGATTTGACGAAGTAGGCGACGAGCGCCAGTATGTCCTAGGAGTGAGCTAACGTAAGGGTCCCTGCCGTAATCACTTCCTCGGAAAGGAAGCGAGCACACTCGTACTTCCTTTAGCTCTATTTCTCCTCCGTTTGCAAAGTTCACAAAACGTAGCCACTTGCTTCGCCGAGGTTCGTCGTTGGGCAGCACATGAAAGGAGATCTCCTAACCGGCGGGGATGTCGCACTCCCTCAACGATTTGCCCGTACTACATGGGCATTTAAAAACGCAGCAACGAAATTTCATTGTAAAGTACTCGAACAAACTGAAGTTTTCAGTGGTTGTAAACTGGAAACGAGCTCGTAACGAGAGCAGCAAGCCAACACCATTCGAAAATTACGCGACGACTGACACTATCTCGTCGCTCCTTGCTGTTCCTTACTCCCCTCGTTTCTATTTTTACCTTTGCTGGTTGGCAATATGACGGCCAACCTCCTGTGAAGGGATTACGATACGAAGAAAGGTCACGGCTGTGCGTGCTGGAACGGTTCGTTGGCCCCGAAGAGCCTCGAACCCGAAAATTTGTCTGCGCGACGGCGAGATGTCGAGCTCGGCCGGCGCTAGTTTCGTACGCATTGGCGCACACGCTTGCGTGTTCGTTCGGAACTTCAACCGTTTACTCCACCGTTCTTTGTCATAAAAAGAATGTGCAGTATGTGTCACGGGCATTTAGCTCGCTATGCAAACTGTAAGCCCTGCCTAACATGCGTTTGCTTTTGCCGGCCTCCGACAATCGCAGAGCATTCCCAAGTGACATCACAGGTTCTGTTGCGGAAAATGAGCTGGTGGGTCGCATGGTCATTTCTTTTTTTCCTAATTATGTAGCTTATTTGAGCGAAGTTTGCGTTATAAGTGGTGTCGTTATGGTTCTAACGAGGCAATCTTTCGAATGAACCAAACTTGTGTTTTCTCTTCATGGCTCCTTTAAGGTGTCCTCTCTGAGAGGCAGTTACCGGGTTTTTCCCTCACTCCGTTTCCTCTTTACCAGAAATAACAACAGAGCGGAGTCAAACATGGGCACAAACAAATAACGGCGAACCCAGCGAACCCAGTTAGTGCGGGCAGCGAATTGCGCGGACTTGAAGATTGGTGACTGTTAGATGTGTAGAATTGCGGATGGCCGAGCGGTAGGAGTGACTGCCGCGAACAGTAGGCCATCAGTCCCGCGAAAGACATGACAACATGCCGAGCCGTATGCCCAGAACGAACTGTCTTTATTTTTTCAAAACGGCCACTCGCCGCTGTGCCAGGCTTGCCTGGCTCAACACAAAACTATCAGCGCCGCGTGGTGGCGCTGCATGTGAGCTAACATTGTAACACTCCTCCCCTCTTAGGAGGAAGACTATGGGGAGTACCTATTCACTGGTTTCTTAGTCCTCGTGCTACGTCGCAACTTCGGTGTGCTAGGCGTAGGCACGACAGAGTCACTGTTCACATGCACACCACTGTTGAGCGCAGTCTCGTCGCTGTCCATGGCACAGCTACTCCCAGGTGGCTGTTCCTGATGAGGCACTTCCGGAACAGCTGGTGCATGGAGAGGCGGCGGCTCCAGCTGTGGTGGAGCTGCAGCGATAGCATCTTCAGGAGAAGTCAGATGTGCGTCTGTCTGCACAAGGCGTAAGTGGTCGCTGTGTCGGTTTCCCAAGGTGCCGTCTTCAAAACTGACACTGGCTGATGACGGAGTGACGCCCACAACACTGGCAGGCACCCAAGGTGTACCCCTGCGGAAATTTCGCGCATACACGTCATCACCTGGCTGCAGTGATGGAGCCTGCCGGGACCCTCTGTCGGCGTACAACTTCTGCTTGAGTTGTTTGAGAAGTACAGATGCCTGCAGGCTTGGCCTCAGGGCATCCATTGGAGTCTTGAACACTCTTCCCGTCAAAAGCTCACACGGTGGCCGACCTGTAACTTCATGTGGTGTGGTCCTGTAGTGGAACAGGAACCTGGAGATCTGCGTTTGGAAGTTCCCAGAGCCACACTTCTTGAGTTTGTTCTTCACAGTTTGTACAACTGGTTCAGCTGCACCGTTTGAGGCAGGGTGATACGGCGGTACGAGCATGCGGCGTATTCCATTTCGAGTTAAGAACTCAAGGTACTGGGCACTGGTGAAGGCAGGACCGTTGTCGGAAACTATGACGTCAGGCAGGCCATGCTGAGCGAATGCAACTCTCAAGGCAGAACTGGTAGCTTCTGCAGAAGTGGAAGACACAGGAAAGACTTCTATCCACTTTGGAAACGCATCCACAATAACCAAGAACGTGTGACCTAGGAATGGTCCCCCAAAGTCAATGTGAAGTCTTGACCAGGGTCGTTGTGGAAAAGGCCATGGCGTCTGCTGAACCGGCTGTGCAGCTCGATGTTGAGTCTGGCACGTGGCGCAGCTCTTCACACTGTTAGCAATGTCATTGTCAATGCCTGGCCACCAAAAATGGCTCCTGGCAATCATCTTGCTCTTCTCGATACCCGGGTGGCTGGCATGAAGAACGCCAAGAACTTGGGCCTGCATTGATCTTGGAATCGCAACTCTTGATCCCCAGAGTAGGCAACCCTCATGGAGACTGAGTTCTGAGCTTCTGGTATTGAAAGGGTTCCACTCTGGTCCCACTGGGAGGCTTTCTCCTTTCAGAACAGCAAGAACATGACCCAGAACAGGATCATTTCTTGTGGCTTGGGCCACAACACCAGGTGAAAGCAGTCGCGGATATGCCTCCTCCAGCAAGAAGATTTCAGCAGGTCGTGGTAATGCAGTGGTGTCAGTTGGCAGAGGCAGTCTACTAAGAGCATCAGCGTGGCCGAGTTCTTTGCCAGGCTTCTATACAAGTTCGTACTTGTACGCAGAAAGCTTGAGAGCCCACCTGACCACTCGAGGCGAAGCTTGCACGGGAACGGGCTTGTTGGCACCCAGCAGTCCAAGAAGTGGCTTGTGGTCGGTGTGTGCTTCGAATGAGATGCCCCACAACTACTGGTGGAACCGATCCACGCCAAACACTAAAGCCAATGCCTCCTTGTCGAGTTGACGGTAGTTTTGTTCTGCTTTTGACAAGCTCCTCGAGGCAAAAGCAATGGGATGTTCCCGGCCATCAGCATCCTTGTGTGCCAGGACTGCACCTATGCCATAAGGTGATGCGTCACAGCTGAGGCAAACAGGCCTGGCAGGGTTGAAATGCACAAGAACTGGAGCTGACGTCACCAAGTGCTTGCAGGCAGTGAATGCATCTTGTTGTACTTGTCCCCACTCCCACTTCTTCCCTTCACAAAAAAGCAAGTGCAGTGGACGAAGGAGTGACGAAAGATTGGGTAAGAAGCGCCTGTAGAAGTTGACAAGTCCCAAGAAACTCTGAAGTTCCTTGACATCTTGAGGCACAGGAGCATGCAGAATGGCTGCTACCTTGTCAACGTTCGGGGAAAGGCCTTCCTTGCTGATGATGTGCCCGAGATACTCAGCTTGTGGCACGAAGAAGTGGCATTTTTCAAGTTTCAGCTTGAGGCCAGATTCCTGAAGCTTGCTAAGCACAGCACGGAGGTTGCGAAGGTGCTAAGCATCGTTTGCGCCAGTTACAAGAATGTCGTCGAAATAGACTGCTACGTGTGGCAATCCCCTGAGCAAGTTCTTCATTTCACGCTGAAATATGGCTGGAGCAGATGAGATGCCAAAAGGCAACCGGGTGTACTGAAACAACCCCATATGCGTCGAAATGGTGACGTACCCTCTAGAGGCCTCGTCAAGGACAACTTGCTGGTACGCATCTCGCAAATCCTATTTTGTGTATTTTTCACCTCCAGCAAGCACAGTCCACAGGTCCTCGATCCTTGGAATGGGGTACTGTTCCACTGTTGGCACTGGGTTTATAGTGACACCAAAGTCTCCACAGATTCTGATGCGTCCATCCCTTTTTGTCACAGGAACAATAGGTGCAGCCCACTTTGCTGTCTTGACGGGAACCAGAATGGACTCTCTTCTTAATCTTTGGATTTCTTGAGTGACTCCATCTGTCAAGGCATACGGCAGTGGGCGTGGCTTGAAGAACCGCGGCGGAGCATCTGAAGGAACATGTAGAGAAGCTTTAGCACCCTTGAACGTACCCACGCCTTCTTCAAACACTTCGGCATAGTCTTGGACTAGGTGTTTGATGTCGGAAAGTGCGTGGATGTTCACTTCAACGTCGGAAACGCCGATGCCCAGCTCACGCATCCAGTTGCGTCCGAGAAGAGTGGGCGATCCGTCCCCGGTAAGAAAAATAGGTAGATCGGCCTCCTTGCCATGAAACTTCACGCTGACGTCAGCTTTGCCTTGAACCTTTTTCAGTTCCCCGGAATAGCTTCGCAGAAGCACTTGTGACGGCTGCACAGGAACCGAAGGCAAAAGTTGTAGAAGACGCGACTTGGCCATGACGGAGACACTTGCCCCCGTGTCCACTTCCATGCGGAGCTGCTTGCCGCAAACGTCAACAGTGACGGTGAAAGGCGGAGGCGGCGTGGCGTAGTCAACTTGCCACATGTAGAAAACTTCGGAAGATGAAGTTATAGCGGCGTCCTCATCGCGGACGGTATTCACACGATGACGGTTGCTCGACGACAGTGAACTTCGTGCCGAGAACGAACGTGCCTTGGAAGGGCTGTAGCTTTGGGCTTGGCTGCCCTTTCGTCTCGAATTGCAAACCTTCGCCAAGTGACCTAGTTTGTGGCAGTAATTGCAGATTGACTTCACATGCTTGCATTTCGATGCCAGGTGTCCGTCGTCCCCGCGGCGGTAGCAGGTGACGCCCCCCGAGCCTGACGAGACACGGTGAGTCGAGAAAGCACTGCTCGTGTTAGCTTGGGCTATCTCGCCTGCGTCCTTTTTTGCTGCTTCCATTGCCAGGGCGGTCTGCACGGCATCGTCGAAGGTGAGGTCCAGTTTTTCCAGCAGTCTTGTTTGGACGTCCGCGCTGTTGATGCCACACACGATGCGGTCGCGGAGCATGTTTTCGAGTTCAGCACCAAAGTTGCAGTGCTCGGAAAGGCTCTTTAGTGCTGCGATGAAGTTGCTGACGGATTCCCCTTCCGCGCGAACGCGCGAGTTGAAACGAAAACGTTGAACAACGGCAGACGGCTTCGGACAGTAGTGACTTCCAAGAACAAGTAGAATCTAGTCCAGCGTCTTGTCACTGGGCTTGGCGGGCTTGACCAAATTTCGGAGCAAAGCATATGCCTTCTGCCCGCAGCAGCTGATAAACACGGAAGTACGCTTTTCTGGGGCGACATCGTTGGCCAAGAAGAATGCTTGGAGCCGGTCAACGTAACAGGGCCAGTCGTCTCCTCCCCCCTCGAACGGCTCGAGTTTGCCGAAACTTGGCATTGTGAACGAATGGCAGAGCGGTGCGGAAACGAAAACTCACTTGAAACTTTCTTTCATCCTCATCTCCAGTTGTTAGATGTGTAGAATTACGGATGGCCAAGCGGTAGAAGTAACTACCGCGAACAGTAGGCCATCAGGCCAGCGAAAGACATGAGAACATGCCGAGCCGTTTGCCCAGAACTAACTGTCTTTATTTTTCCAAAACGGCCACTCGCCGCTGTGCCAGGCTTGCCTGGCTCAACACAAAACTATCAGCGCCGCGTGGGGGCGCTGCATGTGAGCTAACATTGTAACAGTGACACCGGAGCCCGCCGCGCCCAATGTAGCGCTTTCAGCGCCAACGGCGACCATGCGTAGAGCTGCTCCAGAGCTCTTCGATGTAGGCAGTTGCGAAACTCCGCATCGAAAAACGGCCCGCGCCTGGACCCCCGTGCTTTGGATCGTGCGTACCGTGGCGCCACTGCGGCCGCCGCATGCACTATCCGAAAAACAAAATAAAAATTGAAACTGACAATTTAAGGTTAACTTTTTTTTTTAAGTGCATAATTCTTTATTTTTGTGCTTTTTTACGTTATTCATTGTTATCTTAACTCTGGTTTTTAGGTGGTGATTGTTTTTGCGTCCGCGCATCTGCTTCGACCAATTGGCGCTTGTGCGGGCACTCCGGCACAACATAGGTCCGAACTGATGTACCGAATTTGGAGTTATCGTTTGGCCTACAGCTTATTGTATACCAAAAATATTCCAGTAGCCGATCAAGCGGCTCTAAATAATAAGTTTCAGGTGGCATAAAGCCGTCGAAGCGACTTCTTTATTTTTTTGTGGCCAGAAGACCGAAGAGGACGCGCAGAGCAGACGACAGTGCGTAAGCGACGGTTGATCCCATGTCGGATTTCTGTTTACTACTTTTGCTCCGTATGTATATAAAACACTTGCATAGTTCAGCACACTGGGCTCCTTTGGCATAACAAATTTATGTAAGCACTCAAATACCATTTTTCGCCCAGGTCGTCGAGCGGCGAAGCAAGTTGTATAGTTTATTTTCTCACCAAACGATGGCGCCACAGTAAAACAAGATTCAAAGCAGTGGACCAATCTCAGGGCAACTTTTTGATACATGGGGCCTATGGGGAGTTTCGCAACTCCTATATCCAGTAACTATGGAGCTGATCTACTTTGCCACCATAGAGTTTCATACTAATATGTACTAGAGGGAAATGTGGCGCTGCATACGCGGGCTGCGGTGGGCGGCGCCATTGCCGCTAGCGACGTTGGTCGCCTCCTTGGCTTAGCTGGTTATATGGCTTCTTTTTCGTGTTGAAGCCAAAATCAACAAACAGGGGTAAAATGTTTTTTTCCTCACCTTGCATAAAGCTTCTAAATATCTCCTGACAAATACATCTTTCTAGACCTTTAATTTTATATTAACAAAAGCAAATACGATTAATCTTCTGCAGTAATATCGTTGCATTGTTGCAGCCAGAGGCCATTTTTCAGCCTGTTCCTGAGTCATGCCAAGGACAAGTGCAACGTGCCTGCCCGGTACATGACCGAACGCTCGCTGCAGCGAGGCTCCCCTAGACAGTGGCGCCAGATTTTCCTCTAGTGTATATCAGTATGAAACTCTGTGTCTGCCACGGCCGGTTTGGACGCGCGCCAGCTCGCGCGGGAGTCGCAAGCGACACCCGGCTCACCGCTGCGCACCTCTGTATTGAGGAAAAGCTTGCCGCATGCCTAAGGAGAGCAAACAATCCGGCGCGGGAGAGTTCGATATATTCATTGTTGGCAAAATCACGTTGGATATAAAAAGTTTAAAACGCACGTAATTTTTATCAGAATTCTACAAGGTTTCGATATACGCAATAATTCGATATATCCGTGTTCGATATTGTACTACATGCCATTGGCGTTTTACTGACTTTTGGCTTTTAGGGCCTTGTCGCCGAAAAGGGGAAGCTAGTAGCAGAGGTCAACGTAAAACACGATGCGAAGAGTCGTTGTTGGTGTCGTGGCTTAGTGAGAGTTTGCAGGATCGCGACTGCGGGGATGACCCTGATGCTTTGAGTCTGATTGAGCTGACGGGCGTTGTCTTCAATATGGCCACCGGCATGAAGGGTCGGTGGTTGTGATCGCAAGAGACACATAAACGACGCGGTTCTTGACCTGGGAAAGTGAGTTACTGGTGCAATCTACTAAACCTTAAGTGTTGCACGCACGTGTAAAGGTAGGCATTGGAGCATCACTGTACTGACTATGGAGTCATTGATGCTCATGTTCTCCGTGAGGGCCCGTATAAAGCGCAGGAAGTGCGATGACTGGTGGTCACGGAGTTTTTCCAACTGAAGCGGTTGGCGCATTTTTTTGGTACTCCGAAAATGAAAGGCCGAAAAAAAGTTTCCCGGGATGTGTAGCTGACGATCGTAAGTTGAACGGTGTGGGAGAATATCTTGGAGCTCAGTCGCGGACTGGGGTCCAAATGGTCAACATCATAATCGTAGGGCATCCAGTACAGGATGATGCGTGCCATAAAAAATTACGTTTGGCATGCGGAAACTACAATTCAGGTGAGTCAACATAAAATGGGAGAAGCTTTAAAGCGATGCAACACATATCCAAGTTGGCCACGGCTGTATTTGAAGCAGCGCGTTCGTTAACCTCGACGTATTGATCGGACCCTTCGAAGGCGTGGACCGTGCGTGGCGGCGGTGTATCGTCCGGGGAAAGCCGCACATTTAGATGCCCAATTGCCGTTACTAAAGTTGCTGCTCTTACTTCTGGACCACGTGCTGCTAGGCTTGCGCTTGATGGGCAATTTTATGCTCTTGTTGCGGAAGACAGACGAGGGATTTGAGGTCTGCCACGCCGGTGTAGAATTTTCGATGTCTGGCTCACAAGATGTTCGAAAGCATGGCTTTACCGCTTCCAGATAAAACATGCTACCGCAATTGCATGGCTCCCTTGGTATACAATTCAATATTTAGCCTCAGTATAGAAGGAAAGGTGCGCCATTCAGCTTAGGAAGCGACTTCGCACTCTCTCGTCACAATTCCTAAAGGGCCATGCTGGCAAAACACGTTTGTTTTATTCGAAATATTTGGCGTTTTATAGTGCCCTCAGCACTTAACCGGCAGCAAACGACGCTTTATTCAGTGAGAAAATGAACATTTCTGGCCAACATGTTTTCCTTTTGTGTTTTTGTGGGGTCGACATAGACGTATCCAGAGCAGGGCCATAAAACTAGAGATAGCCAGCTGACCAGGGCTGCTACGATCTCACAGACAGCCTTTTGTTATCTTGCCTATCACCAACTCTCATCGATGGAGCTGCAGTACCGCTACAGCGCGTGTGCGCGCACTTGGCTTCTGGCCGGACTTCGAAACATGGCGTATTTTTATAAAGGTTCATACTAATAGTTTCCTCAAACGTAAGCTATCACTCGACAAACATGGTCTCATAGCTGACCGTGCCAATAATTTCCGCTTGTCAGTGTTGTATCAGAGAAGTCCAATGCGTCCCAACGCTGTGTTTGGCAGTGTCGACCGGCAAAGGGGCAAACTATCTGTTCTGTATCTACATGTTCGTTCATAACTTTAATTATTCCATCCACAATTCTTAATGCAACAAAAAGAATTTCCATACATTTAGGTGCAAATTAATCACTGGCAAGATTATCAGCTATGCCTAATTTGCGCCTTCTTTTGCCGGCATCAGCCACTCGCACAGCTGCGCATATCCCATCATAGGTTCTTTTGCGGGAAATGACCTAGTGGGTCGCATGACCATTCCCTTTTTTTAGTTATATAGCCTGTTTCAACGAAGCTTACGTTAAAAGTGGCGTAAGCGTCACGCAAACTACGCAATCCTTCGAAATATTTATATTTGCGCTCTTTGTGCATCCCACCTTTAACGGTGCTTAACTGCATTAGTAAAACGTATTATCAGTTTTTTTTCTCATCACGAAGCTAGCCTGTATTTCCAGATACTGCATTAGTATCTGGAAATACAGATACTCTTTTCGCTATTTTATTGTTCACAGAATACTAGCATCGCCAACTCAACCGATACTCGCTGAAAAAAAATCTATTTGGACCATTTACAGCAAGTGATAATGTATTTACCTAATCAATTGCTCTAAATGGTCGAAATTAATTTTTTGTTTACGAGTCGTACAGCCCAGAATGCACCTAACGCTGTTTAATATTTCTGGGCAACATATTGTATGGTTCCTTTTATTTCGCAACATTCTGGTTATAACACTGTAAGTCTTCAGAGCGAAATGTGTTTACATTGAAAAAAAGGAACCACTGCCTTTCTTGCGACGAAAAATCAATGAGAAAAAGTATACGCTTTGGAAAACACCGCTGTGAGAGCGCACATGATACATGAAAACATAGGAACAACCTAAACGCTGGTTTGCGCGTATGACGTTGGCAGAAAAAATTTGTAACTTACTTCCAGTGTTTTGCTTCGCAGCAAATGTGACCGAAAAACGAAAGCCATCCACCAATACTGACAGCTTTACCTCGACTCTCCCGCGGCAACATCCTTGTGTCCAAGCAGGTTGTGTCTATTCGATTCAATTTTATTTACGTTTGCGTGGCTGGCATGGCATTTCTTGGGATTTTGTCTTTTAACGTGTCCTAATGGGTGTTTCGAGCGCAATAAATTAGCCAGCGCAATCATTAGGTAGGGTGGTCAGCGTCATCTTTTCCAAGTCTAACTATCTCATGTGCACCGGAAAGCTCAACTTTTGTTGCAGAGTTTTGTGTTGGCTTCCCCCCCTTTCCTCCCTGGTTTTGGCTCCAGCATTCCGAAGCACATACGTAATCGATTTGCACATGTGCTTCACGAAACAAAAGCCCTGCTCTTGGAAGGATTTTTCTCGCACATCCGAAAAAAAGCATCGTCTGCTCAGCATAATTGTTCTCTTCGCCCGTTTAGCTGTAGTGCGCTTTTTTGGTGCTTTTCCAGTCACGGAGTTTGCGCTCTACTTATCATAATTATGTGAAGGCATATGTGGGGTCGAAAACCAAATCCTAATGGCTATGCCTCTCCCATACGTTCTACTAAATTTAGGTAGTTTTGAAAAACACCTGGTCCGGTCATCAAAAAATTAATCCCAAGCTTTCGGCGTGGGGTATCCCATAACCTGACACCAACTTTACCGGTAAAAATGACGGCTGCTCTGCATATGGTATGTTTCCCGCTATTTTTATTTATTTTGCAGGGTGTTACAGCCGGCGGGTAGCCTGGAGTAAGATAATCTTCATTCATATAAAACACTTGGGTCTGTTCCGGCTGCTTCCCAACTCTAATATTCATAAAATATTCTAAAACCTGCTTGTTCTTGCTCGGTACTCTGCTCGACTGGCTGTGTCATCAGGGTTATTCATGTGGTGCTTACGTTCAATTTCACCGTCAACGCGAAGTACATACAAAGAAAAACTGCAAACGCTGTTTTTCTTTATATGTATTTCGCGTTGACGGTCCAAAACAGGGATTCCAAACCTTAAACAGTTTTATGGCACTACAAGAACCTGCCCGCTTGTGTCGTCATCAACAAACCGCACAGATATCGTGTGGATTTTTACCACTTACGTGTAAGCTTGCCCTTAATTAAATGTGAGTCTTGGGAGGCGTATTCAACATCCCGGTAATGAAGGATAGGTCGGCTGTATTTTTTGCGTTGTAGGGTACTGACCTGAACATCGGCTAAAAACAACAGCGCTTCAGTTTTTACCCGTAGCAGACGGACGTTACACTCCATAAACAATCTCTGCACGAAACCACGCGTAGACATTTGTATCTGGGTTCGGTAATAACCACAACAGTAGTTGTGGTGTAGGTCTCATCTGTTGGTTTTTTTAAAACAGCATGTAATTTTTCTATTTGACGCTATTTTTACTTTTTATCACTACCCTTTAATATGGTTTAGTTTCTGCCGTAAAGCACTACGTCACAAACCTCTCGACACAAAAAAAATTTTAGACAAATAAACGCTTAAACTATGCCCGACGGAATACTAGCGGAAACATCATGATGAAAATAGCGATTAAAAGGGCCACGTGCAGAAACTTCTGCATGCCTGATGAAAAGCTGACATATGATAAACATTTATTATTTAAAAGAATGCACAGACTTCATGTCAAAATAATTGATTATCTGGGTTACGTGGAGAAACAGCGCAGGGACGAGGACGAAACACTGGAAAAAGACAGTACAGGCGCTATATTTTCCTTTCTTTTGTCCTCGTGCCGTTGCTGTTTTTTCCACGTTTTATATAACCAACAAGCCCAAGCTCAACCATTAGTTAGATTTTAATTGGTTAGTACATTAGGCCACATATTTATTAATTTCATCCAACGAGAAGCAAGCGCAGAATGGTTCCGGAGGCTTTGGAAATCTGATGAAAGTGTACACGCCATTCGCCTCTTTCCATCAACCTAGGATGCAACCTCATAAAAAAGCTCTATAAATTGTGTCGCACAGGACTTTTTGTTCCGAAGTCATGCTACTCTTTTTTAGTACTTATAAGATGCACCAGAACATCTTGAAATAAAAATGGTCATATATTTGACGAGATACAATATCGGACTCAAATTGGGTGTACCCTTTTTGAAGCCAAATTTATTAACACCAACAGATTTCGGTAATTTTTTAATAACCGAAAAGAGCACCAAACTGTATTTTTTGTGACCTCCTGTATTTCATTCATGCACAGATGAAAATAGAAAGTGGGGATCGCATATTTGTGATCACTGCGAAACTTTGGAAACGACATGCGTAATGGCGATGGATCCTCACTTACACTGGACCTCTCCCAGTGTACGTCACTCGGTGGTCGTAACGTCATGCACTGTGAAGATGCTTAATGTGGATGGTCGCGTGGTTTGAAAAGCATTCAGGTCAACTTGCGGCGCCTTTGCAGCGACGCTCTTTTAGATGAGAGCATTTGTCTTTCCAAAGCCGGTCGGCTGTTATGGGTGTGAAAAAAGGCAGCTTAATCAGACTCGTTCGCTTCTTCCAAAAACGAAATTCGTGGTGAACTTTGGCTGTTAGCCAAAAGGCATCCTGCTTATGCTCAATACATCTCCCATTTCCAAACTTCTGTCCTTCGTGGAAATGCAGGCACCCTATTGTACATTTAAAGCCCACGTAAACAAAATGCCATAAACAGATGTGTTTTGTCCATCCTCTCTAATCACCACAAGCTAAAATTGTCTTCACTGATGTAAATTTTCAACGAGAAAACTGCGCTCGGAGGCATATTGACGTGCTGCTAAAACTTTTTAAGTTTCAAGTAAGGCACAGTATTCAATTGACGCTGAGCGTTTACCCTGCACAAGCGACACAAAATAAATATTTCTACGAGCGATCCCCGGTTTCATCATCGCCCACCTCCAGAGTGATTACGACAAATTAGATTGAATGAGGAACAATAGTAACGTATTCATCATGAATGCGTGCTTGTAAGTGCAAGAAATGTATTGGCAGAAATGTTTCGGTAAATATCTTGTTAGGCCGCGACGAGACAGAGCTACTTCAGTGTCCGCACTCAGCATGTTGCTATAACGCTCCGTAAGGAGGTAACACACCAGAGAATTCGCTGAGGCGTTGCACTGACGCCGGCTTTTCGTGCAACATGAACTTCTAGCCTTGCAGTGAGTTATTGATCCTGTCCCTACGGCCGTGCTTCTGCTTCGGAGGCGACATTGGACAACCTCCTGGTGACATGTTCAGCACTACAACCAGCTCTAATCCGGCACATGGAAGCTCCAGGATATCGCCCTTGGCCGTCCGCCAGATATTCATCGGTGGGCGCATGGGCTTCATCTTTAGAAGCAGCTGTTGGACTTTATGGTTGAGGCTGGTCTATACGGCATTCTGTAACGCATGAAGCCGCTGGCATACACACGGTTTCTTTTTTTCATCTTTCCATTCCTCTGTTGCCCTGCGGGGAAAAAGCGAATTACAAAAATAAAAGAGCTGCTCACGCGTGTATTTTCTACACATTAGCTTCTAAACATGCGTCTCGACAAAAAAAAAAAAACTTTTTAAGTAAATCCATTCCCCAATTGTAGCCTCCGGGCACTCGCGTACGCACGGGCAAAGCACAAAGACAAGGCTTTGTACTTTACTTATTCCGCAATGAGCATTCCCAATAATCACTCTTGCGGCGCAAGCTATCCACTGACAAAATGCGGCTGCTATGTACACTCTCGCCACGACTGTCAACCATTTAGCTACTTTAGTTTTCTCTTCTCACCTTGTGTTGTTACGTCGCGCACACGCCGCGGTGTTCGTTTGACGCAAGGAGGCTAAGAACCCACAGCACATACGACGCCATGCTTTGCCTACGCTGACCTCGGAAACAAAAGTGATTGCGGGTTTCCTGGTATGTAACTGACACAAAGCACCTTCAAAGCATTCCTGAAACGCGCAGCGACAGAGCCAACTTCCGGAGCGACACCTTCTTGGTGGCTCTGTTGGCATACTAAATAATTGTTCGATACCATATATGCCACATTCGTCAGTTGACACTGTGGTACGCAGTGGTATTGTTTTGATTTACGTGCACAAAGCCACACGCAATTGCGACGGCCGGAGCTAGCCTATCTTGACTCAGCTCCTCTCCCTTTTAAAAACTTCAATGTTGGGGACACCAAAGTTCTGAAGCAATGGCTCACAGTTCCTTGAGTGCGCAGCGCGGCCGAGTCGTGATGTCGGCGCAAGACTGTTCTGCCAACAACTGCCTGATATCACAGCTGCCAGTAGGCGCCCAGTCGTGCACGTGCGTTTCGAGACGTCTGGCGTTGGCAACAGGGAGATGTTCATTGTTTGTAGGAAGCCCTCTTGTTTCACCATCGCCTAACATCACGTTCCCGCTTTGTTTACTGTGTTGCCAAAATACCTCCAGGATCTCATCACTGTCCTCGACTTTCTATGTGAATACTCTGTCCGTGTCGACTGTTCCAAAGAAGTCATCAGCCTTGAACTCCCCTGCCACCACAAACCGTAATGATCTCAACGAAGTACAATGTCGCTTGTATTCAACGCAGTTCACCCGCGTTTCCCGCCAAACCGCAACTGCTATCCTATTTTGAACTTCATGACCTATCTCATAAGGTAACGTCATCCTGACCTCACTCACTGCTTTCACTGACTGACTTCTCCACACCACCGGCAAAAAAACGTTCCCACAACATCGAAAACAACCCAACCTTACCATTTACTACAATTCAACAATCTTTCCCCCATAAAATTTTGCGCTTCATCGCCATTTTTCCTGCTGGCATGAACATCGCAACAGTCCTTCCCTTAAAACGTGCCACTTAGGCGTACCCTCCTAATGCGCCTTTTCGCTGTACCTCCTTGCAATTCAAGCTCATCTACAGTTTAAGTTACATCGATGAGTGCATCTGGTGTTTCAGGAATTCTCGTGGCGTTCCATTCGGCGGTCAAAAATATACGCCATTGGAAACTTTCGAAACAGACAACCCGCAAAAGTTGTCAGAGTTCCCTTTGGGGTTGGTGCTTACTATCGTCCCAAGCAGCACAAGCGTGTACGGCTAAACATGAGCTGTCCATCTCTGGCCGGGTAATTTCTGCTCGGCCGTTGCTTCATCAGAGTGTAAAGCCCGTACTCAAAATTGGGCCTTGGTCGTGTGCTGGAAGTTCCCTGGTGTAAGCTGAACAGCTGCTCACCTTTGACCAAAGCATCGCCAAGGGGCCTACAACCACCCTTCGGCCGACAGGCTTTGCCGTCGTCTTGCCGTTCTTTTATTGGCCGGGGGCCGCTCAACCTGTAACAACCCACGGCCGTTCAACTTTTACAGTCGACGGCTATTCATCCTTGTTTGGGGGCCAGCTGCTGAACCAGAGCCGCTCAGCCATGGTTGAACTTAACCATGCAATATACTCCTTGGGCCGTTCCACTGCAGGAGGCATATAATTGTGGTGCTGCAGCTTTCATTCTACCCTAAACTGGGTATAGTCGAGCTGTTTCTGCAGCCAAGTGCAGAATTTTTAACCTCGTAACAGCAATCGTTCGTGCTTTTAAGAAAACAATTAAATTCAGCAAGTGACAAAGACTGTTGATCACAAAATGTGAGGCGGATTTATTTTCTCAATCGCTGCTCCTACAGTGATGCTACTTCTATTTGATGCAACCGCTAGTGTGATCATGGACAGAGTTCCAATGGAAACCACAGCTTCCATGCTCAGGAGCACCTGCAGGAAAAAACAAAAAGAAAAAAAGGACAAGTTACAACTCTGCACAGCTCACACTGTCACCAAACTAAGAAAGGCAGTTCAATGCACCTACAGATATTTACACTGCTAATGTGCAATGTATCCTGCTTTAAAGGGACCCTACAACACTCTTGGATTAGTGGAAGTAAACCTGCACGACGTTTAGATTACACTTCCAGGAATACCTGAGACAAATATCAGACGCCCACATGAAGCGGTGGGAGCGCAAATCACTGTGAAAGACGCAGAAAAACCAACCGCACTTTTTTCAATTTTGCTCATTATGCACCCCTGGCATGGCCAAAACAACGCCAATACGGCCACGGCTGTCCTATTTGCAGTCGCTGGTCAACTTCGCGGATTATTTCTTGCATTTCCTGTTCTTCGGCGCTGTGTACCAACCCCTTCTAAGCTTGAACCTGTACGTAGAGTTTTTTGGGGTTCTGTCGTGTTTTTAGTGCGCAAGGGGTTTGAGTGACCGAGTAAATTGTCCCCGTTCAATGAGATCACTCGACAACAAACGTTTATTACTGTGAAAACGTCCTACCGGACTGAGCACGCGCTTGAGAGTAGGCAGTGATGCTTGCTTTTTTGGGGCATTAAACGGGAAATAGACCCCTCCACGTTGCGGAGAAAAGAAAAAAAAACTCCCCGGCCTGTGATATAGCGAAGGCCCCCAAAGGGAACACCGTGAGCCGCACCCCACTCAAGGTGAGAGCGCACAACTTTCCCGCTTTCAGCCGAGGTGTTCCTGAACTACAAATTGGTTAAGGAAAAGAAATAGTTTCCAAAGAAACAGAACCCGAGAAAGCATTAGGAAAGGTTTTCAGCCAGGAATCAGATAAAAATGAAAATGGGAAAACGCTTTTATTGCAAAGCTCAGATTTTTGAACTATTCCCGTGTTTCCTTTTTTTCCCCAAGGGACGTTTTAGCTCGGAAAAGTTGAGAAGTCGCATATTGTATTTTGCCTTGTTCAAAGTTGCCCAGTTATCGAAGTCACACGATAGTGCGGTGAGACTGCCCAGCCGCATATATTATAAACAGAGCTCGTGCGATAAAAACCTGCATATGGTACAGAACACCTCCATTCCTCATGCTGTCATCACGAGCACTGGCAATTATTTCAGACTTTCTAGCCCCCTCCGCTGCGCCTACCACCTGTCCGTCAGCAACGCCAGACATATCGAGCGTCGTCAGCATCAGTAAATTGAATTTAGCTACCGCGAACTACACCGTGAGACTGAAGCGGAAGCGGAAAATCCAGCCGTAACTCGTTTCTGCACCGAACCTTAGTCGCGCAAAAAAATGGCCAGCACAAATGCACTTACCGAACTTTGTTTGTCCGGGCACTGGAAAACGCCGCCGTTTGTCGATCGTTTGCAGCAGCATTTCAGCTTATCCTTAACCTCACGTGTTTCCAAAGTGGCAAGCAGGCTTTATCTACAAAGCGCAAACACATGTCACAACACAAGACTGAAAATGTGCCTTTCCAAAAATACCACTAGCAAGCCATTGTTTTGTCTTCACTATCCGTTATCTTTGATTTAGCGTATTTGGTTAATATTTTTGTGTCGTTATTCATTTGTCCATGAGCGCACATGTATATACAGCACACTGTTCGGTGGCTGGGCACGTGTTCACGATTGACCTTCGGAATTCCGGCGATTGGGCACAGGCGGTGCTAGACCTGCGACAGACGTCCGCCGTTCACCTTTCGACGAGCAGGAGCGTGCAAATTCATAAGCGCACCGGATAACGGACGTTTCCAAAAGAACTTTTGAACAACGGCTGCCTACGAAACACGAGTACTCTAGAAGTGGACAACAGCGATTCATCATGTGCTTCCCTGCAAGCGGAAACAAAGCGGTCGCCTGGTGGTCGTGCACAAGCGGATCATTTTTTGTAAACCCGCTTTCAAGCAACCAGCGAGTACTCAGCGTCGGGAAACCTGCCGCCTGTCTTTTGATTGAACGTTCCTGGAGCAAGTGCTGTTCATCGCCGGTGGTTGATCCGCCAGATAACGTCTGAGTAACTTTCGCCGGGGGGAAACCGTGTTGACCGTTAACGAGCGAAAGCTGACCAACTTCAGAACATTGTCTGCCGAAAACTTGCGCAGAGGATGGTGGCCGTATTCAAACCGTTTATCTTATGTTCAACGCTGGCCAGTTTGTTGCCGATGGCCGAGCATTCCGGAGAACAGCCGTAGGTTGGCCGGTCAAGACACGGACTTGCTGTGCTGCCTGGGGTAGCTTCATAAAAACTCTTCCCAAACACCGGCCACCCATTAAGTTAACTTGTTACAAGATGAGGCACCCTGACCCCCCATGAAAAGGCTTACCACAATACTTATTTCGGCTCCCGTTTACCCCGAAAGGTCGCACTGGCCGCTTCAGAGGCTGAGGTTACTAATACGCAATAATACTTCTTTTCCAGTTTGTGGAACCGAAAAAAATTTCAGTTCGGTTAAGATTCTGGTTCAGGCAAAAATCACGCACCGAACCAGTTCCCGAACCGGTTCGGGAGCTTAAACCGGTTCACGAACCGGTTAGATGAGTGGAATTATCACTGAAAAAAAAAGACTAAGAAGTTTCAAATGACCGTCAAATCGGAATACAAAAAAATTCAAAATGCTGCTGTTCCCCAAGGGCAGTGGCGCAATTGCAAAGCAAACTTTAAACAATTGCAGGATATAAGAAAAACAGTTGAAGTGGCAACAATTTACCACCTGCTTTCTCGCCCAGAATGTATGTTGTCCTAGCGACTATTCATAAAGCCATCGCCAAAAGATATGAAGGTGAATACATTTTCTGCCCTTTTCTTTTTTGTTGAAATGGCAATAGTCGCTTTGGAATCACCCATCACGCTAACCTTGAAGGCTTACATTTAGGCCTGCGTTCTTGCGCGTTCAACTACCAGTGCCTAATACCAGTGGCGCAGATTTTTTATATTTGTAAAAAAAAAACAGAATAATCCTACAACAGTCATGTAAATACTACCAATGAATTAGATTATTTTGTCACCCTGAATTTTTTGCTGTCACCTTTTCGAATTTGTTAGCCTCACTTTTGTTAAACGAAAGCTTTATTTAACGCTCAGTCATTGCATTATTGCTGTGACCACTGCAATTCCTTTTGCGATAGTTATACCGGATGTGTGCATTACAACCAGTATGTCATCGTACCGCCTGACCCCTGGCAATCGTCCCGTGATCTACATTGCCGAATCTGACAAGAGATTATGCTGTTACAAAATGAAAAGGAAATTTGGCGCGCGGAGCACGATATATAACTTTTTTGGGTAGACGCTTTTAATTCGTTCACAGCAGTACTCCTCTCGGAAAGAATAGCAGTAGAAGTAATGCAGCAAGTTGGGCAGTCAGTACAAGTGCACCTTCGAAAAAAACAAATGGTTTGAAACAGGCAAAACTGGAGAACAAGCAGAAAAGATTATCGCAGGGCGAATGGGGCAGTGCGAGATACCGGCCTTCCGTTCTGCACGTGTCGTCTGCTTTATTACTGTTTCTGAATCCAAGACAAGGTCGAGGGCTGAAGTTTCATGACAAGAGATAATTGCGCACCTTAACAGTTTTCCCTGACATATTCGTTGTTATTTGTATCTGTAAAAAACGGAACTCGTCCACGGTACAGTACCCAAAAACTGACTACGGCACTCACTTCTTTCGCATTGATGACACGTTTGGTTGTGAAAAGCAGGGCAAAGAAAATTAATCAGCAATATCCACGTTTTGGTGCCATTTTTTACTTATTAGGTTTTACTTACTTTTTGCGCAATATTTTAAAACAACGTGATTTGCCTTTTCTTTTTTGTTGTTTTCCGTATAAAAACATTAAAAAAAACTGGCGCATTTGATGCCCCGTGCTATATCTCTGCTCCGAGGCGCAGCTCATGTTGCACGCCGGCAGACTTAGTTTAACCAGCTGGTTATAATAAACGTGGATCAAAATGCCGATACACGGACGTTCTCGATTTCCATCTACCTCAGAAAAACGGTCGTGGGGAAGGGAAATCGAGGCCACTTGTCGTCAGCAGCAAACGGCTTTGCCACTGAGCAGCTCCTGCGATCACACTTGTCAAGTATTAACAATTTGCAGGTGTCGGACTTATTAAACAAATCATTAAATGCAAAACGTTTGCAAACATCGGGTGTGGGCTTTCACTGTTGCGCAGTGGAGCACTCCTGCAGCCTTATTTCTCCACAAATTTGCAGCTAGGGAAGGGCAAAATTGCTTTATATCGCCTGGAAGCTGCCGAGAATACCATTTCGTTTGGTCAGCTCGCGCATCCAGTAGCAACCAACCATTGCTACATTGGTGCTCAGTCATTTCCGCTGTTGTTACATAGATTGTGATCGTGTTCATTTGTATGGAGGCGAATGTGCGCGAGCGGGTACGAAGTTGAAGGTACCTGAAAGATAAAAATGCCTGAATTGCATTTACTGTGCAGTATCAACAACGGAGGGTCGAACTGTTTCGGCATGAACCGGTAACCGTTATTTCGTTTTTCGGTTTTGTTCCGCTTCGGGTTCACCGTGCTCAAAAATTAACGGTTCAGGTTCGGGTTCAGTTCCGGCACAAATACAGGTCAGTTCCAAGTTTTTGTTCGGTTAGGTTCCGGTTCTCCCCCTGGTTTTTTCTGCAAATATAGTGGTTTCACCGGGTCGCTGTCGGCGTATCTTGCCTCACCCGGATCGTACCGATATCGCTTCAACTCAAACATAGTCATACCCGGTGGCCTTGCACGACCGTTCAGTTGCAGACCGCACTGGCGTCGTACAAAATTGCCTCTTCAAATAGACACACATTTGTTTGTGTGGCAGGCACAGTTCACTGAAAAGATATGTTAGGGCTTAAAACTAGTCTCATCGACAAAACCTACAAAGGGGGCTGCCCGATATCGGGTTTCTACTCGTTGTAGGACCCACCAACCGCATTTTTAGGTCGGTCTTGACGCCGATCCTCGGACCTTTTCGTATTTTAAAATCGGGCAAGAACTGGGGGGCTGCTGTCGCCATGTAGATGGCGATATCCTATTACGCATTCCTTCCCCATCAGCTTTGCTACTGAAGTCGTGAACATCGACGTATTGATATTTGACTGCGTAATGACACATCGCTAGCACGGCACCATTCGAAACCGGAACGGTTCGTTCAAAGTAATGTCCGACTTTCTTCCGTTTTGCGGTACTAAACTCCATTTCGGCAGCAGTGACAGCACAGTCGACGCATCGGGTAATCTGCATTTTCGCACTGCAGGGAATCTGTCCGGACCTGCGTGATCGCCAACAGTACAGCCTGCGCGTGGAAACCCTTCTGCGCGAGACCTCTGCGCCGGAAGCGACACAGCACCGGAAGCGACGCAGAGACAGGCCTGCGACACCAGGGCGGATCGACATACAAGGGTGTCGGTCCTAGGCGCCAGCATTCGGCAGCAGTGACAGCACAGTCGACGCATCGGGTAATCTGCATTTTCGCACTGCAGGAAATCTGACCGGACCTGCGTGATCGCCAACAGTACAGCCTGCGCGTGGAAACCCTTCTGCGCGAGACCTCTGCGCCGGAAGCGACACAGCACCGGAAGCGACGCAGAGACAGGCCTGCGACACCAGGGCGGATCGACATAAAAGGGTTTCGGTCCTAGGCGCCAGCATTCGGCAGCAGTGACAGCACAGTCGACGCATCGGGTAATCTGCATTTTCGCACTGCAGGTTGGTGTACATTCTTTGCCAAACGGTCTTGTATGTTGTATTGCTGTCGCTGCTGCCGAACTGTTCATTGTTGATTCTTGGTTAACCACTCTGTTGCGAACCCTGTACTTCCTTTGGCTGAGAATATGACTCAGCCCACAGCTGTGACGGACCGTGAGACCCGTAGCGACCTTCGAGAGCTACGGGCCGAAGTTCGAGATATGAAAGAAAGCATGAATTTTTTCAACGCGAAATTTGAGGAGATGAAAAAGCAGCTTGAGGAAGCACGCGTCGAGCGTGATGAACGTAAACAAGAAAACGAACAGTTGCTTAGAAAGTGCAAAGAAAATGGTTCGGTCATACTGGAACTGCAGAGGCGAGTTGTTCAATGCGAGCAGTACTCTCGAAGGTCGAATCTTGAGATCAAAGGGCTCGCCCAAGAAGAAAACGAAAACGTAACTGACCTCGTTAGCAAGGTTGGGGACGTACTGCATGAACCCATATCAACTGATGATATTGAGGTGTGCCACCGTGTGCCCACTCGGGAGGAAGGCAAGTCGAACGTAGTGGTACTGTTCAAAAGCCGCCAGAAGCGCGACGCTGTTCTCAAAAAGGCACGGAAAGCCCGTATCCGTAACAACGATCTTGGACTCCCTGATCAAACACAAATATTTATAAACGACCATCTATGTCCTGCCCTGAAGCGACTTCTCTCCCAAGCAGTAACCAAGAAACGGGAATGTGAATGGCGGTACGTCTGGACTCGAAACGGCAGAATTTTCGCTCGCAAATCGGAATTGAGTGACAGGGTTTCCATTGAATCCTACCGCGATTTGAGCAAAATTGCCTGAACAGCAAGGTGTAAAGGCCCTACATCTTTGGCTGCCATTATGTATCACGAATTCTGTTCACCATCCGACATAGTAATGCCACTCAAGGCATCGACCACTACATGCGCTATCCATATTAACGCACGATCTGTTCTGCCAAAGCAAGATGAACTTTTCATACTTTTTGCCGAATTCAGCTTCAATTTTGATGTAATCATGTTCACTGAGACATGGTAATATGAAGGGAGCGAAATGTTAGATTTTGACGGATATAATCGCTATTTCTTTAGTAGAAAAGAAAACGGTGTGGGGGAGTCGCCGTGCACATCAAACAGCACAAGACTTGCGAAGTGTTACAAGAATACACATGTGTTACGGCCGATTACGAAGTACTATGTTTGAAATGTGATAAGGAATTATATGTTGTCGTTTACCGCCCTCCGTCAGGCAACACGAACGTTTTTCTTAATTTTTTTGAACATATGTTGGAATATTCTTCTTTCAATCAATACCGCTTGTTACTAGGAGGCGATTTTATTATAAATGTGTTGGACGACATCTGCCCTTCCAGCGAATTCAGAAACATTATTAGTGTCTGTGGTTTTCAGAATGTAATAACAACACCTACCCGCGTAACTCAATTTGGACAGACTGCCCTTGATCTGTTCATAGTAAGCGTAGATACACCTGTAGAAGCAGCCGGCACCATAAGCTACGATATTAGTGACCACTGCCCCATTTTTATCACCTATTCTAGCACTGTAGCAAAAAAACCAACGCAGCAAAGGGTTCACAAATACAGATGCCTGTCAAGTGATTGTATGGAATCTTTTCGCGCACGTGTCCTAAATGCCGACTGGTCAACCATCTATAGCAAGGTTAACGCACATGAGGCTTACAACAAATTCCTGTCAATTTTTAGCTACCACTACAATGCTGCTTTTCCTTTCAAAACAATCAAGACTAAAAAAAAAGATACGAAAACCCTGGATCAGCCCCCAACTAATGAAAATGATAACTAAAAAAATGCTGTTTCTAAAAATTTTTTGAGGACGAGAGATCCCAGCGTGCTGCAAGAGTTTAAAAAATACCGAAACAAGCTTAACGCAGAGTTAAGAAAGGCCAAAGCATTTTACTATGATAATCTATTCTCTGATATCTCTAAGGAGAAACCTGACCGGGTGTGGAAAGCGATTAACCAGGCATTGAACCGCGCCGACGCAAAAGGGATCCCACTTGAAATGACAGTAGAAAACAAAAATATTTCAGGGATTGAATTAGCCGAATACTTCAATGCTCATTTCACAAATATGGTGCAACCGATGGGTAATTCGATTCATACACCAATTACTATGATGCCAACACAATATTTCTCCAACCAACGGATGAAGCTGAAGTTTACCGCACATTCATTTGTTTAAAAAATAGTCGGGCAAGTGACGTCCATGGCATTGAAGCAAAGCCGGTAAAATATGTAAGTGACGTTATCGCCCCTTTCCTTGTGTATATTTTTAACCTGGTGCTTGAGTGTGGTTGTTTCCCATCTTCCATGAAGTTGGCAAATGTTACCCTTATATTTAAAGGTGGGGAAAAAAATAACCCTAATAACTATAGGCTTATCTCCGTCCTTTCAGTATTTTCTAAAGGACTAGAAAAAGTCATTTTTTTTGTGTGAACTCTTTCTTTTCGAAGCACAATTTACTGGTCCACCAGCAACATTGTTTTCGACAGGGAAAATCTACAGAGACTACCCTTTTAACGCAGAAAGAACTCATAATCAGTAACATAGAAGAAAATAAAATAACGCTTGAAATATTCATCGACTATAGCAAGGCATTTGACTACTTAGATCATAATACATTGTTAAGCAAATTGAGTGATTATGGCATACGAGGGGTCGCTCATACGCTGCTTTTAACCTACCTCTCTGATAGAAAACAGCGAGTCACTATTGACAATTGTGTTTCCGAGTACAAATATGGTTTACACGGTGTTCCTCAGGGTATTATGTTGGGGCCTCTCCTCTTTAACGTATATGTAAATGACATTGTTAAAATTAGTAGTGATGCCTCATTCGTTTTTTATGCGGATGATACCAACTTATTCGTTTCTGGTAGTAATTCAGAAGAAGTGTTTACGAAAGCTCAAGTGGAACTTCAAAAGCTTTACACTTGGTCAAAATCAAATGGACTAAAAATTAATTCCAGTAAGACGAAAACAATCTATTTAAGGCAAAGAACAAAGAAGCTCAAATTAATGCGCAATTAATGCTAGGGGGCATGCCAAATAACATTGTAAACCAGCATAAGATTTTAGGCGTGACTTTCTCTGCTGATATGACATGGACGTGTCATGTCGAGTCATTAACCAAATCATTATCATCAGTGGCAGGTGCGCTATCACGATGTCGACATTTCCTTCCTGTAAGGGTGAAGTTGCAGATCTATCATGCCTTGTTTTCTTCGCGCATTAACTACTGTACGCTTGTCTGGGGCACGACAACAATTAATAATATTAACACAGTTTTGATGGTCCAGAAAAGAGCACTGCGGTATATTGAGAATGTGTCATACACGCACTCAACACAGCTATTATTCCCTCGCCACGAGATAATAAGCGCAAAACACATTTATGACTATCGCCTACTCTTTTCATTTTTCTCCTCAAATGAAAAGTTTAAAACATTTCTTAAGGCATGCTAAGATTTGAAAAATTGTAAAAGTGATCGTACACGTGGCAGCGATAGGTGGCTGGTACCACGCCAGCGCACGGGCTACATGCTGCAGTCCCTTAAACATAACGTGCCTTTTTTGCTTAACAGATATGAGAATGAACTGAACTCTTATGCGTGTACGCGCAAAGCACTGCGTGAATATTTTGTAAAGATAAGCTAGAGCATGGTTATTTTTTTTACAGTTATCATTACGTCATGATTACCGGTTTTACTGGCTTTGTGCACGTGTTTATTTCGTTATGCCTGCATTTCCTTGTGTGTGCATTATCTATGAACCAGCAATCTATTTAAACTGTAACTTTATATTCCTTGTATAAACATAGTGTAGCGACTGTTGCTATTTATTGCTCATTTGTTCTTTTTTTTTCTTCTTTTGTAATCTTCGGAATAGCGTGCAGTGGTATGGGCACGTTGTGTAGTATTTCTGCGTTTTTGTGCATCAGATAAAGGTCACAATGTAGTGATATGTTTATTTTTACTTTCTTTACATGGTTCTGAAGGCATATGTTTGCTTCATGGAGCATTTTGAAATCTTACAAGCATCCATATATTTATATTATCCTTTTTCACGTGATGCTGTCATGTATGCGGGCCCTCAGGCACCTTCAAGCGGTAGCTAGCCGCTTTTCGCCTGAGAGACCCCCAACACTGTTGTTGGAAATAAACTGATTTGATGATTTGATTTGATTTCACTGCCACCTCTCACATCCAGACAAACGGTCTTACCAAAAGACCGCTGTCAAGATACTTTCTTACTGATCAACGTAATTAGGAGACTGTTTTGCCATTCGTCACATTCACATATCTTGCCATTCACATTGCCATTCACATTCACATCTCACAGCGATACAGCTGGCGTCTCACCCATCTACACGTCATTTGCACATAACCCTTACAAGATGTGCCTTAATGATCACCGCCATTCCTAATCCAAGATCCTACTCGCTCTTGGCTGTTGCCGTGGTCTGGAGCGCATTATTCGGGCCTTCCAACTACACTGTTATGCCATTAGTGTTGTCATTACGTGTGTTACGGGAACACTCCGCCGTACCTTCGGCAGCCTTCGTGTATACTGGCATTGTCGAAGAGGTTTGGGTAAAAGTTCTTTGCACCCGCGGGGTGGTGCCACGAGATCGTTCGAACAATACAAGTCGACAAAGAACATACCTACCAAGACTTCGTAATTTGGAGGAGCGTCTCTGGAAGAAGGGGAGGAATGTTTTTTCGGCTTGTCTACATTACGTACTCGTGCTAGCAATTGGTAAAATTGAAAAGAGTATGAATGTATTTTATTAGGTGCGGGGTGCCTTAGTACTGCATAACGTCCGTCCGCTTCCGTGCGCATAGCATTTACAATCACAAAAAATCCCACGGGCACCGCAGGATTCGAGCCTGTGTCGGGTAGACCAGACAGAGTTAGTGTCAGCCGTCTTACCCAATGGTCTACGACAATGAGTTAGTACCAGAGAGTCAAATTGCTTTCTCCCTCGCCTGTAACGGTGCGGAGTAGCTTACGACCTCTGAATGTCCGTCCGCATTATTCCGTGCGCACACCGCTATCAAACGGAAATCAATCGAAGTTCCATTTGACCCATGAGTTGCAGTTTTATGTAGGGAATAATCAAGGTGCAACTCATAGCTCAAATCGAATCACGGTCGGGGCGCAAATCGGATGTCACTCGGGAAAAAACTTGGATGTAAATTCGAGTCCCCGTACTCCGTACCCTCGCCATCATCCGCGGAGTGGAGATGCTGCCATTTTTTTCTTTGATTTCACCCCCTGACAATACAATATGAAGTGAAATGGGCTCAGCACACCTCTTCGAACACGAGAGACGTGCCATTAGGGCCAACCGGTTTTGGTCTGCTTTATAGAAGAGAGCGACACCACTGCTGTACCTCAGCAGCTAAGGCGTTGTGCTTCTCAGCCTAAGGATGCTAGGTTGATTCCCGGCTGTCGTAGATGCTTTTTTGATGGAGTCGAAAAGCGAAACGCCGTTGTGTCGAGATTTCGGCGCAGAATAAAGATCCTCTAGGTGGTAAAATTTACTTCACAGTCTACTAGGACGGCGATCCTCATAGCCCTGGTAAAGTGTTAAAGCGCTAAACCCCTCAACCAATCAGAAGACATCAGATGCTGCAAACACTGAATTCCACGTGTGGCGTAAGTGCAGGCGTACTTGGATGTACCTGGGAAAGAATTTCATGCTTGCGCGAAAACCGAGATTGCATATTATTATTTCAACACGTGGTTGGAGCTTTCTTTCGAGTACAACAGTGTCATTAAAATTTTGCTCACTGGTTGCAACATGCTCAGAACCACACTAATAATATGGGGGCCCTGTTGGTTACGCAGTAAGCACTCTTCGTGCTGCATGCAGTGGTTAATCGGTGCGCTATCATCATGGGTGCCTTCGACGAGACACTACTATCACTGTTTCGTAGTATCACCAGTGGTAGTAACAATTATATCCATCGTTATCATGTCATAGTCACTTTTCCCCAATCAACATCTTGTTCAGGAGTTGTTCCACATCCGAGTTTCGGAATAAAAGGTCGCCCCAGCTATCGTCTCTCAAGTGGTGGAGGATGCAGTTAGATACCGCAGTCTGTCCCTCAAGTCGCACTACTGGAGCTCCGCCCGGGTCGCCGTCTGCCTCAGGAGACCATGCGCATGACGCTCGAACACACCAGCGCCACGGTTATGCCTCCTCCGAAGTGCTTTGTCACCACCCGCCAGCGAGATCCTCCCAATTGCGCTGGCCTTCGTGGGGCTGACGTAGAAAAGTGGTTGGACAGGTACGCAAGAGTGAACGCATATAAAACGTGGAACGACAGGCTCAAACTGCTCACTGTCTTCTTTTTTCTCACTCAGCTCTTGAAAACTTGGTACCCTAATCACGAGGGCAGCATAACCAATTGGACGCCCTTCTCTACTGATATCCGCAAGATTTTTGGGACATCCAATGCTCGATCTGAGGGCGCAAAAAAGAAACTTAAAACACGCGTACCACACCCTTGCGAAAACTACGCGTCTTATATCGAAAATGGGAACGCACTATGCGAGAGGGCTAACAAATATATGTCGGAGTCGGATCGCGAAATCAACATGCTCAAAGGTTTCGGCCCGTTCTCTTTTACTGCTCTCGCCCTTCAGAACCCACAAACCGTCTCGGATGTGATGACTGCATGCAACGTCTCGACGATCTCCAGTCTATCCATGTTGTATCCAGTCTATCCGTATTCCGTGATCAACTTGGTATGGTAAACAAATTTTGGACGATGTTGCCAATACTAATACAACGAACACTTTATTTTAGTACAGTGCATTCCCGTATACAATATTATTTATTAGTCTGGAGGTTTTATCGAAGTATAATTTGGAACGACTATATATAATGCAGAAAAAAGGTATATGATTCATTCAAAATCTATCTAGTCGGGATTATAGATTAGCACACTTTTCCCAGAACGGGATCCTTCATATAGAAATGTTGAATAAACAGCGTTTGCTGGAAATGATTTTTCTTGAATTCAAAGCAAATCCGGAGCTCTTCTTTGATGCATATACAAATACAGAGACGCCATATCATTTTAGAAATAAAAGCTTTGTAAAAATAAAACCAAAACTAAACATGGCATGCAGTTAATAAAATGGCCAATTCCGAACCTTCTGCATTGCTATCCATCATTTCTGGATACAACAGAGAGCTCTCCCTCCTTGCTTGCACCCAGAAAACTGAGTAAAACTTATTTCCTCAAACAATCGTGATTTTTCTGTACATTTTTGTTTTTTCAGTCCTAAAGAACATGTTCTTCTTTTGGCCTTAATGATTATGTGTCATGTTGGTGATGTATGTGTTGACCGAAAATTCTGTCATTTTTGTTCACCTATATTGCCGAATCGTATTTCATACTCTGTATCTGTTCTTTTTGTTGTATGCGCATGATAATTTGCAATTTGTTTGAACATTTTCTATTTTTTTCGATGTAATGTTTGATATAGTGTGTTTTGAGCGTTTGAGATCCAGCAATCTGGTTTGAAGTATGTCGCGCTCATGTTGTATGCTGCGTGTACTGTCTGGTGTTGAAAGCCCAGTCAGGTGGCTTTCTAGGCCGCCTCTTGCATTGGCACCAAGACAGACCGCTATTGAACGTTGTTTTTTGCCAATAGCAATAAAACAAACAAAAATAAAAACATCAGCCCGGCAACTAGGCGGTGATGACCTGAGATCGGTCATACGGGCAATAATTTGGAAAGAGATCGAGGACCGCACTTCTTCATGTGCCGCGGCTGCTCCTCACTACCCGGGGGCAACAAATTTGCGAGATATAATTAAACCGGAGCTTTCATCTCTCCCTAGGCGGTTCCCGCTTTCATCTCTCACTAGGCGCTTCCCAGCTGGCCTTGCGCCAAAAAACTCTAAAAACTCTAACCATCATCATATTGATGGAAGTTGATTCCAATAAGCAATGGATGACAGAAAAACAGAGTTTTTGTGGATGTTGTTGTGACTTGATGGCAGTCGTAATGTCTTATTGTGGTTAGTTCTCGTAGAATGCCTGAAAGGTTCAAGAAGATGGTGTGATATGAATATTCTACAATTCCCATGATAGAGAAGATACAGGAATTTAAGTTTAGAATGTATTCTCCGTTCGGAAAGACAATGAAGTTCGGCTCTTTTACGCAGATTAGTAACACTGGCATACCTGGAGTAATCGGAAAACACAAATCGAACTGCTAAGTTTTGCACTCGCTCAATTTTATTAATGCGAAATTTTTGATATGGACTCCAAATTATATCTGCGTTGGAAATATTGCAAACAATACGGTACCACAAATTTCCCCGCACCAAAGAAACTGATGGAAACACTAACATCAGGGCAGCATACGAGGCAGTCGTCAACCTCGCAATTTAGACCGTATGACAAACTAACAACGGCTGGACAACCAGGGTAACAGACTGGACATGCACAGATGTGTCTAGAAGAAGGGGAAGGTCATTTTCTCGTCGAAGGGATAAATCACAAAATTCAAAGCAAAGAATGGACTCGGTAAGTGCAGTACAGCAGCGGGTAAAGGTCAATGGAAGAGGCCTTCACCCCGCAGTCGTCCTAAATAGGATGTTAGTAATATTTACGATGTAATCAACTTGTGTCTTGCTAACGGATTTCAAGAAATAAGACAAACCACTCTCCGAGCACCAAAACAGCGGATTGAAAAAAAATAATCTGGCGCGGAGCCTTTGTATAGAAGACAGGGACTCCGCCGTCCCCCGCTCTTCCTCTGCCCACCCCCCCGTTGGAAAAGAAACGATTGCACGCCGTGATAGACCAGTCACCCATCCAGGGACTCTGCGTGAAACTCTCCTGTGCCAAAACTATTAATGCAATCATACGCAGGAAGAGGACATATGGGAAGCCACAGAACTGCAGAGAGCCGTGAAACATGGTCAAGTAGCGCGGTAAAGACGGGAGAAAAGTAGAGACCACACAGGACTAGCGCTAGTGCTAATCCTGTGTGGTCTCTACTTTTGTCCCGTCTTTACCGCGCTACTTGACCATGTTTCACAGTTCTAACCAACTAGCCGACATTTACGAGTTGACATGCAGAGACCCTTTGTCTTTACTGCCAAACTGCGATTAAAAACCCTCGTTGCTAATCTGGCTCTCTTCGATGATCTTTAGTACTTCTGAATCACAGATTGGAAATGCAGCAACTGCTTACGAATGCAGTCAGAGAGAGTCGAAGTGTATCGCTATTTCGCCTTACATCTTAGGATACAAACGTAGATGTCCTTGCAACTTTTCATTTCCTGGTTTTATTTTCTTTGGTTTTGCTATAAGGCGTAAATGTGCATTCATTTAGGGACGCAGAGAATTGGACTATGCTTAACATTTCTGCTTGTCTCCTATTCCCATACAATGCACAAGTGTTTGTAAGGTATGGGGCAAGGTATTGGGCAACCAGAAACTAATTTTTCTAAGACGTATATATTCGAAACAGTGCTACATTTTTTGTGCGCGCTGGAAGACGAAACGAACCTCTCATTGTGCAAGTATCACATTCAAACGAGGCGACAATAGAATTCACTTCTGCCTGACGTGTTCGTTCAGCGGTGGCAGTGTTGAAATTGCCGCGCACTAGGCATTGGGTTTGTTTGCTTATCTTTTGTTTTTAGTGCCCACCCGCGCCCGCCTGTGTTATCTTTGTTCCAAGCGAAACTCACGTTCCTTTCTTCATATTTATGCCGGAAGGGTTATCTCATTCTGATAAGGAGAGCGTTTCGCCCTAACGTCACTAGCCTCGAATAATCTTCTTTGATCTACAGTATTCTAGATGTAAATCGACGGTTCGAGAAACGCTGGCCCCGAAAACTAAAAGCCTGCAAAGCAGACGCCGCGGCATTCCGAATCGCTGACGCTTGCTAACGCACGTCACTTTGTTGACTGCTGCTTCGCCACCTGTGCACGTTTAGATGCGGAGCATCTTATAGTCTGGGCATGTCCCACGTCGGCGTATGCACTTACACTGCGCATGCGCAACTCTCCTCCTTCCCTCTCTCCCACAGCTGCCCGATACTCCCGCCACTTCTTCTCTCGTACCAGCTGCGTGCACTTCGCTTTCGCTTCTCCCGCGTTCTCGCTTCTGCTTTCATGGTGCATGCTCGGCGCTTGCGCATCTCTCCTCCACTTGTCTCCTCTCCTTCAACCTTGAATGTAAATCGGGTAGCGCGCTGCGCGCCTTCAGTTCAGCGCTTGCTGCGGTTGACTCCACTTCACTCCGTTCTTCCGATGAAGTTCTACGAACACAACGGAAACACAACGGAACCCCGAGATGCTCCACATCTACCCAGCGTTCCCTTCGGGAAGATGCGGCAAATTTTTATTTGAGTTGTTAGGGGAACACAAGTTCGCTCCCACAAACTTGAGTTTCCTTTAAGACGACTGTGTCATCTTTGACTTCATGACATCTGGTGAAGGTGCGGGGTACATGAACCCTAAGCCATATTCAAGCCCACAAGCCGACATTAATTCAGTCCGACAAGCAAGCCAAACTCGTGTCAGCCGCCGACAGGAAGGTCTTCAGCCACAGTTTGGACTGCATCCGGATAAATAGAAGACAGAAGACGTCGTGACCACCACCATGATAAACGCAGGCACCATTACCAGCGCTACCAATCCTGCCCTCCTTCTTCAGCAACTAAGGGATCCCCCATCGTTCCATGGATCACTTTCGGAGGATCCCGAAGACTGGTTGGAGCAAGTAGAACGGGTCAGGCTGTTTAATCGATGGGACGACGCGCAGACACTGAGGCAAGTGTTCTTCTACCTTGAGGACTCAGCACGTATCTGGTTCACAAACCGTGAGAGCTCCATAGAGACTTGGAACGATTTTAGAACGCAATTTGTTATGACGTTCACCATGGTTGTGCGACAACAGCGTGCCGAGATCTTGCTGCAAACGCGGACACAGCACGCTAACGAAAGCGTTCTTGTGTTTCCCGAAGAAATGAAAAGGCTTTTCAGGCGTGCAGACCCTTGCATGGCCGAAGAAGTTGCGCGTCTTAATGCACGGTGTGAAGCAGGAACTGTTCGGCGGCCGCTTTTCTGATGGAGGCGAAAAGCAAAAACGCCCGTGTGTACGAGATTTCGGCGCACGTTAAAGATCCCCAGGTGGTCAAAATTAATCCGGAGCCCTCCACTACGGCGCGCCTCATCGCCTGCGTTGCGTCGGCGCGTTAAACCCCCACATTCAATCAAGGAGGAACTGTTTGCTGGGCTTGTTCGCAGTCCACCCAAAACCATCGCCGAATTTGTGAACGAAGCCAGCACCATTGAGAAAGCCCTCGACATGCGTGCGAAGCAGAATGACCGCAAATTTGTTGGCACGGCCAATACGAATTGCGTAGACAGCATGCACATTCCCGCAGATAGCCTACGCGAGACTATCCGCGCAATAGTGAGGGAGGAGCTGCGGAAACTGCTCCCAACGCCGCCGCAACCACAAGTCGCTTCCCTTGCCGACGTCATTAGAGAAGTGCAACAAGCGCTTGGAACTTCAATGACGCCAGTAGCACCTCGCGAACCACAAGCCATGACCTGCGCCGCTGCTGTCCGTCGCCTTCGCCCACCTGCGCCCTATCTTCACGAGTCTCGGTATCGTCGTCCCCTGTCGCTGGCACGACCACCTGCGGTGCAACCCCCCGCCCCACGGAAGACCGACGTGTGGGGAACGCCCGACAATCGTCCGCTGTGCTACCACTGCAGAGAGGCTGACCACATCTACCGTCCCTGCCCCTACAAGAAGCTTGGTTTGCGAGAGCTCTCCGTCGACGCACCAAGACCACGACCCGGACAGCGCCCCACTGAAATCGAAGACTACCTGTCGAACACCACCCGAGGTCCAGCCCATTTCAACCGTTCGCTGTCACCCTACCCATACCAGTCGCCGAACCGCCGTAGCAATGCTCAGTTCTCGCGTGGAAGTTCCCCCAGCCCACGCGGGGGAAACTAAAAGCAGCAAATTCTGGAGGTAAAGTTTCACAACGACGAAAAAACGAAAACCCTGAAACGATGCAAGGACGCACCGAACACCGTGATACGAGCCCCAGCCCGACGACCCGATCGAACCCTGACATCACCCCCCAACACGACGACAGCCACACGGCGCAACGCGTACCCGACATGACCAAGCCTGCCGCTGAGAAGACGAGGATAACAACGAAGCATAGTGCTCAACAGCCAAGACACACAAGACAAGATACGACACCCAGACGCACCCGGAACTCGAGGAAGGCGGCGTCCGACGTCCAGTTGTTCATCGACGGCTTTGATGGAGTCGCCCTCATAGACACAGGAGCGGACTACTCGGTGATGAGCGGATCATTCGCGTCTAAGCTAATGAAAGTTACGACCAGAGGGGGCGGTCCGCGCATACGCACAGCAGGAGGCCATCTCGTAACGCCGAGTGGAACGTGCACATCACGCGTCACCATAGACGGCACGACGTACCCTGCTGCGTTCGTTGTTTTGCCGAACTGCTCCCGTGGTGTAATTCTTGGAATGGACATTTTGACGGACAACGGTGCAATAATCAATCTGCCAACCAAGACGATAACTTTTCCCCCCGATCACTTCATGACGCCGGAACCGAACCCCGAACTCCGTGCTGCCGTAAGAATCGCGGATGATGATGTCACCCTGCCACCCCGCGCCAGCTTGATGATCACGGTCTACTCTGGAGATGCTGCTTCTGATGTCGATGCTATCGTAAAGAGTGACCAAAGGTTTCTTCTCAGGCATGGTGTCTGCGTCCTAAGAGGCATTGCGCACTTTGAGAAACGCCAATTCAATGTTTTGTCACAAATTTTGCCGAGAAGTACCAGCATTTAAACAAGGGGGCTACAAGTGCGTTCCTTAAAGAAACGCAATAAGCAAGGGACGTGATCGTGGTCGCCGACTTTCAACATGCATTCGAAGATACCTTCCGCAACCCTTCGACATGACCCCGGCGCTACCACAAGAAAAACGGAACAAATTATTTGCTTTGCTGCGTCGCTACAGCGAGTGTTTTTCGTCTAACTCAAAATTATGACAGACACCTCTAGCGAAGCACCGAATAATAACCGAAGACGGAGCCCGACCTACCCGACAGTCACCGTACCGCGTGTCTTCACACGAGCGGGAAGCCATCCGGACACAAGTGGAAGACATGCTGAGCGACGACATTATACAGCACTACAAAGGCCCTTGGGTTGCACCGGTCGTACTGGTGAAGAAAAAAGATGGCACATTAAGGTTTTGCGTTGACTACCGGCGACTGAAAAAATCACCAAAAAGGACGTATACCCCCTGCCCCGAATCGACGAAGCCCTCGACCACCTCTGCAACGGGAAGCACTTCTCATCCGTGGATCTAAAGGCAGGCGACTGACCGAAGTGGACAAGAGAGACCGCGAGAAGACTGCTTTCATAGTCCTCGGACGGCCTTTATGAGTTCGAGGTGATGCCGTTCGGGCTGTGCACGGCACCAGCAACCTTTCAAAGGGTCCTGGACACCGTGCTAGCTGGCCAGAAGTGGCACACCTGTCTTGTATACCTCGACGACATTGTGGTATTAGCCCGCAATTTCGACGAACACCTTTGAAGATTGGAGTTTGCACTCGAGGCTATTCGCATGTCGGGGTTAACGCTGAAATTTGAAAAATTCCGCTTTGACTACGAGGAACTCACGTTTTTGGGCCACGTCGTCAACGACGCGGGAGCCCTGGCTGACCCAGCGAAGACTTCAGGCATAGCGAGCTTCCCAAGACCCAAAGACAAGAAGGGCGTGCGAAGATTCCCCGGACTGTGCACATACTACCGCCGATTCGTCGCAAACTTCGCACGCATTGCAGAGCCACTAACGCGTTTGACGAAATATAGCACCCATTTCAGCTGGAAAAGCTCCCAAGAAGAAGCATTCTGCGAGCTTCAACAACGACGGCAAAACCCGCCCGTTCTCGCTCATTTCGACGCAAACGCTGAAACAGAGATACACACGGACGCCAGTGATGTAGGGTTGGGTGCCGTCCTTGTCCAAAAGCAAAGCGGTTGCCACAAAGTAATTGCCTTTGCCAGCCGGTGTCTGTCGAAGGAGGAGAAAAACTACTCAGCCTCCAAGAAAGAGTGCCTCGCAATTATATCAGTCATTTCAAAATTTCGCCCCTACGTGTATGGTAGACCGTTCACAGTTGTAACAGACCACCATGGGATGTGTTGGCTAGGCCATTTGATGTACCCCTCTGGCCGTCTTGGGCGGTGGAGCTTGCGCCTGGAGGAGTTCGTGGTTACAATCGTCTACAAATCCCGAATGAAACACTCCGGCGCCGATTGCCTGTCCCGCGCACCTTTCTCACCCACCACCACAAGACTCCGATGAAGATAGCGCGTTCTTCGGAGTCGTGACGGAGAGTGACCTTGCCGGCCAGCAGCGTGCCAACCCCGACTTACGCGTCATTATCGACTACGTCGAAGGACGCAACGTCGCCGTGCATAAAGCGTTCAAACGCAACTTACCAGCATTCAGCTTGAAAAACTCCGTCCTGGTGAAGAATTTCATCCCCGGAACGAGAACGAATTACCTTCGTGTCATCCCCGCAGACCTTTGTGATGTAATTTTGGAAGCGGGCCACGACGACCCGTCTTCCGAACATCTCGGCACAGCTCGCACTATTGGAAAAATCAAGGTGAGGTACTACTGGAACCGCCTTACGTCAGACGTCACCCACTACGTCCGGAGCTGCCGTAACTGCCAGCGACGAAAAACGCCACCGATGAGACACGCCGGACGTCTGTAGCCAATCGCCGTTCCACTGAGGTCCTTTCAACAGATTCGAATGGACCTTCTGGGCCCGTCCCCTACGTCACGGTCCGAGAACAGGTGGATTGTCGTAGTGGCGGACTAAATGACGCGCGACGCCGAGACGGGCGCTCTTTCGAGGGGGACAGCACAAGAAGCTGCGAAGTTCTTCATAAACCAAGTTGTGCTGCGACATGGAGCCCCTGAAGTCCTAATCACGGACCGCGGAATGGCCTTCACGGCGGAGCTTATGCAAGGACTTCTACGCTACAGCAACACGGATCACCGAAGGACGACAGCGTACCACCCCCAAACGAACGGACTTACGGAACGTCTGAAAGAGACGATCGCGGATATGCTGTCTATGTACGTCGACGTTGAACATAAGACTTGGGACCAAGTCCTCTCGTATGTCACGTTTGAGTACAACACGGCGACCCAGGAAACTACGCAGATGACACCGTTCGAGCTTGTCTACGGAAGACGGCCGACGGAAGACGAAGTGGGTCGAGAAGGCTCTAATGAAATGCTTGCACTTTACTTCTCGAAAGACTGCCGACGTCAGGACTTGACGCTTCCTCATGTCACATTGGCTCATCACCACACTGCTGGATATTCCCAATTCCTTTTAAGTCGCACTCTTTAGGGCCCAATTCTGCGAAAAAGCGCCGTTAATGATGTCGGGTTCAGAAAAGCGGCACCGCTGTGAAGAGTAAATGAATAAATACGAGAAGTGCGATCTCGAGGTAATTTAACCCGACACACTTATAGAGCCGCCCGATGCTTTAGCGACTGTTCTATGACAGCTTTTTATTACCATTGTGCTTTAAAATAAATAATATAGCGTTTTAACAACAAATGGGTAAAAACACTGACCAAACTATGACAAGTGCTGGCGGGTAAGACATGTTTAGTGCTACTGTATCGTTACGTCTATTCATCCACGTTGGTCGTTCACTCTGCGAATTGAAAACATCTCTCATCAAAGCGTATCTTTTTTAAAGTATTCCTTCACCGGACGTGCGTTAATGTCGGGGTGACGCACTGCCATGAGTATTTGTTTTATTCTGTGCAGGAGAAGGACAACAAACAGGCCGTTGGTCGCGCCTTTGTTTATATTTTTTATACTCATTGTTGACCAGTTATTTTCATCCAGAAATCATAAAGAATAAATGTGCTAAATCTGCAAATGCATGTCTCTCATGCAAATTCAGGGCGGTACATAGATGGACAGTTTTCGTGATAGAGTATTCGTGTTTTTTTTTTAGTCTCTCCAATTTTTTTTTCACTTTCGTCTTCGCTTTGGTTGTTGTGGTGAAAATTACGCATGCGTAATTTGGTGGTTAGCGTTTACGATTTATTTATCAATTTCTTTTTTAAAATTATTCTTGGCGAAATATTTGTGTTCACCCTATAATTAAACTGAATATCCGGCTTCCCCATGCATGCATTTCATTTAAAGTCAGGGCGTTACATGGTTTGTGTGTCCAACGGTATGCTTACTCGTGGTTCTATTCTTTGCGTAGCTTTTTCTTATTGTGCCCTTTTGTGAGGGCTCTACACAAAGTCTAAGTTTAACAATTAATGTGCTGTTTTTTTCTGACTGTATATTTTGAATTTTTGTTTCCAAATGTATTTCATAGATTATTTTAATTTACGTCCTTAAAATGATTCATCATCATCGTCGTCAACACGGAAAAAAAACAACAGAACCATGCGGCCTACACAGGACGAAGGTTTCTGCCATTGACCTCCAAGCGCCGCCTGTTCTGCGCAGCTAGAGCTCACTGTTTCCTCCCAATTGGGTATTTCATCCATCCAATGAGTTATTGACCTTTATCTTCTTTAGACCTGCCTCTTGGTATCCACCGGTGCCACTGGTTGTCATTTTTAACCAGATAACCAACCCAGGTCGAGACCTTTTGTCTTTATTTTAATTATGATAAAATCAACTCGAGCTTGTTCCCTGGTGCAGAAAGCTCGTTTGCTGCTCCGAAGTGCTGCTCCTGTCATTATTTGTTTCATAACACGTTCAGCCGACCTAAGTTAGGCAACAATTTGTAGCTGCATATGTTATCACCGGCAATATACATTGGTTGTATATTCTTCTTTTGAGTGATTGCGGTAGCTTATTTTTTATTACTTGAGTGTGCTTGCCGAATCTACCCCGGACCCTACCTATTCTGAGCGGGATTTCCCTCTTGGTGTCGGGGTCAGCACTGACCATCTGTCGGAGGTTGTTATGTACCTGTACTGCTCGAGCGTTTTGTTAAATATGCATAAGGGGCTGGTTTCGGCACGTTTATTCCTCCTTACTTAAGATTCATTCATATTTATTTTCCGCCGCATTCCCACGCTTCCTTATTGTTGTTCCTTAAGCATTTCTTTCAGATGTTCTGCATTATTCCTTACCAAAACTATGCTGGGGGAAAACGTCAAAATGCCCAAGGATTCCCCGTTTATCATTAATCATGTTTATTCTAAGCCAACTTTCTGAATACCCCCTACAGCCAGGCTGCGAATAGTTTTCGCGAGATTGTATCTCACTGTGTTATTACCTTTCTGAACGGGGCTTTGTCGCTCTACTTGTGAAGGATTATACCCGTAAATCGCAAGCTACCCGTACATCCCTACGCAGGTCTAGATGTCTTATGTAGGCTTCTTGTATTCCATGGTATTATAATGCTATCCAGCACTGCTGAGGTGTATACTGCTAAATGCCACTTAAAGTCTCTAAATACCACTTAAAATGGTCTGTTGTACTCTGCATTTTTTTGCTTCATTGACGACATGGATGTGATCTATTGTTGATTACCCTTTCCTATACCACGCCGGCTGCTTAGATTTTTGCGCATGTAGGCTGTCATTTGTGCGCTTACACTTTGCAAACAGCTTGCAAAAAACTGAAAGTACGCTAATGGGTGTGTAATTCTTAAAGCCTTCTGTATTCCTTTTTTCTTTAAATCAAAATTATTGGGGCGTTTTTCTAGGTTATGGGCACTTTTTAGTTTTTACTAATTCGGAAAACAGTTCTGCAAACTTTTGCGGTGCAACATCCTATTCTTCCTTTAACGATCTATGGTTACGTAGCCGTCACCTGCGGCTTTCTTCTCTTAGCGCCCGTGAAAGTCTTTCTACTTCCTCTCTAGTTACTAGCGGGAAATCGCAAGCTAGGCTTGTATACCGAGTAGTAATATCTCGGCCTAACCTTGCGGGCGTATAGCGTGGTGTAGAATCGTTCTGGTACGTTTTTTAGCTCGTTCATTCTGCGCGTATGGTTTGCCCGCTCGCCTCTAATGCGTATATTCTCTCTTTGCCGACAGCTACCTTCCCCTTAGTTGCTTTTGAGCGCCCTCCTATTTGCAGTGCTTATTGCATCATTGGCTTCTTATATGACAAAATTTGTTTGTCTTAATTCTGTTTATTGATTTTGACTGCTCTTTTAAATCAATTTGATCCGTCGTACTTATCACCTTCATGTTGCTACGTTTCTCAATTACTTCCTTTCTCTTCTTAGACAGACTTCCAGTTTCCTCCCAACATGCTGTTTCCGCCAGAGATGCTGCTGATTCTGTGATTTCCGTTATTAGGGTGTCAATTAGACGTTTTACACTACCATTTTTCTCCTCGTTTAGAAGGGCGAATGGCAAGTTGTTTTAAAGAGTTTCTTTACATTGCTGTGTACTTGCTCTGACTTTTCTCGAGCTCGGTTACTTACTTGTAACGAGTTTCGTTCTCTTTCTTTCGACATTCCGCCTTTCCTTACTTTTATGCATCCTATAATTGCAGGTTCAAGTCTTGCTGGTCCTCCGGTATGTTTGGGCTGTTACTTAAAAGAAAGTCTATTCGTTTTTTAACGTAACTTGGCAGTACGACCACCTAATTCCGTTGGGTCCGGGTTACACAGGAGGTCCCGAACAATTTAATTAAGCCGTGAGAAAGAAGCGCGCAATGGACAGGAAGCTGCGCCAAAACAGACAGAAAACAACAATCGCTACATCATACGACAAAGCCGTCTCACCGACGCGCCCGCGGGTGTGAGCCCATTGGCTCACGGGAAACGCTGGGTAATGGCGTGCATTCCACGCGGCATCTACACTCTGCTCCGTGAGTGAAAACCACCCTCTCCCTCCCCAGCCGCGTTAGGAGTTTTCTTGCCGCGCACGCCAAGAAGGAACTATTGGCTGGTAGAGGTACGAAGCTTTGCTTTAGAAAAAGAACAGCGCTTCGGACGGTATACAGGAGGAAAGATGAACACACATGCGCTGACAATATAAACCTTATTTATGTGTTCGGGTATTGCCTTCATACAATGACGGCGAACCATACTCATCAAGAGAGAAAAATACGGAGAAGGTTGGACCGCAGAAATAGGTTTCTAAAACGCACAACAGGATGATAACAGAAGAGACGTGCCAAGGCGGAGAGGTGGGCCGAGTGTTTGGCACTACATGTACTCTTGGGGTTCGCTGATCTCCACTAGTGTTGTACATTTAATGCTATAGTCTCTTGTACAAAAAACTCGTTTCTTCACAGGCGGATGCAATGCCCTATTGTGTTTGCGTGGAACATTGTTGCAGATTGTTTTCTTATAGGAATGCAGGCAGCAGACCCTCAGGTTTGTCGTGGTAGCAAGCCCGATAACGCAAAGGTCAGCGCTATTTTTCTGTCACATCTCCTTCTACACGTGCGTAGGGCCGTCAAATGGGTCGTGTCTTTTCTGGAGGGTTTTATCCAGTCAATAGCACGGCACAAAGTCAGGGTGGAAAAGTTGCTGGCACTAGTAAAAACGAACAGGGTGGTGGTGAAGCGTTGATAGTCGAGGATGCCCCTTGATCGGGCCGACTCGGTGGCCCGAGAAGCCAAGGCTCTTGACAGGCCGAGTCCTGGCTGGTCAGCTAAGTCTCCCAGTGTTCCGGGGAGGGGAAGACAAATGGGTGAGTGGAGTGGGGAAAGGAGTATACAAGGTGGAATGTGATGAGCGGGATGTCACAATGTTGTCCCCCGTGCATAACTTCTCCACATAATATTTCACAGCATTCAACTGGTATTCTGTGCCTTATAAGCACGGTTCTAACCAGGGTTTATCAGCGCAGCTGACCGAAGTGACCCACAGTCATGCACTAGGAATTTACATTCACAGCCAAACTATCATATTACTACTGCATCTGTCAAAATAATTTCACGGCACTGTTGTGCATAGCTGGTAGCTAAACTAACAATAAGTATTGGTAACGGAGACGTTGTGCCTTGGAATAATTTTTTGGCAGAATAGATAAGTCTAATGTTCGAACATTTTTCATAAAGCATAATTCTAGTGACATGAGTTCGCCAAGGCCCCGTAGTTGGGTCCTTCTTATTTATCATGCATATAAAGGACATTACTACTCATACAATTGTGAAATAAAGCTTCTTGCGAATCACTGCATCATTTAAAGAAAATTTCACGTGAACAAGATTTTTAATCGCTTAACAAATCACTCAACACCATAGCAAAATGGTGCTATAGTGCAGACAACAATTCACGAAAGAAAAATCAGAGTGCACAACAAAAAGGAGGCACAATGTTCGTTTAAATATTTTGTACAATATAAATGGCAGAGCACTCCCGAACGTATAAAAAGGCAATATATAGGCTTAATATTAACTTCTGCTCTGAGGTGGCACGAGCATACTGGGCATATTGCTCCATGTGCGGTGCGAAAACCATTGTTTCTTCACAGACTTTTCCAACTGGCACCCAAATAAAAAAAGAACTCCTTCCTCTCAGAACATTTGCCAGACCGATCCTAGAATATGGACAGGCACTATGGTTTCTCCAAACCCCGGCTAACATTAACGTAGAAGCGGTAGAAAGGAACGCTTCACGATTCATCGATTAAAGCGAATACGCACCCATAATCCTTGTATCTTGTTCTATACCCGCTACACTCGAAATACAAAAGACGCAGGCACGTCAAAATTTCTTTGTGAACTCTTACAGAATTATTACCAAATAAACAGTGGAAAGTACAATAAGCATTCACAAACACGAGCTACCCGGCACAAACACACAATTACTTTTTTAACATAATAATGTACCAAATACGAGTTTAAATGCTTTGATTTCCCAGTAGCCATCCGACAATATAATTTGTGAGCCCCGTTCACAAGTACCGCCGAGTCATCGTGTAAATGTACGTCAAAATTATGAAATGACACCTCGTAAAAGAGTTTAACTGCGATTGCTTTCATGAGGCTACGCAAATCCGCAGGCACTCGTACTTTGTGAACATTTATATTATACAATACGATGAAATAATTATTTTTGCACTTACTTGATAATGATAGCCAGCATGTATTTGGACTTGGATATAATACAAAAAATATTGGCGGCTCAGGTCAGCTGAGCCTGGATATGCAAAACGAATGCTTGGTTTAGCATGGTTGCGTATCATTTTCAGTTGGTTAACCTTCGATTTACCTTTAATCATTATACTAAACAGGAAAAGTAAAAGTCCTGTGGGTAGGAGATGGAAAAGGGTTGGGGAAAGAAATCACAAATCAGTTGTAGTACATGTAACTGTGAAATGGTCAAGTATCATTTTGAAAGTGGTTGTCTCTCGAGGTTCCCTTGAACCAACGCACACATTGGCCTTCCCCTCAGGTGAGATGGCGTCGGGAACAGTTTTTGAAGGCACATTAAGGTTGGTGTTGCAAGATGGAAGCGCAACGTTATTCATTTGTGACTGGTTAACTGGGACCATCTTCGGTCAGCCAATTAACCAGTTTACAATCACTATTTTCAGAACAAAGTCTGTGATTTCGTGGACATGCTTTAATGGTAATATCGGAGCCGTGGCACTTGTGAATATCTGCTGAGCGCCGTTTGAGAGGGTTGCGAATGACCAAATCGCATAGAACAATTTGGGTGTCTCGTTGCTGCCGGGTGGGGGGCACCCGATTACAGGAGAACGCTTAGTGCTCCTCCACTGCAAAATCACGTCTGAGGTATAGGAACCCGAACCTAGATTTTGCCTTGCCGCACTAGTTCCATTTTTTTTTGCCGTGCCGGAAGGAAAACGCAAGTTCTCCGTTGACGACTGATAATCTCACCTATTTTTAGCAGAGCGTTTTTGTACGTGCACGGAAATGCGCGATTCCGTGGTTGGCGTGCGGCGTGTGCTCGCACAGGTGGTCCCGCTGAATTGGCAATTGCTGGGCCCGAGCGGCCGCGCACACTGGCATTCCCCCCCCCCTCCCCCAGTGTTGCGGCGACGAGCTTGTATTTGCTAAGGGCAGGACAAAATCTACAATAAAAAAATGGCCGCGTATCTGCTCCTTTCGTTGCAACTGTCCACAAAAGCAGATAGTGTTTATGGACTTTTGCCAAGTAAATGCCTCCCTTCGCTTTACCACTCACCTCTCATGTTGTTTCTCTTGCGTTGCGCTCCTCCGAAGGTAAAGACGACAAAGGTTTGCTTAAATCATTTTAAATTTACCGCGTTCCACTGGTCCACACGGGCTGTATCGATGCCAACGCTGCCGTACGGTGGAGACGCGCGTGAGTCGAGGCGCCCTACTTCAACGTTGATAAAACCACGTTGCCCTACTCCACGTGCGTTCCCAGCAGAACGTGGAACCTATCTAGTGGAACCTTTTGTAACTGTTGCCAGTTGATTTCTTTAAATGGCGCCAGACGCTATAGTGGCGCGGGCGACAGCAGGTGACGGTGGAGTGTATTTGTTTCTGCAGTTGATAAATTATTTTGCAGAACTCAATCATGTATGATTTTTTATAAAGCAACACTGCAAACATCACTTGTATATTAATTTGTACTCTTATATTTGCGTAATGTCTTATTCTTCATCAACAATGTTGACATGTATGAACATTACACTGTACATAGACGGGTAGATTTAGCTGGGACTATATAACACTATTGCGCTGGCATTGTTTTGGTTTGGCCGGGTGGCTGAAACGAGCACAGACAGACAGACAGACAACCAGACACAAAACAGATCAAAATTCTTTGGTTTAACTAGCCCAAGAAAGACTATCGTCTTTAAAAGAAGCACAGGGCGAAGAACCGAGCACTTGCTCTCATCATGCCCCCCCTCCCTCTTTTGCCACATCTAGCTCGACCTAACCAAGATACCACTGAGTCTGTGAAATGAGCCTGTGTTTTGCTTGTTTTTGGAGGCCCACGGGGAGTCGATCTTTGCGTAGAGGGGACGAGCCCTCGGTCTGCAAACACTCAAAGACAAGTGTAGAAGATAGGAGCTTTTTGGAACCGGCCGTTAGAGCCGTGAGAGAAGTTTTACGGCGAAGCAGCATACCTCTACCCTCAAAGAACATTTTCGTGCCCTTGTCGCAAGAAAACACCCAGACTAAAAACGAACTTTCTGGCAGTGCCAGGAAGTGAAGCTTGACCCGAACAGAGTAACGGAGTGAACGACAGATGCCTTACAATAAGCTGCGCCCAGACGAGGACAAGGAGAGAATGACGGTGTACTCAGAGAGCACAGCGGCGGTTCTACCACCTTTTCTCACTAAAATCCCTAGTGTGAAGGGTAAACGCCCTAATGCATGATGAAGGCGTTCACATGTGTGATAATTGGCGAACAGAACAGCCTCTGGGGATCGGGACTGCGGGAGGGCGCTCATTGAGGGCAAAGCACGAAACAAGAGCAAGGGCAGGCAGTGAGGAGATGGATGACGCATAACCGCGCGTGCCGACCTCCTCATAACCCTTCCAGGCGTGGTCCCCGTTTTCTTTTTTCGGTCGCTGCTGCGTTCAGTACGCCGTCCCCGCCAAGGCAGGTAACGGCTGCCAGAGTTTCTGGTTTCCCTCTTTGTTCAGCCACGTGTGTGAATTCAAGTGACGTCGCATGGGTAATCATTGTGGGTGTTGTGTACAGCTTCGCCGTACAACCACCTTCACAGCGGAAATTGGAGCCAAATTTTTTAAGTGCAGAATACTTTAGGCGCTCAACTTGTCGTCGTAGCTCGCTCCTTGGACTCATGTAGAGCAACGGGGCGTTCCGTTGTAGCGCTGTCGTCGTGGCGTACCCAACAGGCTTCGAAAGCCAAGCGGTTTATGTAGTCATAAGCATTCGCAACTCTTGAACCACTGGCGCTTGTCCTACATCATCCGCCGGAAGTTACACGTGGCCCCCATACTTAATAACGTGGACCCCAACCTCCATCAAGGCGGGCGCCAAGCATGAGCGGATTACGTACGCCGTACGTTCGCCTCCAAGAACAACACAGTGTAGGTGGAAGCAGCCACACAAAATCCAAGGAAAGGACTAACGGTGGCTGTAGTCGTAGACTCAGACCTCCAGTAGTCAATTGTGGCTCGCTACGTCATTGTACCGTGACAGACGCCGAGGAGCTAGCTTTCGCTCTGGTTGCGTAGGAAGGCTTCTGGCCGGGTCGGTCATTCACAATAATTTCCGACTCGCAAGAGGCCTGTCGTCACTTTTTGAAGGGAAGATGAACCACTGCGCACTTCGTGTACTCCTAAAGGCTCACGGTGGCGTACCCTAACACCGTGAGCATCCAACTAAGATTCAAAGCAGGATACTGTGCGCCCCGGCGCGCTCGGGAATAGAGGGAAACACAGAAGCAAACAGGGTAGCTCGAGGCTATACTACCAACCGAGCATCCGATGATTCCGGCGTCTAAGAACCCACGCCAGTCCCCTCGAAATACTCGGCCACATTGGCATACTACAGGGGAGTGTTGTACACGTTCCTCTAAAACAGGAACGAAAGCTCGTTCCTCGTTCCTTCCTAATTTTGAAACCAGTTCCCGTTACAAGTTCCTTTAATGCGAAAGGAACGCGTTCCAGTTCCACTTCGAACATTGGAACGTGTCGTTACATTAACTTTTCATTTCATTTACTCAAAATTTATATCATGTGGCGGATAATCCTGAGGCGAAATAAAGTGAGGAATTTAAAACTCACATCGAACAACGTATATTATACGAATATGAACACCTGCAGCAGCGGATTATCCAAACAAATTTGGATTATCCAAATCCAAAGAAATGCTCCTAGACGATTTTTTTCAGGGAGTACCGGACAAACTCCAGACATGTCTAACCGACTTTAGTGCTCGTCTATTATAGGTGCAACATAATGTCACTTTCCAATTCGGTGTTACAAATGCGCAGTTAGGTTACTGCGCTTCAGATGTGAAATAGAAAGTTACTCATATGCAGGAACATAGTTAAATTTCTTGCATAAGTAACCGCGTCGAAAGGAACTATACATCGGTCTGAAATTTTTATTTTTTTTACATTTGATTTGATTTTTATTTCATGGCAAAAACCAAGGAGAGGCTGAGACTAAAGGCGAACGTGTGCTGACAGAGGCCTCAGCCACCCGATTTACAGCGTACATAACAACACGTCTGTTCACAAATTTAAGCATGATAGAACAATCGTAATTAAGAAATAGCACAAAGCAAAGTCATTACAACACTTCTTATGTAATATACAAAGCATAGGTATCAAATTCACAAAAGAATCACAATGTACACATAAGCGCAGTAATTCGTACGCATGAACTTTCATCAGTTACACTACTATGTCACAAATACGTATGAATGTATTTTGTTTGAAATTGTTTTTAATTTCTACCTTTAGGGGAACATGTAGACATATACTTCGAACCCTTAATTATACATCAGCATTGCGGGCGTTTTGCTTAAGTAACACTTCTTTGACCTGTTTTTTAAACGTAAGTTCACTGGCGCCGAAGTTTAATATTTCTCCTAATTTATTTAATAGTTCAGTTGACTGCTACACGAAAGATTGCTCACCATAGTTCGTTCTTACTTTTGGAGTGTGGCGTATTGTTTGCCTGAGATGGTAGCCAGAAGATTTGTTGTAAACTTTATTGTGGGTCTTTTGCTCATAAATGGTGTGCAGAACCTTCATGTAATAGATTTGGTCAGCTCGAAGCATTGAATAATCCGTAAATAAAGGACTTGTCCTCAAATCTGCGTAACACCCACGATAATCTAAATATATGCGCAAAATTCTTTTTTGCAATACATTGAGCCTGTTATAATTAGTTTTAGTTGTGGTCCCCCACACCAAAATCCCGTAGCATAGTTTCGATTAAATAAAAGCATTGTATAGACGGTATTCGTTGAAAAGTTTAGCGGTCGATTTCTTCGCTTGGCAACACTGGAAACGGCCACAGACATGGCCGATGCGCCCTGCACACAGAGCAGCCTGGGCTACCGCGGCCGCACGCCGAAGAAAAAAGACACCGGCGTGCGTCATCTGCACCGTTCCAATCCGATTCAAAACTGTGGCGCCAACAGAGATGTTATTAATCGCACTCACAGTGAACTCGACGCAATTCTTTGTGTTCGGCGAAGAGTTCGTAACGTGAAACACAGTCATGCGTTTCACAGTCGTGCTTAGCTGGACTAGTGCCGCCATCCCGCGGAGCCGGACTTAACGAGTGACGGCGCACTCTGGCGCACTCACACGGTTGCATGGAGGAGAAGAGGGGTGCCTGATCTGCGGGCCGTGCGCACAACGTCGCCTAGCAACAGACGCTTGGCCACAGATATGGCGGCGCACACTTGGTTGCCTGCATGCGTTCAACGCAATTAAATACCGAGGGTAAGTTTTGTTTCAACCATAGTTGTATCAAATGGCCGATACTATATATGAGACCTATATTTTAGAGAGTTCGGAGGATAAGTGAGCAATATGGGTATTCCACGAAAGTTGTTCTTGAAACCAAACACATACGAACTTCTGTTCTGTCACTCAGTTTAACGTGGTTCCGTCGAATATAATGGGGATTTCTAATAGGAAATGGGGGGTGACGTCGCATTGGTAATCATTATGGGTGTCGTGTACAGCTTCGCCGTACAACCACCTTCACAGCGGAGATTGTAGCCAAACTTTTTAAGTGCAGAACACTTTAAGCGCACACCTTGTCGTCGTAGCTCGCTCGCTGGACTCATGTAGAGCAACGGGGCGTTCCGTTGTAGCGCTGTAATCGTGGCGTACCCCACAGGCTTCGAAAGCCAAGTGGTGTATGTAGTCATAAGCGTTCGCAACTCGTGAACCGCTGGCGCTTGTCCTACATCATCCGCCGGAAGTTACACGTGGCCCCCATACTTAATAATGTGGACCCCAGCTTCCATCAAGGCGGGCGCCAAGCACGAGCGGATTACATACGCAGTATGTTCTCCTCCAAGAACAACAAAATGTAGGTGGAAGCAGCCACACAAGATCCAAGGAAAGGATAAGGGTGGCTGTAGTCGTAGACTCAGACCTCCAGTAGTCACCTGTGGCTCGCTACATTGTACCGTGACAGACGCCGAGGAGCCAGCTGTCGCTCTGGTTGCGTAGGAAGGCTTCTGGCCGGGTCAGTCATTCACAATAATTTCCGACTCGCAAGAGGCCTGTCGTCACTTTTTGAAGGGAAGATGAACCATTGCGCACTTTGTGTACTCCTAAAGGCTCACGGTGGCGTACCCCAAAACCGTCAGCATCCACCTAAGATTCAACGCAGGATCCTGTGGGCCCGGTGCCCTCGGGAATAGAGGAAAACACAGAAGCAGACAGGGTAGCTCGAGGCTATACTACCAACCTAGCATCCCTTGATTCCGGCGTCTAACAACCCACGCCAGTCTCCTCGAAATACTCGGCCACATTTGCATACTACAGGTCAGTGTTGTACACGTTCCTCTAAAACAGGAACGAAAGCTCGTTCCTCGTTCCTTCCTAATTTTGAAACCAGTTCCCGTTACAAGTTTCTTAATAGCGAAAGGAACGCGTTTCAGTTCCACTTCGAACATTGGAACTTGTCGTTACATGAACGTTTCATTTCATTTTCTTAAAATTTATATATGGTGGTGGATAATCCTCAGGCGAAATAAAGTGAGGAATTTAAAACTCACATCGAACAACGTATATTATACGAATATGAACACCTGCAGCATCGGATTATCCAAACAAATTTGGATTATCTAAATCCAAAGAAATGCTCCTAGACAATTTTTTTTCAGGGAGTACCGGACAAACTCCAGACATGTCTAATCGACTTTGGTGCTCGTCTATTATAGGTGCAACACAATGGCACTTTCCACTTTGGTCTTACAAATGCGGAGTTAGGTTACTGCGCTTCAGATGTGAAAGAGAAAGTTACTCATATGCAGGAACATAAATAAATTTCTTGCATAAGTAACCGCGTCGAAAGGAACTATACATAGGTCTATATTTTGATATTTTTACGTTTGATTTGATTTTTATTTCTTGGCAAAAACCAAGGGGAGGCTGAGACTAAAGGTGAACGTGTGCTGACAGAGGCCTCAGCCACCCGATTTACAGCGTACATAACAACACGTCTGTTCACAAATTTAAGCATGATAGCACAATCGTAATAGAGAAATAGCACAAAGCAAAGTCATTCTACACTTCTTATGTAATATACAAAGCATAGGTCACAAATTCATAAAGGGATCACAATGTACACATAAACGCAGTAATTCGTAAGCATGAACTTTCTTCAGTTACACTACTATGTCACAAATACGTATGAATGTATTTTGTTTGTAACTGTTTTTCATTTCTACCTTTAGGGAAACATGTAGACATATACTTCGAACCCGTGATTATATATCAGTATTGCGGGCGTTTTGCTTAAGTAACACTTCTTTGACCTTTTTTTTAAACGTAAGTTCAGTGGCGTCGAAGTTTAATTTTTTCCCTAATTTATTTAATATTTCAGTTGACTGGTACACGAAAGATTTCTCACCATATTTCGTTCTTACTTTTGGAGTGTGCCGTATTGTTTGCCTCAGATGGTAGCCAGAAGATTTATTGTTAACTTGATTGTGTGTCTTTTGCTTATAAATGGTGTGCAGAACCTTCATGTAATAGATTTGGTCAGCTCGAAGCATTGAATATTCCGTAAATAAAGGACATGTCCTCACATCTGCGTAACCACCACGATAATCTAAATATATGCGGAAAATTATTTTTTGCAATACAATGAGCCTGTTAAATTAGTTTTAGTTGTGGTCCTCCACACCAAAATCCCGTAGCATAGTTTCGAATAAATGAAAGCATTGTATAAGTTTTGTTTCAACCATAGTGGTATCAAATGGCCGATACTATATATGAGACCTATACTTTTAGAGAGTTGGGAGGATAGGTGAGCAATATGCCTATTTCACGAAAGTTGTTCTTGAAACCAAACACTTAAGAAATTCTGTTCTGTAACTCGGATGAACGTGGTTCCGTTGAATATAATGGAGATTTCTTTCTCGACATTTTCATTGCACTGCCTAAATATCATGTACGTTGTCTTTGTAGCGTTAAGTTGCAATTTATTATCTAATAACCAATTTATAATTGCTCCAAGTAAACAATTACCATTGAGTGAAGTTTAATTATATTATCAGATGTGAAGAAAACGTTAGTGCCATCCGCATACATAACAAGTTCTTGGGGACCTTCCATATTTATGGTGTCATTTACATAAACTATAAACAGTAACGGGCCTAACTTGGAGCCTTGCGAGATACCTTGTTTTAGCTCTAATATGTCTGATTCAATAGAGTTTGGTTGAACAAACGGCTTTCTTTGCGTCAAATAGCTTTTTAAAAGGTTACCTGCCATGCCACGTATTCCATACCTCTCCAATTTATTTAGCAAAATATTATGAACTATCGAATCAAATGATTTTTTAAGGTCTAAACACAGTCCAATTGAGAACTGCCTGTTTTCAATGTTTGCAATTATTTTATCTTTAATGTACAGTAATGCTTGCTCAGTTGATTTAGATTTTTGGAAACCATATTGATACTTGGAAATTACATTGTGTTTCAGAAAGAAAGCCGATAGTCTATTATAGATTACTTTCTCAAATACCTTGGAAAAAATTGTCAGGACAGATATTGGTCTGCAATTTGATACATTTTCGTGCGCTCCCCCTTTATGTATCGGCGTCACTGTAGCAACTTTAAGTTCCTCAGGAAAAACACCGGTGGAAAGACATTGATTTTATAATGTACGCTAACACGTCACTTAGTTCTAGTGCCACGCGCTTAATCACACTCGATAAAAACCCGTCAACTCCAGCCGCTGCATGATTAGTTATTTTTCCGATAAGGTCCCGTACTTCGGTATCGTTCGTAGGTTCCAAAAGATACAGCTGGACAATCGTGGAATGCCAGTCGCGCCGCGGCCGCCGTTATCAGTGTGTGTTGGGTGCGCACCAGCATCAATAAAATGAGTATTCATACAGTTGGCTAGCTGAAGGCTCTCTACCGGCTCTCCATTTAAATACGTGAATTGCGGGTGTGTTATGGTTTTTGTACTTGTTATTTTGTTAACAGTGTCCCAGACTTTCTTAGGCTGGTCTCGTATGTGGAAAAATAGCCTTTCGTGATATTTCCTTTTCGCTCTCTTTAAATCGCTCGGTAGCTTGTTTCTAAACTTTTTGTACGCCTTGCGTATTTCGGGATCCTTCGTTTTTATAAAATTGTGTAACATAGCATTTTTCTTTTTTATGCGTTTATACAGATCTGGATCCACCCAGGGATTTCGCACCTTTTTTGGTTCTTTTACTTGCAGGTTGTAGAGGAAAGGCTGCATCATGGCATTGTCCTATGAACTGGAGGAAAACAGTACAAGCGATACACGCATCGCTCACCCGATAGGTGATTTCCCAATCTAACGATTCCACTAGTTCTCGGAAATGTTCGATTGTGCGATTGTTGATAATACGGAAAAAGCGCGGTTTAGGGGATAGATCATCTATAGCAGAATGAGTTTCGATAAAGAAGAAAACTGAAAATTATCACTGATATCTACAGTCAGAACTCCTGTCGATATATCACAATCACAAAAATTCTATATACAGACATCCAAAAGTGTGCCACTGTTAGTGTCAATTCTAGTTGGTAGCATTATGTGGTTAACACAACCATGACAAGATAACAAGGTTTTCAGTTGAAGGGACGCTCCTTCTTCCAAGGTCATATCGATGTTCAAATCATCCATTATAGTGCACGATTCATTGCGCACGACATTAGCTATAAATGACATTCCCTTTTGCCATGCGGGTCTACATGGCGAAAAAATGCCGTTTGATAATGATAGCAACGGTGATTAAAAACTCGCAGAATTGAAAGTTAATAACGTAACTGCGTCCAAAATAGCTTTACCCGTTTACTGCTTTAAAACAAAACCTAATTACCTCTAAAAAAAAAGTGTATGTATATTTTAGGTAAAATTCACATTAAAACCCGAGGAAAGTAACAACTCTAGACGGACTTGTTCTTGGGCGAGTTGGTGCACATTATCAAACAGTGTAAGCAGCGCTAAGGAAGGCACCACACAGAGAGAAGTACACAAGGACTGACGCAGACTCGCAAATATATATTATTCCACGCAGAAACATACATAAATACAGACAGGCATATCATTGCGCACGCGCTGAAACAAAAAAAAAACAAATGTACAAAAACTTGTGGTGAAGATTTTCACAAATGCTCAACTCTGAACGCTGGCCGTCGACCATCGGGCGGCCTCTCTCAGGTATTCTTCATACGGCTCCCGATGAAGTCAGCGGCAACAATGACGAAATTGCTGTCTTTTGTCAACACGTTGCGTGCAATGCAAAATGACCTGGCACACCCGTCGACCAATTCCCGCCAGATGGGCGACATACCACGCCTTGACGAACTGCGCGCGTACTCTGTAACTTCGAGCAGTTCAACATCCTGAGACACTGTGCGCACCCAGCTCTATTGATAACCTTTGACCCTTCGAATGACCTCACAGCGAGCGCAAGTCTCCCTACAACAACGCTCCCACGCCTCGCGTGCCCTAATGCGGAAATTACCCCTGACAATATACAGATACATTGGTTTCACAAGGTACCTGCGGCGCCGGTCGGCCTTGGGCAACCTTTCCCCGGCTGGGAACAATTCTGTCGGCCAGACCCGCATCCTGGCCTCCCCAGACAAACGAATAAAGGTGAAAAGCATTCCCGTGGCTGCGCCATTCACTCGGCAAACGCCGCGTAAACTGAACCAGTATGAAAGCGAGTACAAGCTGCGGTCCGCTGCGTGGTTAGTCTGCATTGACCTTCAAGGAAGCACGTTCCGCTTAAGGGTGGGAAAATTGGCCAGCTTGTAGGAAGGGAAACACAGCAGCGACGTGTGAATTTTTGTACTCGAGGCGTGGAATCGAAGCGGCCAAATCCTTGCGATGTAACCTTTGCAGAAGGAACGAAGTTCCTGCCGTTCCTTCATAAACCTAACGAGTTACCGTTACAGTTCCACCGACCCTTAATGGTACGGTTGCGTTACTCCGTTCATTCAAAAAGGAACTAGTTCCAGGAACGCCGTTTTGTACAACACTGCTACAGGGGTATCAAGAAACGGTACCCTCCGCCACACGAATCCCTGACGAGGGCAGAACCCACCGACTGGAGACAGCTGCAGACAGGCACTTTCCCAAACCTAACCGTGCACATTAAAATTTATCGAACTCGATACGCAGACGCATGCTCATTGTGCCATCAAGAAAAACCCACCTTCTACCACAGCACAGCATAGCAACGGCTCTACCACAACGGCTCTACAACGGCTCTACCACTACCTCTACCACAGCACATGAACGGCTGTCCCCAAAATGAGAAACCCTAATGCGTAGCAATGGGAGGCACTGCTCACCAGCGCTTGCTGTGAACACCAGATCGGTCCGATTCAGCGGGCACGCAAAGCAGCAGAGGCTGTTGGAGCCCTGGACTAAGGGTACCACCCCTGCTGTCCCCGTCGGGAATTGTCGCACGTGGCACTAGTCGTCGGTGGAGTGCCGCCCAACCACCAAAATATATTTAATAAACGTTTTCCCTCCCTCACTCCCCGTTGTATAATGCAAAATAAGCTATAGGTACATTTGCAAAATACAAAATATACAAATTTACAAAATATACGTAATGAGCTGGCAGCGCCCACGTTATATAGTTACGAACGCTGGGTTGTTTTTTACGGTAGTAAGCGAAAAAGCGGCCCCGCAAGAAAACAAAATAGCCTGTTCGAAATGACGCAGCTAGGCTTCACACCTAAGAATAAAATGGAGCCTTCGAAATACCGCAGAAGAGCTCTAGCTACGCAAGAAAAAAAATGGCGCGTTCTACGCAACGCAGAAAGGCTCCAGCAGCACAAGAAAATGATTACGTGTTCGAAATGACGCAAAACAGCTCCAGAATACGAAAGTAAAGCAAGCACAAGAAGAAAATGACTCCCTCTTGCTCAGCTTCAGGCAGGGGGCGCGCGAGCACTGCAAAGGCGGGAAATTGGAATTCCATGGGATGGTAGCAGTAAGTGGATAACAGCGGTAGAGCCCATCATGGCGAATCACGGCTCTAAACTTCCGACAGCTTTCACATTGAGTGGAATGCCTTTAATTTTTTTATGTGGTTACGTTGAGCAACCATGTTGCCGCTTTCCTTAAGGTTTTATGTGCTAGCCTGTTTATTAAGCGTTTATTTTAGCTAGCAGTCAGAGCGAGGTGTTTGAACGCAGTAATCATTGCGACAAAGGCGTACCTCTTTGCGCAAGTCCATCTTAGTAAAACAACCGTAAGTCGACAAAGAATTTAGCGCGGACAATATTTCCTCTTTGACAGGTGTTCGGATGCTGTGCCGTTGGTGGCGGTGGTTGTTGCATAAATAGCCTTCTTGTGACAGCAAATTCTGAGTTCGTCACTAGTTAGGTTATTTGGACTCTTGTGTGAACGTTAAGGCTGGTGAAAGGTAAAACCGGAAGCTTTTGTGTTTCTTCGAAACCTTTTTTGTGTATGCTAGCTGTGTCTCTTTAATGTCCTTACTCGTGTCGGCAGCGGTAGTGTTTATTGTTTTTTGCGTATGTAGTGTTAGAAGTAATTATATTGAAAGTTTCGCTGCGTTTTTCTTTTTACGCGTGCATGTTATGTATGTAACGTCGTGTAGCGTACGTGCAAAATTTATGATCGTCCCATGTTGAATAAATTTTATATGAGGCCATGAAAAACGTGCTTGGAGTTATTCCATCTTTGTGCCGTAATTACGTTTGATTTCTTTCGTGTGTATTGATGATGACCCGGCAAAAAAAGGGTTCGTAGGTACCGTTCATAGCGTAATGAGTGTTTTTTGCAATAAGATTGTTATAAGCTAATACCTGAGATAGGTTTTTCTCTGGGTTAGGAGAAGGAAAGAATCGCATTAGTTTTCTCGCTCTTTTTTATTGGCATGTGGTTGGTGGGGCAGTTCTTCCGTGCTGCAGCTGCGCAGATGACAAATTTCTTTGATTTCACAGTTTCGCTGAAAATTGCACAAATGGCTTAACTTCAAACGGGAAGCAAGTGGGCTGGTTGGTGCATGTTAAAACGTTGAAAATTGCCGTGTGTGTGTTCTACTCTGCGTCCCGTTTATTCGCACTGTTTTCCACGTTTTTGACAACACTTTCGCCCAATAGCACGGGGCATCGTGCACGATACCCGGTTTGTGAGGATGGATGGTCGTCTGCTCCTCAAAAACACAAGAAAAAAAATTAGTGCCCTTCCACTCCGTGAAGAAGGAAGACCTGCAAAGCTCGACGCAGTCCACGGAGCGCACGAAACAAAACGCGTGTATTGTATTTGGCGATAGATCATATTTCCTAGCCAATTACCAGACGCATCCGACGGATCCGTCATCTCTGACGGATCCACGCTTTGTTGTTGCCAATAAACATGGAACTCCCTGTGTCCCTCCGGCATCGTAAGCATCTTACTGTTTTTGTAAGGCCGAGTTCAGATTGTTGCCGCAACTGTCGCAATAACTTTGAAAAAGGACGTCATTTCAAGTCTCAGCAAACGAATGGCGTAACATGGCATTTTTTACGTTCATTGATCACGATACGGGTTTTGCTTAGGTAATTTCAGCATAGCCTAACACACAAACCCCATCCGCTCTACCACTAAGCAATCCGGACAAGTCCCATTGGGCCGTTTAACGTCCGCGTTTAAATCTCGCACACCACCACAGCGGACATGCCATCCATCACAACGGGCCTCAAATCTATAGCTGCGCGTGTACACCTCCCTTCTCCATCCCACTATTCCTCACGACAAACCTGTGGACGCATAAACCGGCAACTGGTCTTGTGCGCGTGCTTAGAAGAAACAGACGACGTCAAAAATATCCCCTCAAAGCCCTCTAAAGAAGTGATTTTGGATCACGCGGGTGTTTTAAGCGGGAAATTTGCTGTTGATCCTCGAGGGATTCGCCGCTACTCCGCGAGCGGAACTTGAGGCGGTAACGGTGGTGCCAGCAGCTTTCCGTTGTTTTTGCACCCGTTCGCGCTTGCGTTAGGCCAACGCTTCAATTCTTGCTCTTCTTCCTCCAACCGAACGGCATACATCCGTCCAATAAAGATTTAAAACATGGAAGCCCTTGCGCTCTATTCTCGCGTGAAAACGTGGCTTCTCGTTTTCCTACTCCCTCGTATGAACCTTACTGTGTGTGTAAGATGTCTGCGTAACACATGAACCCACACCCGAACCACTCGATCTAGGAGGACTGCCGACTATCCGCATGGAGCCAGCACAACCGGCATTTCATCGGTAGTGGCATGAAGCCTAGCTGTGCGGACAGGCCCTCTTTTTGTACCCGCAAATCGTGCACGCACAAACCGGTAACCGGTCTTTGCGCATACTTAGGCGTGAAAGACACCTGCGAAAATGTCGGTCAGAAGACCTTCCAAGCTGAACAAGAAATATGGCCTCAAGCCAGCGTTCCAACTGGGGAACTTTCTCTTCTACCTGGAGGGATTCGCAGCTATTTGGAAAAGTGAATTTGAGTAGAAACGACGACGTGGTTTTCGGTCGTTTTATGGCGCAGCCCTTTCGCAGCCTTTACCTGGGCTTCGAGGGAGCGGCGTCTGTTTATGACCGCGTAACCGAGTGAGCAAAAGCAGCAGCGACGAAAGAAAGAAAACGAAGAAGAGCATCTAGAGAAGGGTGAAAAGGTGATCGAAACGTGCGGTTACGGCGTCATCTCTCTGACTGCCATTCCCTCACACGTTTTATGTGGCGCCACCAGCGAGCGCCCTCCCCCAGAAACTTTCCTTATGCGCTGTTCCGTTCTCCGCTAATCGAAACCACGTGACGTTTGCGCGGGTAGTTCAAACACGATATGCAACAGGCTTGCTACTCTCATTCTGCGGGGCTAATCCGAACCACGTGATATTTGGAGGTTCAAATACGATTTGATACATGCTGGGGGGCGGCGGCAGTGCACTGCCAAGTAGCAGCACAGTAGCGCACGCCGCCGTACGTTCGCTGATCAAGAGAACACTTCCTGAGACGCAGCAGAAATTCGCAGTGACCAAAAAGACTGCAGCTCGCGCTGCGCACAAATTTCGTATTAAGGAGTGCAATAATCGTCAGTGCATTTTTACGCCCAGCCCAGCTCTGTTTATTTTTTGCAATCATCTGATAACCGCACTACCGCCGTTAGCTGCCGACTGCGCAATTTGCCAAAGGGGTATTCGCGGAGGCGAGGGGGAAAATAGTTGTAAAAGAGGTCTCAGCAGTGGTAAGGAGGAGCCCCGGAGCCGCGCCGGGTAAATCGATGACACCGGAATAAAAACTTGGGAAGTTTGAGATATACTGCTTTGCAGTAAAACTTTATGATCCGGGAAGCGCTTGTTGCGTCGAGTATGCTGCATCTCATGCCGGAGCGCATCGGCCTTGAAGCGTACTTAAGATGCTGTTTTTTAACCCTGCGATGCGTTCATACGTAACGCCGTTTCACGATGCAGGTTCATCGGCATATTCAAGGAGCCCGTCCTGCGAGTTTAGTCCTCGCTACTATGCCCTTACACGACCTCCTGATGCGATAAACGCTAATAAAACTACTAAGCGTGGTCACTCGGCATACTTCGTCAGTGGTGTTGGATATTCCGCGGCTGCAAGATAGGCGTAAGTAAGGGTACCTGAATAAGGCCAAGAGGTGCGTATGATATGATTGTAATCTTAACAGGCTGCGAGAGGTTGCACTTTGGAAAGACACCGAAACATGTTTGTTGAATATGTATACGCAATGCAATGTCCCCTCCATGTTGGCGCATTTTCGCCGCACGTGGCGCTGTTGACCGGAATCCAGCAGCGCCACCTGTCCAATATTTGGGGAACCTACAGGCCGAGTTTGCGTAAACGTTCTCTGGAAAGACCTGTCTTGTTCTCGGAGTCAAGAAGTAGAAATAGACAAGGTTGTTTGCACTAGACCTCGGGTCGAGCAAGCCCGCAGAGATAGAAAACAAAGGTTAGTCTCAATTCCTTCATACACAAAGCTGAGGTGTATTTCTCTTTTGCGTTACATTGTCTTTTCGGGTGCAAAACCCGAGATGGAGACGGATAACCGCCAACAGTGACCAAGGAGAAGCTGTGATAACACTGAGGTGTTTTTCGCGGCGCCGAAACTGGCGCTTTGGTCTCTACCAACGAGCTTTTGTAGGGCACTCAGCCAGCCGCTTCCGACTCCCAAGTAGCAATCGACGGCCTCAAGCAGAAAGATGCCGCCTTGAGCAAGCTGGACTCGAAGATGGGCGTATTTCTTGATGGTCAAAAATCTGAGAAAGAAAGAGCAAGTCCGATAGATAACCACGAAAGGATGCGGCGAGTGAATTCGGCTCGTGCTCAACCCTCATCACATCTCCCCTACGTTGGGCAGCCACCCGGGAATGTAGCTGCAGAACGACAAATAGCGTAAATTTGCGCTGGCGCACATGGCGCATCCCACCACGTACCAACGCTTCAAATCGGATTGCGCGGTTGGATCCAGAGAGGTGCCTTGCCGAAGATTCAAATACACATTATCTTCAGTGCTCTTTTGGGGAGTTAAGATGAATATTCACTCTTGTCTGGATCTCCGAAATATTAGCGAGTTTGGGCACCTGAGAATATAAATGCCCGGGGATGCCAAGCGGACAGTCGACTGGATACGCCTGAGAAAAAACAATTACGGTGTTGCGGTTAGGCCGCGTATGGATCAGTTTGTCAGTACGGCTGTCTTCATGAATGACGATTTAGATTGCATTCTTGTCATTGCTCCCACTAAAAGCTTGTCACTGGTCTCACGACTTCGTGACCTGTGTGAACAGATTCTGTACAGGAGAAGCACCCTTGGGAGCCTAGGATACTCTGCAATAAAGTTCGCAATCATCCTCCATCGCGTCCTCACGAACGCACTGCCTTAAGATTTGACCGTCTAACGGCACCGTATAAAAAGGACTGCAGTTGATGGCTCTCCCGCTCCAAAGTCACGAGATAACAAGGTTAAGTGAGCAATGCGGCTCCCCCAGAATCAAGTGGAGAGCGCAGACGAAAGCCTCAAAACGCCGACGGGTTCGACCGCGACATTTAGGTCACTCCAGACGGAAGACAACGTCACTCCTGTGCTTCTGACCGCACTGGCTTTGGCAGTTGTAATTATAGCCAGAGCAGGGGACATATCCACTCTGCCATGGGTCAGGACATGGTCCCGAATACTGCCAAACTAAGCTGCCGGTGGCAGACTAGCGACGAAGATTTGGAAGGAAGCGCGGTTGCTTCAGATGCGGCATGTCAGATAATTTCACATGCGACTGCTGCAAAGCCAACGTGAAATTCGACGTTGATTCCGGCATGACACTGCCGCAATGCGTACGTGGTAATTACGCCACTTTTTCGTTCTTTGCGACGTGTGCAAGCGGCCGAACTAGGAGGTTACCGAAGCATTTTACCTTTTGGGAGCATGACTCGACAAGAGGCAGCGCTGAAAGAAAACCCGGGCATGATCGCTTCCGCTAGTGGCCTATCCATATCTTCTGTCTTGCTGCAGACGGCTACTGTATGGCCATCGGGGAACAATGGCCACATCCTGGCCCCCCTTCTTTTTTTAACACCGAAATTCTGCGAACGTTTGTACGCAGTGACTGGAGTACAAGGTAGCGCTTATTTCAACAGGCACCGACGACCTTATGGTAGTAACGTTCCAGCAGTCAACGCGTAGGCGTCCGTACGACTGCTGAGATTAAATGTTAGGCTTGCCAATCGTTTCAAGCCAAAAGAAATAAACGTTGACACTCTGGAGGTTCGAGAGGTGTGCCCCGTACGATGTTCTGCAATGGACGTGCTAATGTTTCCACACTTCGCAGCCGAATCTTGGTCATCACTACGAACCTCAAGATGGCGAAGATCAGAGCCCCACCCATCATCATGCCTAGTCTATCTAAGCCCACTGCAGGTCAAAGGCCTCTCCCATTAATCTCGAATTACCCCGGTCCTGTGCTAACTACGACCGATTTATCCCTGCAAACTTCTTGATCTCATCTGTCCATCTAACTTTCTGCCGCCCCCTCCTACGCTTGCCTTCTCTAGTGATCTACACTGTTACCGTTAATGACCAACGGTTTTCTTGCCTTCGCCTTATATGCTATTCCGACGTGCATTTCTTCATCTTAATTTCTGTTAATATGTACTTAACGCGCGTTTGTTCTCTGACCCACTCCGGTGTCTGGTTGTCGCTTATTGTTACACCTATCATCTTCCGTTCCATTGCTCGCTAAGAAGTCCTAAATGTAAGCTGAACACTCTTAGTGAGCCTCCAAGTTTCTGCCCCGTAGGTGAGTACCGGTAAGATGCAGCTGTCATAGTTTCTTCTTCAGGGACAACGGTAGGCTGCCATTCATTATCTTAGAATACCTGCCGAACGCACTCCACCCCATTCATTTCTCTCTAATTATCTGTGCCTCATGGCTGGGACCTGGGGTCCCAACTATTACCACCACTATTGCGTCTTGATAGGATCTGGCAATTACGTGAACCGTGTTACCGGTCGTATCAAACGCTTAGCTGGCCGCCTGTAAATCATGGAGGTAGTTTGTCCTTGAGGGATCCACGAAACACACGCAGAAATGGCTCATCCTGGGTCACCGCGAAATGTCGATTTTACTTCTTTTGCTCTTAGCCTGTTCCCACAGATCGTTATGGCATGTGAACAGGTTGGCTTATATAAAATAGAGGCTCGATCGCCTTGGGATAACCGGCTACAGCTTGAAGAAGAGTCTGAATAAGGATGTGGCGCTTATTCTATTTGAGAACACTGCACAAAGGGAGGAAAGCCGCTACGTCGTTCCGGTAATGATAAGATCCCCACAACAATTGACCTGCACGCACCGGCACGTTGCTAAAACCCGACTTCAATGCTAGCCCAAACGCTTTACACAGCGACGTAAACTTTTGTTGAATTACAACTTGGTTATCAGCGAGTATTTCAAGAGAGGCCATGCATAAGCAGTCCTGTGGTCTGACGTCCATGGAAAAACAAATTATTACCTTCCACATCATGTAGTTGTCCGAAAAAGAGCTCTAACCGCAAAAGTTCACGTCGTATTTGCTGCGTCCTTTCACAAACAGGGCGAGTCATCAGCTGAGGCCACACCTTTTGCAGCTCCTCTTGCGGTTCATGTATTAACGAATAGTATTGCCAGCTATCATTAGAAAGCCCTTCCTAAAAATCTATATTAGGCGACAAGGATTGGACGCGCTATGCTTTCTGGACATCGATCGACTGCCTACTCTTAAAACTTCAGTTCCGAAACTCGTAGCGTGCCGCATGACAAGGGTGCATTATTAGTTTTGTAAGGAGGATTTATTCCAAGGCCAAAGGACTGGTCAGCTCAAAGTCAGCTCTAGGAGTCAGGAGCACGAAGTCCGCTCTGCAGTGTTGGCCGAGAGCAAAAGCGAGAGGCAGCTTCTTCTTCCTTCCAAGCGTTCGCGATGCGGCTGCCGTCTATTGTTGTTACTTGACTGCGATGATGATGCTCTGTTTCGGCACGTACCCTCTCATGGCGAGTGGACAGTGCTTCCTATACTCGCGTTGCTCCTTCGTGAATTGCGCTGGCGACGGGCATCCTTACAATTGCCCCCGGGGAAAAAGAGCCATCCTGGCGATCAGGGAGTCGAAATGGTGAGGGGCTCAACGTAAGGCTTGAGGCGCTGGACATGTACTATATCACGGCCGCGGCGTCGGTGGTCGGGTGATGGGGCAACAGGCTCGACAATGTAATTGACAGGGGAGGTGCGTTTGACGACACGGTAGGGACCATCGTATCGCGAAATGAGCTTACTGCTCAATCCAGGAGCAGTCGTTGGCACCCACAGCCAAACAAGTGATCCGGGTAAGAAGCTTGGTGCAGAGGTCTTTTCGTCATGCTGTGTCTTCTGTCGTTGTTGGTCTTCCTTGGTTAGTGAACGTGCCAGTTGGCGGCATTCTTCGGCGTGTTTCGCAACGTATGAGATGGGCGTGCACTCTGAGTCATCAGGGCTATAAGGAAGTATTGTGTCCAGCGTACAAGAGGGCTCGCATCCATACAAAAGGAAAAACGGAGAGAAGCCAGTCGTGGCTTGCTTGGCGGTGTTATACGCATATGTAACAAATGGAAGGATGGTGTCCCAATTAGAATGATCAGATGCCACGTACATTGCGAGCATATCCCCTAGCGTCCGGTTGAAACGTTCGGTGAGACCATTGGTCTGTGGGTGGTACGCTGTTGTGGTGCGATGGATGGTTCGGCAGGCTGTGACGAGGGCTTCTATAACTACAGACAGAAAAACCCTTCCTCTGTCACTGAGTAGTTCTCTAGGCGCTCCATGTCGTAGAATGAAGTGCCGAAGGAGGAAAGAGGCAACTTCAGGCGCAGTTGCAGCCGGCAGTGCTGCCGTCTCTGCATATCGGGTCAGGTGGTCAACAGCCACAACAACCCACCTGTTTCCAGCTGCCGTGCAAGGGAGAGGCCCATAGATGTCGATGCCGACGCGGTCGAAGGGTCGTTCTGGACATGGTAAAGGTTGTCGAGGTCCGATTCCTTGGCGAGGTGGAGATTTGCGGCGTTGGCAGTGAACACAGGAACGAACGAACTGACGAACAAAACGGTACATGCCGCGCCAGTAGTACCGCAGGCGCAAACGTTGGTAGGTTTTGGGTACACCAGCATGGGCGCAGTGCGGCTCGTCGTGAAAATATGCGCATATTTGTGCACGTAGGTGGCGTGGAATTACTAAGAGCCACTTGCGACCTTCGGGTTGGTAGTTGCGTCGAAACAGCAGACCGTCACGAATGGCAAAGTGCGACGCTTGCCGGCGTAGATTTCGAGATGCACCTTTCGCCGATGAGCCTGACAGGAGTTTGAAGATGGAGGAAATCCAGGCGTCTTTCTTTTGCTCGGATGACATGGACTGTATCTCCAGTGGTGAGAGGTAACAATCGGTAGTCGAGAGTCGCTCACTTTCATGCGGCAATGGAGAGCGAGAAAGGGCATCAGCGTCATGGTGCTTCCGGCCTGACCTATAGGTAACGCGAATATCATATTCCTGGAGTCGCAAAGCCCAGCGTGCTAGGCGACCGGACGGATCTTTGAGTGAGGACAGCCAGCAAAGCGAGTGGTGGTCCGTAACAACCTCGACAGGGCGGCCGTAGAGATACGGGCGGAACTTTGCAAGCGCCCAAACAACAGCTAAGCATTCTCGCTCTGTCACAGAATAGTTGGTCTCGGCTTTTGTTAGCGTACGACTTGCGTAGGAGACCACATACTCGTCATAACCTGCCTTCCGTTGTGCGAGAACTGCCCCCAAACCGACTCCGCTCGCATCGGTGTGAATCTCGGTAGGGGCGTCGGGATCGAAATGGCGCAGGATTGGCGGAGATGTGAGGAGATGACGCAGTTTAGCAAAAGCGTCGTCGCAAGCCGTTGACCACTCAGAGATACTGCCTTCCTTGCTGAGGAGCTGTGTCAGTGGCGCGATGAGGGATGCAAAGTTCCGTACGAAGCGGCGAAAATACGAACACAGCCCAATGAAGCTGCGAAGGGCCTTCACTGATGTCGGCTTCGGGAACTCTGCCACAGCACGCAACTTGGCAGGATCCGGCAGCACCCCCGCTTTAGAGACAACGTGGCCGAGGATGGTCAGCTGTCGGGCAGCAAAACGGCACTTCTTGAGGTTTAGCTGCAGTCCTGCGGTAGTTAAGCACGTCAAAATTTGCTCAAGTCGGATGAGATGTGTTGAAAAATCTGGAGAAAAGACCACAATATCATCCAGGTAACAAAGGCATGTCTGCCATTTGAGTCCACGGAGAATGTTGTCCATCATTCGCTCGAAGGTTGCAGGCGCATTGCAGAGGCCAAACGGCATGACGTTAAACTCATAGAGGCCATCTGGAGTAACAAAGGCCGTTTTTGCACGATCAGCCTCCGCCATGGGGACCTGCCAATATCCTGAGCGTAAGTCAATTGAAGAAAAAAACTCTGCGCCTTGAAGAAAATCGAGGGCGTCATCGATTCTTGGCAAAGGATATACGTCTTTGCGGGTTATCTTGTTAAGCCGTCGGTAATCGACGCAAAACCGAATAGAACCGTCCTTCTTCTTGAGAAGCACTACCGGTGACGCCCATGGACTCGTGGATGGTCGAATCACACCACGTTGGAGCGTGTCCTCGACTTGTTCGTCAATTACGCGGCGTTCAGTAGGAGAAACACGGTAGGGACGTTGTCGTAAGGGTGCGTGACTCCCGGTGTCGATGGTGTGTTCAACAGTGGTGGTACGCCCCAGGCCAGTCTGGACAGAATCAAATGACGTCCGACATCGGTGCAGCAATGCAAGAAGTTGGTCTCGTTCGGACGACGAAAGCTTGTCATCAACGGCGCGAAGAAAGATATCTGCAGACGGTTGGGGTGTCGCTGCTGCAGGAGCGCAGAGTCCACTGACGTCAAGGGTTGTTAAATCATCTGGAAAATCCACAGCCACAACAGAAGCTACGGTCTCGACGTGGCCGACGCACTCTCCGCGTTGCAAGGTGCAGGGACATGAGCCGTAGTTAGAAAGGAGAAGTGTAGCTTCGCTGTTGCGGATTGGAAGCAGGGAGAAAGGAAGCGGAAGATTTCGGCGCTCGTAGAACAGGGTAGAAGGCGTAAAGAGTACTGTCGCATTGGACAGAGAGGGGCACGATAAAGAAGCAAGGACTGCGGAATGAGGAGGAATGCTAACTTCTTCCGCGAGGAGCAGTTTTACGGCAGAACAAGCGGGCGGGTCATCAGCGGTAGGATCTATGGACGGGAAGAGCTCTACTTCGGCACGGCCACAGTCGATTACAGCTCCATGTTGGGAAAGGAAGTCCCACCCCAGTATTACATCGTGGGAGCACGAAGGCAGGACAACGAACTCGATAACGTATAGGACGTCTCGAATAACGGCACGGGCAGTGCACACGCCGAGTGGATCTATGGGATGAGCCGTAGCAGTCCGCAATAAGAACCCGAGGTGCGGCGTCGTGACCTTCTTTAAGCGGCGGCAGAGTTTGGCGTCCATGACAGAAACGGCGGCTCCAGTGTCGACAAGGGCTAAGATTTCGGCGCCATCTATGACAATACTAATGATGTTTGCGGGAGAGGGAGGAGGTCTTGGGCAGATCGACGACGACGCAGTTCTTGCCTCCGGAACTGCGGCGCCTAGTTTTCCGCTTGCGTTGGGGTAGGACGACGACGCATGGGCGACAGCGAGCGTCGTCGCGGAGACGAAGATCGGCGGCCGGCGAAGTCACGGCTTTAGGAGGGCATAGATGTCACCGGCGAATACGCGGCGCCCTCCTGAATGAGTTGCGATGGGGCGTAGGAATAAGCCGTGGCAGGGTTGCGTCCAGTTGTCATACTGCGGCGGCAATAGCGGGCTACATGGCCAGGAGCCCTGCATGCAAAGCAAATTGGACGATTGTCCAGCGTCCTCCAAGGGTTAGTGAGTTGCGGACCAGAGCATACCGGGGGGCGTACAGGTACGCGGGGCTGCAGAAAGACGGGGCTTTGATGTATGTATCTGGCTGCGACTTCAGCATAAGGTCGCCGTGGGACAGAGTCAAGAAAGGTCGGTGGAGCGGCTATCGGCATGGAGGGTATAGAATCGGCATAAGCCAGAGTTGTGGTGACTGGGGCTGTCGGCGTAGCGTCGGAATAGGGCACGGGGGCGACAACAACAGGAGTTGACTGCAGTGCAGTTGGAAGGGACTGAGCAACTTGTTGTTGGACAATGGTCCGGAGGTCAGGGCTGAGGGAAGATTTACGCTCCGGAACGTTTGGCATTAGGGACAATTGACGAGCCACTTCCTCGCGCACAAACTGCTGGATTCGCTGAAATAATGTACCATCACTGTCGTTAGCAGCCAAGCTGGACATAAACTGATCTTGTACGACGGGTCGCCGAGTGAGAGCCCGCTGCCTACGCAGCTCGTCGAAACTCTGGCAAATGGTAACGACCTCTGCCACAGTTTGGGGGTTTTTCGCGAGGAGCATTTGGAAGGCATCGTCTTCGATCCCTTTCAGGATGTGCTTTATCTTGTCCGTTTCGGGCATGGCGCTGTCGATCCTCCTGCACAGATCTACGACGTCCTCGATGTACGAAATGAAGTTTTCACCACTTTTCTGTGCACGCTCGCGCAAACGCTGCTCCGACCGTAATTTTCGTACATCGGGGCGTCCAAATACTGCTTGGAAGTCGGCTTTAAATTCTGGCCACGTTTCAAGACGGGCTGCATTGTTCAGGAACCATTTCTCCGCGAGCCCAGTCAAAGAATATTCCACGTTATTGAGCTTGAGGCGGTTGTCCCAATTGTTACGAGTGCTCACCCGTTCAAACGCGGCAAGCCAGTCGTCGACGTCCTGCTCATCGGTGCCGTTGTACTTGGGAGGGTCCCGATCACGGATCGCACCAGAGCAGACGATGGGTGTTGGCGTAGGCGCCGGGTTATCGTCGCGAGGCATTGTAGAAGTTTGAAGTGTCCGATTGCGGAGCTCCAGGGTAAGAAAACGACTGCCGACGCGGGTCACGCCCTCTCGACGATTGTGCGAAGGCCGATGAGGTGGGAAGCTGGGGCCAGGACGGGGAGTAACCCGCACACTCCACCAAAATTGTAAGGAGGATTTATTCCAAGGCCAAAGGACTGGTCAGCTCAAAGTCAGCTCTAGGAGTCAGGAGCACGAAGTCCGCTCTGCAGTGTTGGCCGAGAGCAAAAGCGAGAGGCAGCTTCTTCTTCCTTCCAAGCGTTCGCGATGCGGCTGCCGTCTATTGTTGTTACTTGACTGCGATGATGATGCTCTGTTTCGGCACGTACCCTCTCATGGCGAGTGGACAGTGCTTCCTATACTCGCGTTGCTCCTTCGTGAATTGCGCTGGCGACGGGCATCCTTACACTTTACACATTAGAGCTTGGCTACTCTTTCAACAACTATACAAGCTCAATTACGACTGGGATGAGCCAATGCAAAAGGACATCGTGACAGAGTGGAAGGACGAAGTATCTGTGCTTCCTGCTCTAGTTTCTCTGCTTAAAAAACAAGGACTCATATCTCCTGTGGCCAGAACACAACGCTTAGGTAGAATGTTACTTCGTCACCGGTGCCAGTCTCTATGCTTATGGAACAGCTAAGTTAGCACGTAGTCCGCTCGATCAAGGCAACTGTAGCGTTCACCTTGTCATGAGAATGTCCCGTATCACCCCCTTTAAAGACTCATTTACCAAGACCGGCATTTTAGCCTAACTTTTAGCAGCTATATTATGGAAACACATGAGCGAAATGCAAGAGTTTCTCAACTGAAAGCGGTAATTTTGAACTGATTCAGCAATGGCTGAATCAGTTCAAAATTTTGTAGAGGTACAGCACCTAACACAAGGATTCTCCCAGCGGCCGTGCGTTATTGCAGACAACCCTGCTGCCCTCCTCACGCGTGGACTGTCTGCGACGGGACAAAATGAGGGAGAGTATATGGTGGAAGGGACCGCTGTGTTTTTCCAAACCACTATAAAGCTGGCGGGAAAGTGTCTCTTCCCTCGGCTCCGCACACTGTCTGCATTGAACTAAAATCAGTGTGTACCGCTACAGTCGCACGGAAATTCTTACTTGCCCACTACTTGACATCGAGAAGCATAGCCGTCTCCAAGGGGTTTTCAGAGGCATTGCGGGGATACGGATATTTCCCTGAAATGCTTCACCGCAAGAACCTTCCATCTCGACGGCACTGAGGGAATCTAAAATACTAGAATCTGAGGTGTATTGGCAGTGGCTTGTACAGCACCCCACCTGTTTCTCAAAAATTGTTGCCTTCATTGAGAGAAAGCCACTTTCGTTACATTCCACCATCCTAACGTTACATCAGACCATGACCACCAAGGGTTGTTTCGCGTCGGTGGTCGGCTGCATCAACTTGGTGGGCCCGTGCAAACGAAGCCCAAGACTTTGATACCCAGTGACCACACGTTTACAGACCTATTGCTACAGGCAACAAATGCTTGCCTGTTTCGTAGCGGTATTCAGGCTACACTTGTCGATCAGGATTTTCAATTTCAAGGGTAGAACGTGCTGTAAGACGTGTGCTTTACTGTTTGCCCTGCTGCTGGAGAGTTGAACGGTTAGACGTAGCTTCTGTTCGACATTTACCAATTCACAGCGCCAACGAGACAAGTCCAATTGACTTCGTAGGAATGGACTTTTGTGGACTGCTTTATTGACGCACAAGGCCGCCTAATTAGTCAAGGGTGAACATAGGCATTTTTTATGTGCAGTGTGCCGGATGAGTCAACCAGTGTTACCTATATACTACAGCTGCAGCTTTCCGTCTTGCCTTGCGGGGCTTCACTGCTAGGCGGTGAATTCCAGGGACAGTCTATGCAGACAATGCATGGGCCTTCCACAGCTGTAAAAGGCAACTGCTCCTTCATTCTTCTGACGACGTTCTCAATTACGCAAGCTTCTAGCGCGTACACTAAAACTTCCCCCCGGAGGGCTCCCCCACGTAGCGACGTTTTGGGGACCGAGTGACAGGTTCACTCAAGGAAGCAGTCAAACGGTGCCTGTGGAGGATCTGCCTCAACTATGTAGGGGTACCGTACTGCTGCAGCTTGAAGCCGCGGTCAAGTGCCGTCCCCTCACACACCTTTATGAGGTCTACTCTGCCCTAGTACCGTTGACTTCCTCACATTTGGCGTCGGAAAACGTCTTGTATGCCCGCTGCCAACAACAAATCAACTCTCATAGATCATAATGGTGAAGGATCTTGGATGACGAGTCTGGCATCCAGATGAATAGGTCCGCCATATACGGAAGCCATCGGAAAAGGAGTACTTGCTTTTTTCGTCCCTCTGCTCAATACTCTTTACCAGCGGTTGCATCCCGGCTCCGAATTGAAAGCGTTGTTATCGTGCAGGACGATAATGTACCCGCTCTTAGGTGAAGCTCGCACGCATCATAGAAGCATTGCCTGAAAGAGACGGAACAAGCATGTATTTTCTCGTGCGGCTTCTAGCTGTTCAGGATATCCGGCGAGCAGTTTGCGGGATGTAGCTGTTAAAAGCAGACGCGCCCAATGCGGGTTAGGGAATATCCTAAATCTCCCTATCACAAAATAGCGGACCACCTAGGCTGCACGTAAACAAGAAAAATTTGTTCAGTGCTAGAATTCGGGTGCAGCGGGCACGCAGTGTAAGGAAATCAATAATATTCCTGAAGCTTGCTTGCACGAAGCGGTGGCTGTCGTTCTCTTTAGCGTTAGAGGTTGCATGAGTGTAACGAAAGTCGCGCTATATTTGTAACAAAAATCCAAATATAGCATTCGTTCGCAGGCGGAACTCAAGATCTAATTTGTCTCTTACTTTGAAAGAGAGTTGGGAAATACATCTTCTGCGTCACGACATATTATTTCTTTTGCAATGCATAGATTGCTAAAATTTTGGAAACTTTCCAAGTGGAGTGTTTATGACATTGTACTTGAACAAACAATAGGCATTTGACAACATGTCATTCCGGTTGGTAGGGGAGATGATATTGTTTTGCCCAAGTAGAAATATGGGCGACTTCTCTCGACCAAAAGAAAATAACGATAGTAAAGGCGGTGACCTCAAAAGAGAAAATTGTCAGCATGAAGACTTTTCTAGCAGCCTCCTATTTCATTGCTGCTTCAAGTGTAGTATTCGAGAGTACAGGACTACTGAGTAACTTCTGCGGTGAGATATATACTGCATATCACTTCCTCATTACTCAAGTCACACCTGCGTCACGGCTTTCAAACTGTCACCAATCCTGTCAAATCAGCCTAAATTAGCAGGTTTATCAATGGTTTCTAACCTGTACTATTATTGCACTTTAATATGATTTCATTTCTTGGTCACGGTCTATTTTTCCTTACGCTGCGATGCTGTAAAGGTATTGCGCGCAATACGCTACGCTTGTAAGCTATTCGCAATCATTGATGCATAGCACAATTGTTGATTCGAATGCCCTGCCCTCTTCTTTCGCTACTGTCACCGATCTATTCAAGTTTCAAGAAATAATATGCACTAAAAGTATTTACATTTCACTGCCTTTTCCGACTTTTCTTGATTCTTGATGTGCGTTGCCTTGGACGAATTTGTATTTACTTTTATTCCCTCTAAACTGCTCTCAGTTTACTTGGGTTGTTTATTTTTCAATACCTCCCACCTGTTATGTAAGAGCCTCCCAGTGATGGCCGTTAGTTATATTTTGAATAGATAAATAAATACAGATAGTTACTTACACCCCGCCTTGGAAACGTTTAACCAACGACACGGTAGTTGCTTGGGCCTTCATTATTTTAATTTCATTGCCTTGCATCTGCACGATCTACTGTCCCCGCCAGGGCATAACCCACTGAAGTAAACTAAACTGACTTAAACTTCTCCATTTTAAAATTTGCTGCTGAGTAGAAATCGTCTGCATTATATAGTACAATGTTTTATAGTTCCTTATACAGAGAGAAAGCTTTATGAACATGGCAGGGCCTTTCTGTCTTGCTCAAACTACAGTAGTTTTGAGGCAGCAAAGTTCAAAGTTCCACTGGGCCTTTACGCTCTGGAGGGCCTTTACGCTCTGGAGGTACGCATCAGGTGTGATGCGATCCGTAGTGGAGACACGCAAAATTATGCTTCTATGTTTAAAGAAGTGTCGCTTATAGAGGTACTTCTATTTTCTGTCTAAGTAAGAACAGGTCAAAGGCAAGCCAGGATGAAATGCATGACCTCCAATAAACCGCGCCATTTCTTACCTACTCAATTAAATCGCGGGTAGCTAGAGGAGGAATACCGCGGGTCCACTAATTATAAATGCTCTGGTGCATAACAGCCGTACCAAATTGGATATGCAGACGGTTTCTGCATCCCGTAAGTTTTGCAACGAAGGCCAGGTAAAGTCTAGAGTTTATTTTGCATTTGCTTATTTCAAAGTACATTTGACTCACCATTTTTGTTTTACGAAAGTGAATTTCCCGCAATATTGTTTTAAAGCCACCACATCTAGTGAAAGAGAGAAGATGTTTTCCGTGGTCACCGCGGACAAGTGTGGGATGTCCTCCGTTCAGTACTCCCTGGGAGTTGCCGCCCGTCCGTGCCAACGATTCTCCGGTGTTCGGGCATCCTTCACTATGCAGTATAGTGCTGCTAATGGGGGACAGAATATACTTTTTTGTGAGTATTAGATGGGGAATAATTTCAGCCGGAGCCTGCTGGGGGGGAAGGTACTACCCTAGAAACAAAAAAGTATGACTCCTCCCTGTTTGGCGAATTGAATACACGATGATCTCGTACATCTTTCCTCCAATGTGGAGTCCCTTCGCGATATTGTTTTTTAAGCACGTTGCATGCTTAACGTACTCAGAACGATTATTGCGTGAGATCGTCGGTAACAGAGTTCGAAATTAAGGCCGGCAGCGTGGAGAACCCGGTCGCGAAGCCCCGCGTGGGTGACCTTGGTTACGTCGGGACCCATTCTCGGCCGGAGCTCAATACTGAAGTGCGAACGACGCCGAGCTTGATTCTGCCTACGTAGCGGCTGTTGCGCGCGTGGCTTCCTATCTGGCTCAAGGGAGCAGTTTGCGTCTAGCTTGAGGGGGTGTTGTGAGGTGAAGCTAAGCTTGGGAAGGGTGCTAGCACCCCGCTGGTGGTGGCTTGTCATCGAGCCAGCTTCCCCCGTGAATTCTTTATGTCAGATTGGATGACCTGCCAGTTTGATGCCGTCCGTGACGCTGCCCCTGTCTCAGGATGGAGGTCACCTGATGCCTGGATGAATTTCGGAGATGGGGTAAGCGGGTAAGCCTAGGTGGCGACCGTCATTGCACCTCGGTGCACCGAAGCCGCAGTTAGGGTTAGCGCGAAATCCAGCCTAGTACAGGAAAGCCGGCTCTAAAACGCCAGACTGTCATCATCACCTCTACAGATTGGTGTTTCTCGGTGCAGGGGACCTGTGTAAGATTTAGTGTGGCTGTCTTGGGCTTGTTGCACTAAATAACAGCCAATAATAGAGCACATGGAAACGCTTCCGCTCAGGTGGGCGCCTTGCTAGCAACAGACTTATGCAATCAACGAATGAATTTGTAAAAAAATTGCTCATAACAGTGGAAAAGAGTCAAAAAGGTCAAACAATTTCCTTTTCCTCTTCTTGAAGATTGGACAGTGTTATATTTCTGTATATTCTTACAAAATACACTCCGCTGAAATAATATTTCGCTGTTTTTGCTAAGTGTCCTGAAATGTCGCGAGCAACAAGTTTCAAATGATTCAAAGAAATGTTGTCCGGGAACAAAGTCTCGGAACGTTACCAGAACCACAACGAGACGGCGAACTCGACCGCGTGAGAGTTAACAGGCCGCGCGGCCGTAGCGAACCCGTCTGCGAAACGGTGGGGGGAGACCAGGGATAGGCTGGCCAAACGACATAATGAAATAACGAAGCACTACAGGCTAAGCAGGAGGAGAATGGCACCGCCCGACCCGAGTCTGACTCGGGAACAGACGGTGGTGTTCAGGCAGATGCAGACGGGTTCGCTGCTGACCCCGGTCATCATGAAACACGTGTGAGCCGAACGGTACGAGGACGACACGTGCAAGGTGTGTGACGGTGCGCGAGCCACTGGGGCCGACCTGCTGTGGGACTGTTCAGCAAGGCCCAGGGAAGCGGCAACAGTAACAACGATCCCTCCGTGGTTCTAGGCTGCGGCGCGGAGCAACGACAAGAACGACCAACTCCAGGCCGTCCAGCTGTTCCTTGTGGACCTTGAAAGGCAGAGGCCGGTAGAAAGCCGAGAGGGCTCGGCCCCCATTCAGGGGCGGCTGAAGGACCTCGAGGGGAGTAGAGAGTCGGCTGCCGAGTAGAGGGTCTTTGACGGGATGACGTAGGCCGCGTCACGGTGCCCCATTAGGGACACCACAGCAGGCAATTTAATAAAGTCTTTACTCACTCACTCACTGTCCAGACCAGAGAATGTATTTTTATTTGAAGAGAACTGAGAAAGATTCGTGTAGAGGGACGAAGAAAACATAAAACAAGCAAGTGCCCCGAAAAAAGAAACAATGAGAAACAAATGCTTGGCTCTCAGGATACTAAAAAAAGCGTTGCAAGTGTTTGCAATAGCTTTTGGGTTTTTTCAAGAAAACGACATTATGAAATGTTTTATATACCAAAGATTGTACAAAAAACTTTTTTAGAAACGGCTTTTGAACGTCCTATTGTTCTATAGAAAATCCACGTATGTATAAAAAATTCTTTTCGCGAGATTTCTCTTTTTTGTTTCTAAGAGTGACACCTTTAGGTTTCGCAATATTTCTTGTATCCGTAGGCAACTCAGGCACTAAAGGCTCTCTTCGCGTTTATTTATAGATCTTCTTCCTTCCATGCACATTGAATAATACACCCATAGTGACAATCCCTTGTCTGTTGTCTTGCGCTTGACTATGTATTGTCCAGATTAAAACTCTATTTTCAGGAATAACACTTTCTTGCACAGAAACACTAAGTATTCATAGCCAACGTTGACACGAAACGTTCTCTTGTACATGTATCTGCCTAGAATGTTTGGCATGTCGCCCTACACTCCGAGAAAGTTAAAGTCCCTCACGGAGCCTCAGCGCCAAGTGTTGTCACAGGCTTTTCGAGACCAAACATGCTGTTAAGTAAATAGCTCAAATGTAAAGGCATCTTGCATGCACGATTCCAGGGCAAAAAGTGATGGTCTGTGATTTGCACCACCCGAAAGCATGCCTGCCTGCACTCGATAAGACCTTCATATGCTATAAAAAATACTGGTCTCTTGTTGATCATTTTCTTGAGGCGTTTGCATAAGAATCTGGTCGGGGTGGTTGTGCCATAATTTCTCCCATTCGATGCATCCTCCCTTTTGTTCAGTAAACCAGCGCCATAGCCTGCCTCTAAGATCTTGCATGGCACCATGAAACCCATATTTTATTGTGTTAGTGCAAGTGTGGCAGTAGAATGTCTGTGTATACTTGTTGTACCATTCTTTGAGTATTATTTCTTGCACCTGGAGAAGAAGCATTACCCGTGCTCAAACCAGTTTTCAGCTCATTTTTCGTCCTAACGTGAAGACGTCTTGGTAGACATCTTGTGTTGCATGACAGGGTGCATAATGTAATGAACCAGAGAGATAGTCAAAGTATTCGAAAGTGCAATAAATTCCACTTCAATTGTATCCGTCGTTGTGCTAACCAGGGGTTAGCACAACTACGTAGGACAACAACCTAAAGAAGCAGAACGTTTATCAAAACAACGTAAACAAGCACATTCAAATTTACGAATTCGTTTCCAGAGTTTTTGTGTGTCGGAAGCTGATTTTACTTAAGTCAACAAGGCCCGCCAACCAACCAACTCTTTTTCTTGACGGCGGACGTACTTGAAAGTAGTTTTTCGTGCTTCCGGAGGAAATAAGGTTTTAGACGTTCGACAAAGAATACCACAATCTTTGCTCTGTACCTCTCGCACCCGCCTTGAGCCCTTATTCCACCGGGGCTTCCTTGGGGTGCGCGTTGCACTGGTGGGCTTAAACAATGACTTTTTGGTGGCGCCGACGATTTTCCCCTTGAATAGGTAGTAGCCTCTTCCGCGCATGGTGTTTAATAGATGTGTTGTGAAGTTTGAATGTCTCTGTACTGAATACCGGTTAGCTGCAGCTCCATTATGTCTATCATAGGTTGGTGCACTGTTAGTACCTTTGACTATACATGTAAGTGCCATCGGGAAATAGTCACTACCTCATGCGTTTCTTCCAAAGTCCCACCCAAGAATCGTTTCAAAGTGAATTGCAGAACAAATCACCAGACCAAGATTTAAGTTTTTGGTCCTAGAGCTTCTTTTGTAGGCCGTTTGTATATAAACAGGCAGGATACCGGTGATCATCAGACCTTTTCATTTTTGCGACATGTAGAATCCATGCGGGAGAAACCCAGAGTAGACCATGTGTCTTGTGGTCAGTTGAGACAGCTGACCTACGAAAGTATGGAAATTTGAATTTAGGATGTGATCTGCTGGTGGGACATAGGGAAGCATATTGTTATCAGCCAAATAAAGATTATGGTCTTGATTACTACGGGTTTATGAGAGTGTGCAATGATTGTCTACTTTCAGAGTCTGCAATGGAACGGTATGATACGCTAGTTAATTGCAGAAATCGGTAGACACACCCCTGAAAGTACCTGCTACTGTCTTTGTGCGTTTGAACTAAGATGTTTGTGTGATTTCAATTAGGGGATTTCTTGAAGACGCATCATACTTGGTTGATTGTAATGTAGCAACTTATTTACACAATTTACATTTAAAAATTTATCTGCGCACTCAAGATTTGAAGGCAAATTACCATCAATACTTATTAATTTTTTTACTGCTACGGCGTAATACCGTCTTTTTCGGAGGTTTTGTTTATGTGAATTTAAGTACAGCATATGTCGACTGGCTCTTTTAACAGCACACCGAGCTTGTGTCGATTTTTTCGGTTTCATTTCTTCGTCTTACTACGCAAATTCCGACAGAAAGCAGACTGACACAAGCGGTAGCCTTCTTATAATCAGTGTTCTACAAGGCTATTGGGCAACTGTATTACTCACGCGATATTACGTGCAAATGTGCCGCGGGACGACCTATTCTTCTACTGTTTTTGCAACTTTTGTGAAGCCGGCCCAATAGGCACGCCATAGCTTTTGATTGCGGACCGATACCTCAATTGGGCGTTTGTTGCAAGGAAAGGTATACCTTTTGTTCTACCTCGCGCGGAGTGTGTGCAAAATAATGGGATAGCATTCGACTACCAGTGACGCCATGGGGGAGACCATGCTTCAGTGCCACTTCCTGCTAGCGATATTGAGAGAAGCGACGTGTCTCCTGATGATGTTGGTACCAACGCTTCTGTTACTTGCCTCATGGTTGTTGCATCAATTTGGGCCGATGCTGTGGTCTGCCAGTAGATGTTCAGAGTGGCCGCGGTGCACCTAGAAAGACCCCTGTTCTTTCGAATGTCGACGACAAATTATTCGTCACTAGAAAAAAGCACTCGTCCACCTTACTGCATTCCTCCGAGAGCCCTGTTCTAGGTAGGGGTATTGTGAGGTGGGCTGGCTTCAAGCAAACAGAAAAATCTCAGCCGTTCAAGGCTGTGCGCAGGGGTGGCTTATCTGCAGGAGAAAGAATAACGTAAGCTGATCTCCTAGGTTGTTAAGTGTCACAGCATTGCAGGCTGCTTCTCTTAATGTGAGGTGCCTAGTGTACAAGAGCCGTTTGTAACTGCTATTGCGGCTCCTTAAAGGTGGCGTGCCACCAAATTTGTTGCTTGGGCATTCGTTGTTGCAAACGTTTTATATTTCTTTAGAAAGCATGATAAATGCGCTCACATGCACATATTTTCAGTAAAAAATTTATTAACGCACGATTCAAGTGAACAGGGTTCGGTTTCAGTTTCTGGACGCCGATTCAAGCAGTGACGTCACAGTGTTTCGAGGACGCTCTGCCACGTGTGTCAACCGTGCGGCACTGCGGTACGCTGCAACTTTGCTGCGGCGTCTGCTCCCGCACACACGTGCTTCACCACGGAAGTAAATACGCCGGCTCGTCAGCGTGACAGCTCCGACACGGACTCCTTGTCTGCATCCTCATTCGTTGGAAGCCATACAAAGCGACTCTTAAACCCTTCAATAAACGCTATCACTTTTTATTTCGCGTCTACAAGAATTGTGGAAGCTGGAGTTTCCGCCAGCAGAAAGTGTCAGTGATAAAATGTCAAAGCGTCAAAGCGTCAGGCAGGACCGAATCGTGCCTTGGACGAAGGGCCCGCGCAGCGAGTCTCACCTGGAGACGGCGCTGCTGAGTCGCCTTCTCTTTCACTGTAGTGGCGGCTCGGCTGATGCAATCGCTTCGCCTCCGTTCCTTGGATTCCTCCTGCGGCCAGTGATTGGCCTGATTGGAGGAATTCAAAGTACACGGGGCTGCAACTGAACACTGGGGGTGTAAAACCTGCCCGCAAGCAGCGGCTTGCGGCGGCATTTCATAGGAGGCACGAAATTGAGAACTGTTGTCGACTTTGGGCGAGCCAGGTAATGCTCTTCCTACATTTGTATATACCGTATATAAATGCAGCTTAAATCACCATCGGCTCGACTTTATCGCTCTGGTCTGTGCCGCGTCGATAGTGGACTGAGCAGGGCAACGTCACAACAATGGTGACTGTGCTTGGGCGGCCAAGTCTCAACAGTGTGTGTGTGTGTGTGTGTGTGTGTGTGTGTGTGCGAGTGTGTGTGTGGGGGGGGGGGGCGTTGAGCGGGAATGGCTCTCACTCGAGGGCCGTAATGCATCCAGTTGCTGCCAGTGCTTAACAGCCGTTCAGCACTGTCCAACTGCTCTGCTGTGCTTTGTGTGTTTGAAAAAAAGTTTGCATACTTGTTTGTAGGAGGCGTGATAACTTGCACTGATGTCACTGACGTCACTGTAGCTGCCGTGTTGGTGCGTCGGTTGAGCTGTGGAAATATACAGTTCTTATGTCGAGCAGCTCTGATGAAGATGACAGCGATCGATCAAAAGGTGCGGCGGTGTCGTTATGTGCAATCCACACATACAAAAAGTTCGAAGATGCGAGCTTAAGCGAAAAGCCGGGCATGTGTTGTTGGCCTTCAACATATACAAACGGCAGCTTCACAAGGTCTTCCACAGTGCGAGCTTTAACTCTGCAGTAATTTCTCGCGAGGGTGGTCGTTCCACCAGGGAACCGCAGATGGAGATAGGGGAATAACAACCACCGAAATTCACCGTCGTCTTCAGCTTCCTGTTTACAAGGTGGCATAAACGATAAGCGACGTATTGCGTTGCCATACAAAAGCAGTCATGAGAAAGCAAAACTCTCCTCTAGCGGCAAGACGCTAGACCTATTGACAAAATATGTGAGGTGAAACATGGTGCTACACCTGTTTAACTAGTCATTAGGCTGTCCGATTCACAACTCACAAACGTGATTAGGTGTACTCGGATATTTTATTTGCATTGCTGGGGTACATTCCATCACCGCGCCTGCACGGTGGGGCTATATGCTCAATTGTAAATTGCACTGCACGAGACAATAGTCCTACCGAAGCTGAGCAAAATGTTTAAAAATGGGAGCGTAATAAAATGAGACGGGCACACGTGCACTAGCATAATTATTGCTTAAAGGCGCGCAGCAGAATGGTATGGACAATTTCGGTGGCACAAACCATGCAGTATGTTTGACGCGAACCCCGTAATTTATTCGCGTCTGTACTACACAGCGTGACGAGCGTCTACGAAACTGCTGAAGACCGACAAAGAACGACTTCATTGCGCGTAGTGCATGAATTGTTAGCAGCATCCACTGCTTCTACCCTAAAATAACCTGAACGCAGCAAGTGCAAGGGAGCAGCCATGTGTTCAGAGGCCGCGTATTTGTAAACAAAAATAACTGTGGCAGTCAACAAGCGCCGAAGTTGCAGAACAACTGCATCCACATTGCTCGCCCGTCCGTCACCTCCTCGTTTTTCCCTTTTTACCGTAACTCCATTGCGACCGCCCGCCTAAAAATGCTAACAGTGCCGAACAGCGACCGGGAAAGGAGACAGGCGCAGTTTTCGTTGTCTGGTTTTATTATACTACACAGTTAAGCAGCACAGCGGTACCGCTAAATGTTTGCGACTCGTACACTTGCGTCCGTTCTCGAGTTCGTGATAAAACTGGTTTGCACTTTTGTACTCACGAGTGCATGTACTCACGAGTGCAAGCAGGCGCAACTACAGTATTCATGAGTATTGTACTCACGAGTACTCTAACTCACAAGTACTGTGTACTCATGAGTACTATGTAGTCCTGAATACTGTGTACTCATGAGTACTTATACTCCTGAGTACTGTACTCATAAGTACTCATACTCATGAGTAGTTTATTCATGAGTACTGTATTCACGAGTAGAGGACTCACCCCGTACTCACTCGTCATCGTACTCACTTTTTGAGTCTGGGTGTGTACTCACTCGTGAGATTGAGTACAATGAGTACAAATGAGTGTACTCTAGAGTTAGTACGCCGACATATGCTTTAGGCGCTCGCCTTGCCGTCCTAACTCGCTCGCTCTTTCTATCCAAGTATCGCTCGTTCGCTTGACACCGGGACGGCACCAAGGCAGCGTCCCGGGGTAACGCTGTTGTTCGTGGCGTACACCAGAGCATTCGAAAGCCAAGCGGTTTATATGGTCATAAGCGTTCGAATTTCGTGAAACACTGGCGCTTGTCTTACATCTTTCCGTTTTTTAGCGCAAAGGAGACTAAAGGTGCATTTGAGGGAAAATATACGTTATTAGCTGGCAGCGCCCGAGTTCCTTTAGTTGAGGAGGCCCGTTGGGTTTTTTACGATAGGAAACGCAAAATGTGGCAGCGCAACGCCGGCACGTGCAGAGTGAAAAGCGCAAAAAGGACAGAACTGTGAAGGCGGATAATTTGAGTTGCATGGGGTATTAGCAGTAAGCGGATAAAGGCGAAACAGCCCATTATTGGGAATAACTGCTCTGCACGACAGCTTTCACATTAAATGGAACGGCTTTTTTGTGTTTTAAGTGCAGAGCACTTTAGTTCTGCGCATTGTCGTCGTAGCTAGTTCACTGGATCTAAGTAGAACAAAAGAGCATCTCGTGGTAACGCTTTTGTTCGCGGCGTACCCCCCAGGCTTAGAAACACAAGCGGATTATATATACATAAGCACTCAAAACTCGTGAACCGCTGGTGCTTGTCCTACATTTCCGTGCTTTTTACCGCAAAAAAAGCATCGTTACATTTGAGCAAAATATACGTACCTAACCGGCAGCGGTCGCGTTTCTTTATTTAAAAACACCAGTTGGGTCGGTTTTTACGATAGTAAGCGAAAAAGGTGGTGGTGCAGCGCTGGCACGTGCGGGAGGAAAAGCACGACGAGAACAGAACTCCCGCTGGTTTAGTTTCACGCATGGGGCGCGCGAGCACTGAGAAGGCGAGAAATTTGAAATGAGTTGCGTGGTAGCAGTTAGCGGATAACGGCGGTACAGCCCATTATGGCGATTCACAGCTCTGCACGTGCGACAGCTTTCACATTCAGTGTAGCTGCTTGAATTTTTTTCCAGCCTCGAACCAAAAGCCACCATATCTGATAACCATTGACAGCGAGATCAATTGTGCTGCTGCCACGGCGGAAGAGCGGTCCATCAGCACATGTCGCAGGTTTCCTATAAAAGAAAATGACAGGGAACTCCTTGCGATTCGTGATATGTACGTCAACACTGACTAAACACACGCGCTTCGCCCAACCTTCTATCACTCCTGCGTGATGGTATTTAGTTATTCCGTTCATATACTGTGCACAGAATGTGACCTGCTGCGCCTGAAGCTCAAGAGTCATCATTTTGACCTCGGTGCGCGATTTCGCAGCGGCGCCGTCGTTCGTACAATGACATAGCAGTAACCTAACAGTAAGCGTCTCTTTGCGTGTAGTATTTGACCGCTCCCGAGGTTGTGCTAAGAGTGTGCCTCACATCATTTCCGCCATTTCGCCTCCGTCCATTCGGCGACCGAAGCGAGGAATACATGTTTTTGCATGACAAAACTTGATTGCTTCAAAACAACGGTCATCCTTTCAGAAAATTGAGCCCGCGGAGATAGAAAAAAAAGTAAGTTTTTAAAAATGGCAGATCCTACGCGTCAGTGGGAGCTGGCGGAAAGCGAAGCTTTTGTCGGGGCATATTTGGGCTAAAATACAATTGCGTATAGCAAACCTTTAGTCGATATTGCTCGAAGTAGTTCAGGTTTCGGATGCCGGCGAGCACTGACGGGGTCACTGCGTAAGGTACGTAACAAAAAACTTTCTACGCCTTAATCTTGTGGGCAAAGAAAAAAGTGCAGCTCCAGGCAAATAGCCTGGTAGGCGCGTGAACTAGGTCGCGAGAAAACAGTGCTCTCCCTAATAAGGATAGGTGGATCGTGGTATGATTTCAAACGGAAAGTTGAGATTAACGTTTCATATTTCCTCTAACGTAAGGTAACGTTCAATTTGAATTTTGAAATTTATTAGGGACATTGCAAATACTACTGTGGATCATTTTGCAAGCAATAGAGAAAGAGCTCCAAACGCTTGTCACTAGGGGGGGGGGGCGGCAGGGCCTCTTGTTACACAGTACATGAGAACCGGTAACTGATGAGGAGTAAAAATAAATTAGCAAAAAATAAAAAAAATACAATGCAGTTCTATACACATATCAATTGGACATGGAAAAATGAACACAATGCTATTATATCGTTCATTACTGACCAGGCCAAACATTCACAGATGTGATTAGAAAAACAATATGCGTCACTGTACATGAGCATCGACGAAATATTGAACAAAAAAGTTGAATTGCTGCAAAAGGCTCCACTTATTTGTTAAGCCCTGATAAAGCAAGTGAATTATTCATAAAACGAATATTGTGAGTGTACTTTACACATTAAACGCAGGACTCGGATGAATAAACGAAAGTGCTTGCACTGAGATGAATCAAGAAACAATAAATTCGAAACGCACAAAGCAGCAGCGGTCCACTGGAAACATACAGCTTCTCGGGTAATGTACACTCGTTCGTATACGTTTCTTTATTTTTATATGGGGATAGTGACGGAAGGACTAATAAAGAAGAAAAGTTTAGGTGAACTCTTAAAACCTGAAAATGCCTTTCGACTTTTTTATCTGAAGACAAGGTTGTGTCCAAAATCGCATCATACTACATTATAACCAATTGTTTTCCGTAGTTCGCACGAACTGGAGGAAGCAAAAAATTATTTCGCATTGAAAACCACGTGCTTTGTTCGTTAGTGATTTGTTCCTCCTATTACATAAAGAAAGTTATTGTAGCTGCGCAAGTTATGATCGATAGCTCCTACATTCTGCAAAACGATCTCACTGATCGGGAGAAGGTTGAGAGATCGCAAAAGAGGGGTTAAAAGCGGGTATCTCTGACTGAAGGTAATTATTTGAGCTGCATGCTTTTTAATATTGTTACGGTAAAAGGGAGGTTTATTCCCTGGACGGGACGGAGAAGCTTCACAGGAACGAACGGGGCTCCCAACGCACACGCCTGAGGATCGTTCCTCTTCCTCTTCTAGCCCAGGGATTGCCCATCCGTCATGCACATGTCCAAGAATGTGAGGCGTTACAATTCCCCCCTTCAGAGACGAAACCCGCTGGGTGAGTCACTGTTCACAGCGTGGAATGAATGGCTTCAAGCGGGCGATGTGAGCCAGTTGCGTCTTGTTGCTGCGGCGTCCAGTCGTAGTGAGCCGTGACAGAACGTAGGTGACGTCGCTCAAGCGATCAACAATAACGAATGGACCTGTGTAGCGGGACAGAAACTTAGTGCACAGGCCGCGCTTTCGTATTGGGGTCCATAGCAAGACCAAGTCACCTTTTGCATAAGAGACGAACTGGTGCCGACTGTCATAGCGCTTCTTAGGACGCGTCTGTGACGCCACAGTTCGGAGTCTTGGAAGGCGGCGAGCCTCTTCGGCAAGGCACAGCGTCTTCGCAACCGAGGGCTCACAATGCAGCGAAAACGGCGAGATGGAGTCCAGAGTATTACGAGGAACACGAGCGTACAGCAAGAAGAAGGGACAATAACCTGTGGTTTCATGCGTCGCAGTGTTGTATGCATATGTGACAAAAGGCAACAGCTCGTCCCAATTCTTTTGGTTCGAGTAGACGTACATGGCAAGCATGTTAGTAAGAGTTCTGTTTGTGCGTTCGGTCATGCCGTTTGTCTGAGGGTGGTATGGTGTGGAGTGGCGGAAACGAGAAGTACAAAGACGTAGAAGCTCTTCAATGACGTCTGCAACGAATTGGCGACCGCGGTAACTGATTATCACCCGAGGAGCACCGTGCCGAAGAATGAGAAAGTGCAGCATGAATAGTGCCACTTGAGCAGCGGTGGTGGTCGGAACAGCCGCGGTTTCCGCGTATCGCGAAAGATGGTCGACGCAAACGATGACCCATCGATTACCAGTGGAAGAGCGCGGAAACGGACCTAGCAGGTCGATGCCAACTTGTTCGAACGGAGAACTTGGAGGTGCAACAGGATGAAGAAGTCCCGATGGAACATGGGTAGGGCGCTTATATTTCTGGCACTCTTGACAACTGGCTACGTACTGCGCTACAGTGCGATGCATATTCGGCCAGAAGAAGCGTTCTTTTGTGCGATGCAAAGTTCGCGCCGTTCCCAAATGACCGGAAGTAGCGTCGTCGTGCATTGTGCGCAGAACTTGCGAACGCAGGCGTGTTGGCACAACAAGAAGAAAACGGGCACCCCGCGGGAAGTAGTTCGTCTTCCAAAGCAGCCGGTCCCGCATAACGAAGCGGCGAGACGAATTGGAACCATGAGCAACTGCAAACAGCGGTTGTAGGCTGGAGTCTTTTTTTTGCTCCACGATGAAAGTTTCAGCATCATGAAAGTTGGAGCTAACCACTGCCAGGTAATCGTCAAAGTTGTGAGCGTCTGCTTCGGGTTCAGAGGCCGGAAGCCGAGATAAGCAGTCGGCGTCCGCGTGTTGGCGGCCGCTCTTGTAGCGCACAACAAAGTCATATTCCTGTAGACGCAAGGCCCATCGGGCTAGACGACCAACTGGATCGCGAAGTCCAGTGAACCAACACAAAGCGTGGTGGTCAGTGACCACAGTAAATGGCCGTCCGTATATGTATGAGTGAAACTTCTGGACAGCAAAATTAACTGCCAAACACACTTGCTTCGTTACCGTATAATTTCGCTCGGCTTTGCTCAGGCATCGGCTAGCATAGGCGACAACATGCTCACATTGATTATGTTTTTGAACGGGCACCACGCCAACACCGATTCCACTCGCGTCAGCGTGTATCTCAGAGGGCACGGAAGGGTCGAAGTGACGCAGAATAGGGCCTGATGTCAGAAGAAATTTGAGCTGAGAAAACGAAGCCTCACATTCCGGTGTCCAATGAAATGGGACGTTGTCATGTAAAAGGTGCGTAAGTGGCGATGCCAAGTCTGCGAACCGAGGAACGAAGCGACGGAAGTATGAGCACAACCCAAGGAAGCTGCGGAGCTCGCCCACTGAGCGTGGTTGCTTGAAGTTGCCGACAGCTTCAATCTTCCGAAGATCAGGCCGGACGCCATCCTTGTCAACCATGTGGCCAAGAACCAGCGCTTGATGCTCGCCAAAACGGCACTTCTTCGAATTCAGCACGAGGCCGGCACTCTGCAGGCAGTTCAGGACGGTATCCATGCGGCAGTTGTGCTCATCGAACGTTCGCCCGAAAATTACTACATCATCAAGGTAACACAAACAAATTTCCCACTTCAATCCACGCAGAATCGTGTCCATGAACCTTTCGAATGTTGCCGGAGCATTGCATAATCCGAATGGCATCACGTTGAATTCAAAAAGACCGTCAGGAGTGACGAGGGCCGTTTTTTCCTTGTGTGCAGGATCCATCGGGATTTGCCAATATCCGGATCGTAGGTCCACGGACGAGAAGTAGGACGCTGAGTGCAGACAGTCAATTACGTCGTCTATTCGAGGAAGCGGGTATACGTCTTTCTTCGTAATAGAATTGAGACGCCGATAGTCCACGCAAAATCGCCATGACCCATCTTTCTTCTTGACAAGGATGACAGGTGCAGCCCACTGACTAGATGACTCTTGTACAACACCCTTTTGTAGCATTTCTTTGACCTGATTCGCTATAACCTTGCGTTCATATGGGGCGACTCGGTAGGGTTTTTGTCGGATTGGACGTGCCAAGCCAGTTTCAATTGTGTGACGCGCACGTGAAGACGGGATCCGGATGTTGGTGCCGTCTTGGGCGAAGTCAAACAAAGAAGCATGTTGGATAGAACGGTCACCAGCGTAGCACGCTCAGTTGAGGAGAATGATTTGTCAATCATGTCCAGAAATTTAGAATCAGGCGCGCCGCTAGTGGCAACCTGAGGCTCATTTCACACATTACAGCAACAGACGCGCTCTCGTGAGCCTCAAAACGGGCAAGTTTCATGCCTCTAGGTAGAACTACGTTATGAGCGGAGCAGTTCAACGCCCACAATAAAGTGTGACCATTGTTGATGCGAATAAGGCACCGCGGCAACAAAACGTCTTTCTTCGCACAGTTCCCGGCCAGTGGCTCCACAAAGGCGTCCAGGGAGCTGACAGGGATGTCAGGAGCGGTCACCGTGATGGGCGATGCTGTGTGTGCTGGCAGAACCACGTCGTCACAAACAATCAGAATTTCTTCAGCTGGAAAATCGTCCCCAGTCAAGGGAAAGAGAAGACTGTTCACTGAAAGTTCACCGGCGCCACAGTCAACGGTTGCCCCACAGCCCCGTAAAAAGTCCATCCCGAGAATGACGTCGTGTGTGGAACTGGGAAGCACCGCGAACTCCACTGTAAACGTTTTCCCGGCCACCGAGACGTTCACACTACAAACACCCATAGGTCGGAGCCATTCGCCACCAACTCCCCGGAACGAAAGAGGCTGATCCCAGCTGAACATTACTTTGCAGCCAAGTCTTTCATTGAACGCATAACTCATTACAGAAACGGTGGCTCCAGTGTCCACAAAAGCCATTGTTGAAACTCCATCGACCAAAACTTGAACTTTGTTTTTGTCCATAGAAACAGGCAGAGGTTTATCGATTACAGACGATCCAGCGACCTCACCCCCATCGGCCGCACTGGTTAGTTTCCCGGGGGTGGTGACATCGGGCAGCGGCGAGGCGATGGCGACCTCCTCGGGCGCATTGTGGGTGGTGTCAGGCTGCGATCCGATGAAGGAGAACCACTTCGCTGCGCATTTTGTCCGGAGGGGGTCGGAAGTACTCCCGGATGCAACGATGAGTCAAGCCTGTAGGAAGAACGTTGAGGGTATGCGTCTGGGGCCCTGTATATTGGCAGCTGGCGTCGACGACGGCAGAATCGCTGGATGTGCCCCGTCATGCCACAGCGATAGCAAACAGGCGGCCGACGCCCCGTATCTGACCGTTCAAAAGACGCATATCGCATATCTGGTTGGTAGGCACGCTGGCCAACCTCATAGTTTCCTGTGTTCGAGTGATCCAATTGTAGATTCGGTTCGTAATAGTCGGCATATAGATTACGAGGAAAGCGACCTGGCCGCCAAAAATCTGGGTCCCTGTGATAGGGACCATTAGGATTTCCCACGGCTCGGTGGGGCTCAATGCTTGCCGCGTTGATGGACGGATTCATGCATTCACTGTGGACACAAGGGCACCGGCACGCAGCCTCTTTCGTCAGATAGCGTACAGAGAAGCTTGCTGCCTTGCTTGGGACATCTTCATGTAGCCGCAACTCTTCACGGACTATTTGCCGTATGGTAGCCGCGAGATCAACGGGAGACGTGCTGTCAACGCTTGCGACAGTAGTCACGTTGGATAAGCGACCAAACTTTGGAGTTATACGGCGTTTTTTTAGCGCTTCGAACTTGCGGCAATGCCGAATTACATCCGACACGGTGTCCAAATGCTCCTTGCTAATGAGGAATGTATAGACGTCCTCAGCAATTCCCTTCAGTAGATGGCCCACCTTGTCGTCCTCAGGCATTTCGGCGTTCACTACTCTACACAGCTGCAGAATTTCTTCAATGTAGGGGGTGCAGCTTTCCCCTGGGACTTGAGCTCGCTGCAGAAGAGTCTGCTCCGCTCGCTTCTTCTTGGCTTCAGCGTCACCGAACCTTTCCTTCATTAACTCTACTAGCCGATCCCACGTCGTAAATGTCGCTTCATTGTTGTCAAACCACACCAGGGCGGTCTTCTCGAAGGAAACTACGACGTTTGCAAGCTTGTCTGCCACATTCCAACGGTTGTACTTGCTCACTCGTTCGTAATGGGTGAGTCAGTCATCGACGTCTTCTTCCGCTTTGCCTTCAAACTTCCGTGGTTCTGGTTGCAGCTGCCAGCCGCCGGGCGGTGTCGCCGAAGAGGTGCCTTGAGCCGTGGGCGCCATGACTTCTCGGACGGGCGAGAGGCCAGCTATGCGACAGCTTCGGCGAAGATCCATTGACGCCGTTGTCCGCTGGGTTTCGCACCTTCCACCAAGTCTGTTACGGTAAAATGGAGGTTTATTCCCTGGATAGGACGGAGAAGCTTCACAGGAACGAACGGGGCTCCAAACGCACACGCCTGAGGATCGTTCCCCTTCTTCTAGCCCAGGGATTGCCCATCCGTCATGCACATGTCCAAGTATGTGAGGCGTTACAATATGTTAAAGTGACGTAAGATGAGGCGTTAAGTGTTCCCCAGTGACGTCATGCAGCAATTCATATACCTATAGATGAAAGCAGAATATTTAACGTGTACATGTAGACACTCTGAGCTGTCACTAGTACGCGAATACCCAATGGATTTTTTTACAGCGGATACAACATGTAAATAACATTGTAGGTGTCTGTCTAGTTGAACTCCTACGAAGGAGTTCTGAGCCGTAATTCTTATGCCGTGCGAGTTAACCGTTATGACAGTGATATCAGTGGGCTGGAGTCCTGACACAACAATCATAAATTGAGTATTCGCCGGATTTATTTCTAAATTGCGTTTCTGACAGCCCGTGTTAAGGTTTAGGATTTCAGCGTTTAATTTCTGAGTTATGGCTTCAGTACTTGTATGGGACATAAAAACTGTTGCGTCACCAGCATACAGCGGGTATTTTATATCAGGCGAAGGCAGTGCGGAAAATCTTTAATATAGAAGAATAATATCGGTCGAAGAATGAAACTCTGAGGAACCCTAATAATAATAATTTTGGTATCTGACCACACCACAGATAAAGAAATAATTTGTTCATGGTTAAGTAGATATCTTTGAATCTCCTTCAGGGAGTTCCGATTATTCCATTTGAAGCAATTTTACGGAAACGTGTGTTTGTTACCGGTAATCATGGCAAAGGATTTGCTACAGTCGATAACGACAAGCCTCACAATTCTCCCCTCGCCTATTCCTTTTTATTTTGTCTGTTAGGGCTAGAAGAGCAAGGTTGTTTGAAAAGCCATACCAAAAACCGAATTGCCTTTCTGAAACTATATTATTTTGTTGCAGGAAACTAGAGAGTCGCTATTTGAATAATTTTTCTACAACTTTATTGAAGAATGGAAGAATTGAGATCGGTCGGTGTAATTCTAAATCATGGTTCTGTCATCCTTTTTAAACACTCGGATAATTTTTTGCTCTTTTTGAATTCTTTTCGGATAACGCTTGTATCTATCTTAGGGGAACAATATGCGGAAAAGTATTGGAAATGATGTCAACAATCACGGTAATGTAGCTTTTATGCACATATGCAGTCGAGCACTCTTGTTTTGAAGGTTGAGAATTTTGGAACGTACTTCACTGGGAGTAGTAGCTAAGAAAAAGTAGGACTGCGATACAATTCGCGGATAATCGAAGTAGGCAGATCAGATGCGCTCGATAGGGAAGAAAAAAAGATTCTAGAACATTTCCTGTTACATAAGGGTGGGTAAGGGTGTTGCCCCCGTGATTTATTTCCGATATCACGTTTCTGGCAGTGTTATTGTGCATAAATTCATTTAATGAGCGCCATTGCTTCCCAACATTGCTGTCACACACAAAGATCTGGTTTCCGTTGTGATCTCTCATGGCTTTTTTATAGTATTTACTTAATAACAGTACAATATTTTTTGTACTGTTGCTTTAGTGCGCTGTTGAACAGCTGCTTTTTAGTTTTTCTTTAAAGGTCACCTTTTATCGTAGACTTTTAAGCAAGCCAACTGTTATCCGTGGTTCTTACGGAGACACTTCTTTCTTCATAGGACATGGCAGAACTTGAAGGTAGTATGCAGCGAGTTATGGTTGATGCGAATTTAATGTAAGATGACTGGGCGTCTTGTAGAGATGTGGCTTTGGTCCAATCTGAATTGCTAGCTAAATAGATAAGATTTGGTTTGTTGAAGGTAGATTTTGTATGATGTGTTATACGTTAGGGATTAGGGCACGGAAAGTGGAGAGGATTGGGTAGTGGTCGGTGATGTTAACCTGAATGATAAAGGGTTCCAGTGGGAAGAGTGCATTTTTTAAAGCATGATCGATTGAGTTGCCTGAATCAGTGGTAGCACAACGGGGTAGGTCGATAACCCAAAAATTCAAAACAAAACCCATGAACGCAATTGCTTTTATCGGTTTCTTCGTGGTTCCTTGAGCTAGACCGTTAATGCTGATGTCTCCAACTATGATAACAGTTACTCTTTTTATGAGAGAGGGGATGCAATACATCCTCAAGTTCCACACAAAAGTTAGGAATCGCTGAACTGTGGGAGCAATAACATTTTTACTGTCAATAGCAAAATCAGATTTCAAATTTATACCACATCGATTCAAAGTCAACTATTTTAAGGCCTAAATCACTTCGGCTGCAGTTGATGATGCAAGATAATAGGAATATTCTAGCGCCACCATTGATGGAGGTTACACGATGGGGTTACACGAAATTATATTAAAAAAAAGAGTATTTGATATTATGAGCATCGCTTAGCCAGCTTTCTCAGGCGCCGATGATCAAAAATTGATGTGTTGCTAAAGGTACGAAACTATCAAATTATTCATAGTGTATCATAGGGCTACGGCAGTTGAAGTGTATAGCAGAGAGATGGAAGCTAAGGAAGAATATTTGTACGTATTAGTCTTTTGTGTAGGCCGTTGTTGCAGTTGCGAAAACTGCTTAGGACCCTTCATTGAAAGGTAGCAAGGTCAGCATCATACTTGATACGGATTGCCCCGCTATCTCCAGCCTACAAAATTTCAAGTGACTCGACAGGCATCATTATTTGACGTGTGTGTACCGCTTTGCATTCTTGCTCATACAGTGTCTTTGCCCCTTACTCCAGGCTGCTGCACAGTCGTGCCGCGCACCCCTCTGCAGGTCATTACCTTTTATTATGATTACCAGCTGACGACATCGTCCATAAACCCGGCCTTTACACCTAACGTCGTATATTTAAGCCTACGACTGTGGTAACCTTCACGTTGACAAAATAGTGTCCATTGAGCGCAATGAACAGCAGGGCATCGCGTTGCTCTAGGTATGCCAGTGCTTTGCGCATTCATTAATTTGTGAAATCAACGCCAGCTACAGTTTCTTCCCATCGGAGCAGTCGCGGCAGTAAGCCTGTAATGGCGGCGAGAGTTAGATTTCTGCACTACGACGATCGTTTTTGCCAGCAGCAACGAAAAGAACGTATTCGAAAGACGAAGAAGCGTCATGGCATCCGGCTGACGTGGGTTATATTTCTGCACAGCGAGGAGTGGTTTTATCCGCGACAGTGAAAGCAGCGTCTTCGAAAGACCGACAAGCGTCAAGTCGTCTGGCTGATGTGGGTTATATTTGTGAACTGCAAGACTCTCTTTTTCAGCAGTAAAAGCAGCGTCTCCGAAAGGCGAACAGGCCTCCAGGCGTCTGGCTGACCAAGCAAGGGACATCTAGAGTCAGCGCTGCTAAGTAAAACTTTGTAAGGATGGAGTTCTGCCTGCTCTGCTTGTAAAAATCATCTTGGATGTTTAAGAGCTTAAAATACAAAGGCGCCCTAATGCTGGGAAACAAGCAGTATTACCTCAGCAGAAAATAATCTCGCCGCACTTGCGCAGCAGTTGGCCCTCACCCAGGGCTCTGCCCCCAACTGCCATGACTGACTGATGAAACTCGCGGCCCTAAGACACCCAACGCAATAGATCACCTGACCACGGCGGCGGTCATGAGAACGATACAACAGAGGGTACAAGAATCTGTAGGTCCGGACAGGGCGTTTTTACACCTTGAACCTCGGACCTTTTAACCCAGGATCCCTGCCTAGTGGGAGAAGCTTAGCTGTAATATTAGAGGAGCTCTCGGATATTCGGTGGCATATCACAGGCTTAAGCAAAGTTAAAAGAAAAGGAGAAGCGTCATGTAACTGACTAGCCGGCATATTCTGTGCCACTGAGGACAGACAAAAAAGAGGCACGGTGGCCTGGGATTAATAATCCACACTGATATAGAAGGGAACATGTAGGAATTCTTTAGCACCATCTGAACAGTCGCAGTAGTAGTTATCATTTTACATAGGTGATACAAACTAAACATTTTGCAAGCCTACATGCTAAACACTATCTACAATGACGAGGCCATGAACAATTTCTACGAATACGTCAAATCAGCAGTTAAGAAGGGAACAACACAGTTTACGACTGCGATAGGAGACTCATAGAATAGTAGGTAATAAGAAAATGGGAGAATAGTCAGTAGAAATACTTTTGAGTAGGCAGTCTCAACAGTAGAGAGAATACACTAGCGAGTTTTGTGGAAATAGACAACGTGAAAATAATTACACATTTTTTCCAATGAAATAATACAAAACGCAAATGGGAAGCTGACAGTGGGAAAACAAAACAAAAAAAAAACAAAATTGACGTACCTTTGTCGGTTGACCGACCTACCACTAATGATGTTACTGATGGCGTTTGTGGCCACATAAGCGTTCTGGACACTGAAGCGTTCTAGCCACATAACGCTTCTGGCCACATTATTTAGTAAAATATCACTTTTGCCACAAAACGAGCTTCCTGAACATTCAATCACACCGAAAGTGTCCCAAGTAGTTGGCACGATATATGTCTCATGTTTACGTCATTCGACAACCACAAAGTTCTTGTGATACGATGCTGCCACTGCAAAATGTCGCGCTAAGCTAACATTTTTTGTTTTTAATATTGCTTTAATACTGGTATAAAAGCATATTACGTTTTTGCCTTACCAACAGCCATGAACTCGACCGAAAAAACAAGCCTTTTGGACTGCTTGGAGAGGATGTTTCCTCAAGTAAGTGCGGCTCTTTCGGATGGCCGAATAGCTAGATCGGTCGTTATACAGTTTAGCTTCAACTTAGTGACGCAACTGGGGTTTTCATTCATTTCCTTTCTCAGTTCATACGTGGTTTTGTTAAAACATTTTTGTCCTTTTGATTACTTCGTTCAGCAGAAGCATCTGTTGTGCAGTATTTATCAGCCTCATTCCCGAACATTTACGAAACATTATGGAACAATATAGAACTGAACGCAGTTTCGAAGTGAACGTTTTGCTTGTACTCTAAATAATGGTACAAATACTCATCTCATATGGTATCAACAAACCTAGGTTCGTTTGTAATTATGATAGCCTCCTTTAGCCTTGCAGGTGTGCGACGACTACGAACGGGACACTAGAGAAAGGGCGAGATAATTAGTACTTTCAAAGCGTTAAGAAAAAGCGGAAAAACGGGTTTATAGTGAACAACAACAATACCAAAACGGAACACATAAGTCAAAGGTCCCTAACGTGAGTTACAGTGCCGGAAACAAAAATATTTTCGCAGCCGCTTCGATGCTCGACGCTGGGTGCATGTGGCGGGTCGTCGTCAGTCCCGGTTGCGGAAGAGCGTTGGCCGATTAGTGCCAGTTCGGCCTGAGCAAGGCAGCAGAAACAGCACTATGTTCTGCGTAGCGTGTGCACTGATGGCTACGGCCTGGGTCGTGATCGAGAACCTCGGGCAGTCTTGGGATCACATCACGGCACGCTTTGGTGCGCCCGGACTCACGTGTCCGGAACCAGGGAATCCACAGGAATTGTGGGTCCATCCCCGCTCATCAGCTCGTCAGCTAATCAAATTCCGCTCTCAGCCGCCGCCCGGACCCTATTCCACAGCTTCAGCACCTCCTCTTTCCTTTCTTCTGCTTGCAGCCGTGCATCGTCCACATTTTTGCCTATTTTTGTGGTCAATCATAACACAAGTTAATAATGTTTGCTTTATTTTATAATGAAGCATGCCGAATGCTCCAGCCAAAACACGCAACCGTGTTGCTTCGGGCACGCACATGAATATTGTCACCCATGAGACAATGGATTTTGATGGTTGAAGTGGGTTAGTTTTGGCTTCATTGCCACGAACTGGTGTGGGAGCAACCAACGTCTCTGCGTTTGCTCAGAGCAGACGACATCATCCTGCTGTGTCCCGCAGTCGAGGATGATTTCCAATGGTCGTCTGATGATGATGGAGAGACCCGAGCTCTGGAACAGTTGGTAATAGATATTTATCGTTCGTCGTGTCAATGGATGCTAAGGCATGCAGCACTAAGAAACTTGCCCAGGGGCCTGTTCACACCAGGCTCAATGATGACGTTATTCTAAGGCCGACAAGCCCCTGGGCCCTTCCGGTTCTGCTTGAGAAAAAGATTGCACACTGCGGCTTTGCGTGGGTTACCAGTGATTGGAAGGATGGAATGGAAGGTATGACTTTATTAGAAGGAGCCGAATCGGCCCTGTTGTGGGACATGGGAAAAAGGGCAGGGGAAGATGGTTCCTATGAATCTTCTCACTGCAATGTGAATGCTCACTTAGCAGGCTATTTCTAGTTCCGTCGATAGGGGTACCATATGCACAGTTAAAGTAGTGGAGAGGACACTTTAATAGAACCGTCATCTCGATATACAGAAGGAGCCGTTCAGAAGCCACAAATGGTGTTTTTGAGGGTCATGTAGGGGGGGGGGGGGAATGAACAATCCGCGATCATACTACTTTATAGAGACCTGTTTTTAGACGGAATTCTGTAATTTGCTGTAAACTTTTGGGGTTCTTTCTAACATGTTGGGCGTACATGCGTTGCAAGGAACTGGTCGTGGTCACTTGAGCAAGCAGAACACACCCCGATGAGGTGGAAAGGCTTCGGTGTATTGTTTCTGCCACAGTAGGGGCACCGAGCACTAGCAGGGCGCGTGGGCGTTGTCCATTTTGAGCTGACGTCCGGAGTGTAGGCCGAGGCAGCCTAAACTTTATTGGGAAAAATTTCTCCTGTTCTTGGAAGGGACTTCAGAGGAGCAAGAAAGCCACATTGTGAGGCTTTGGCAAACAGTTGCCGGCTGAGGATCTTAATTCGACGGCATTTTTGCTGCAAGTCTAGTTCGCACGCCTGTTGGTGGTCAGGTTCTTTTTGATGGGACGCGGTAACAATAGAAGGATTGTGTAAACACTTCTGAGCAGTTCTATGCTCCGCCTAGTTTCCGTCCGCTTCATGTGTGTGAGCACGAGTCCATACCAGGCGTATGTTGAAGCGATCGTGAGTGAGATCTCGGATTTTGTAAGGATGTTTGGTGGCCGTAACAATTGGCTAGAAGGTCTGTTTCAGTTCCAGGAGAGCGACATGGTACTCAGTGATGACGCGGAACTTGGTGGTGATAAATGAGGCCGCACTTTGTATGGTCCGAATAGCGCCGAGGATTCGGAAATGTTCGACTTCATCTATGAGACCGCATGTGCTTGTGATGTTGCGCGAGGGGTGAGGGTGGGGGTGACAGGGTTGGTCCACGCAACCGCTGCTGTTGTGCCGTTTATGGTTGCGTCGGTGAAGATTTCGATTTCATCCGGAGCTCTGCAATTGGCGAGAGTGCGAACATATTAATCGAGCACGGCATGGTTATGGCGAGAAATGTGTCGGGGCCTGAGGTGGCCCAGGGCGGGTCCCTCCCAGAGTGAAATAGCAGGTGGAAAAGTGTCAGGATTAAAATTACTGTTAGATGTGTCCCACTTAACAACAGACTGTCTGTGAGGTACGTATTCAAGGTGCTTCTGGAATCGAAGCATCGCCTTCTGTACCAGTTTAGCGACGGGAGGAAGCGAAAGTGCTTCCGACTGTACGTCTCTTTTAAATGCGGAGCATTTCTTAGGCTCGCGATGTCACTCGTCGATGTTGTCGGCGCCGTCCACACGCTCACTGCGCATGCGCGTCGCGGCGAGGCGCAGGTGCGCGTCTCTTCCCCGTACCCTGCTCGCTCTCAACAACAGGTGCGGCGGTGCGGGAGGAGCGCGTGTACCCCCTGCGCTCCGTCGCTCTCAACAACAGCTGCGGCGGTGTGGGGGGACCGCGTCTGTGCGCGCATGCGTCGTAGCTGCCCATGCGCTGCGTTGCGCTCAACAGTAACGGCGGCAGGGCGTGTACACGTGATAACGGCGTGGTGGGTGCGTGGAAAGTTCGCGCGCTTGTGTACGGAAGTGTGCGCTTGCGCGTCTCTCTCCCGTACTCCTCTCCTTCGAACACGGGCGGTGTGTATATAAGGGGCGGAGCGCGCGTTCGGAATTCAGTCAAGGGCGTCTTTGCTTGGCTTTCGCTTGACCCGACGCTTTGCTTTACGGCGCCAAGCAATAAAGACAGACTTTAACTTTACACTCCTTGCCTTCGCTTCTCCTTCTTTCAATAAATAAGAATAATAAAGACGAAATAACAATTAAGCATTCCCAAACCATACCCAATTACGCAACATTCACGCGATACCCCCACCACTCTGCGACGCATTTACTCGAGTTCCTCCGTGGGAAGATGCGGGCCGGTTTTTTGTATCGAGTGGAAGCCCTGGGTGGCACAGATTAGATGTCTGTTGAGGCTGTTCAGCTCGTCTAAATGGCGGGGATGCAATGCATAAACAGTGAACCCGTAATTCAGTCGTCCGTGCGCAACGGAACGAGCAAGCATGAGATGCATTCTGACGTCATCCGCCATATCTTCCACAGATTCATGTTATCAAGTAGAATGTGGAGCACCATGTAGTCCCTAAATGGCGAATTCATGCAGCGGTACTATTACAATGTCTTTTCTGTAGCTTCAGGAGCTTAATAAAGCCATTTCTAGGGGCAATAAACTTGTTGGCCACTTGAAGTTCGATAGTGTGATCCGGGTTCGTCGCGTGCTTGCCATCCACGCTGAGAAGTTCTGTCTTATTAGGAGATAATTGCAGATTGAATGTAGCGAGTTTGCGCTCCAAGCTGAACACAGCAACCTCAAGCTCCATTTCCATATCTTCCTTGGAGTCAGTGTCGGCGGCATCCCGCGGGTTGATATGAATAAGTCGGTGCTCAACAAAAGCAATGAACCCATTTGTACGCTTTTTCACTGGGGAATGCAGCGGCCAATTCTCGAAGTATGCACTCTTGGCTGACGTTATCGAAAGCTTTGTGAATATCGAGCGCGACCATGTCGTCACTCTTGCGGGATCTTCGGTTCACTACTAGACGGAGAAGCCAAAGATAGTCGTCCGCCTTCAAATTAGGGGGGAAGGCCGTTAGGACCGGGGGATACAAACCAGTCAAGTCTAGATAATTTTGAAGCCTGTTATGAATCATTCGTTAAATTAATTTGCATTTGACATGGTTTAATGCTATAGGACGGAGGTTTTCGGACATACGAGGATCTTTGCCTAACTTGGTGAGGGTCTTTGCCAGACAGTGCGCACTTAAAAAGCATTTACATAGTATCCGTACGTAGTTGTGATGAAAGTGAGTTAAATGGCCTCCTTTGTTTGATTACAAGCGCCTACCCGGAGAGCACATCGTACAGTATCACAACACACGAAATTCTAGATTTGATCCCAAGAATTACTGCGTGCTTTTTTGTTTCCCTCTCAAACGCTTCGCTATTATGAACAATTTTGCAAGCGTTATTAGCTAGTAACCAAATTTGTTTCGCGTAATAAAGATGGTTTTTCGCAGGGCCATCGGTTATATGTAAAAAGGTAACACTGTGCAAAAATATCAGTCAAAGGAGAGCCTTTATATTGTCACTAAGCGAAGGACGATGCAGATGTCTTGAATGAGAAACACGTTTATTGGAGCGAACTTGTGCTCCCCTAACAACTCAAAAGAATACAGAGGCGGCGAAGCAGCGGTCAACAAAGTGACTTGCACAGGCGAGTGTCGTCGAATCGAATACCCCGGCGTCCGCACTGCAGGCTTTTTATCTTTTGGCGCGCGTGGTTCTCGAAACGTCGATTCGCATCGAGAACATAGTAGATCCAAGAAGATTATTCTGGGCTGTCCACGTTAGATCAGAATGCTCTCCCTATCACAACAGATAACACATGCGGCACAGAAAGAAAGAATGGAACACGCTCTTCCCTTGGCGCAGAGATAACACACAACGGCGCAGCCGGGCGGTAAAAGAAAAACACAAATAAACAAACCCAATGTATGGTTCGCGGCATTACCCCCCCTCTAAGAGTGCATCGACCCGATGCTAACATAAGCGACAGTCCGAACAAATGAAAATAAAAGTTCGTCATCGTCCGTAGAAAGGTTTTAAGCGAACCACGTGGACGACTTCAGGCCGCGTGCGTTGTCGTGATGTGCCGGAGTCACCATCGGGGATCACTTCGTAGGTGAGTTGGCCAACACGTCGTAGAATCTTGTAGGGTCCGAAATACCGTCGCAGGAGCTTCTCACTGAGTCCGCGTCGTCGGATGGGAGTCCAAACCCACACACGGTCCCCTGGGTGGTACTCGGCGTCTCGGCGTTGGAGGTTGTAGCGGCCCGCATCCACCAGCTGCTTGTCTGTTATACGAACTCGAGCGAGCTGGCGGGCCTCCTCCGCACGTTGAAGATATCCGTGGACGTCGGCGTTGAGGTCGTCGTCTTATACGTGCGGAAGCATGGCGTCGAGCATCGTAGTCGGCCTTCTACCGTAGACAAGCTCGAACGGCGTCAGCTGCGTCGTCTCCTGGATAGCCGTGTTGTACGCAAACGTGACATAAGGGAGCACTTCGTCCCAAGTCTTATGTTCAACGTCAAGGTACATTGACAGCATATCTGCAATTGTCTTGTTCAGACGTTCTGTTAGTCCGTTCGTTTGGGGGTGGTACTCCGTCGTTCTTCGGTTATCCGTGTTGCTGTAGCGTAATACTCCTAGCATCAGCTCCGCAGTAAATGCCGTTCCGCGGTCTGCGATTACGACTCCTGGGGCTCCATGTCGCAGCACAACTTGGCTTATAAACAACTTCGCCACTTCTTGTGCAGTCCCCCTCGGAAGAGCGGCGGTCTCTGCGTAGCGCGTCATGCAGTCTGTCGCTACGACAATCCACTTGTTCTGTGATCGTGACGTAGGGGACGGGCCTAAAAGGTCCATTCCAATGTGTTGAAATGGTCTCGATGGGACGGCGATCGGTCGTAGAAGCCCGGCGGGTCCTGTCGGCGGCGTTTTTCGTCGCTGGCAGTCACGGCAGCTCCGGACGTAGTGGGTGACGTCAGAGGTAAGGCCGGGCCAGTAGTACCTCGCCTTGATTTCTCCAATAGTGCGGGCTGTGCCCAGATGTCCGGAAGACGGGTCGTCGTGGCACGCTTCCAAAATTTCGTCACGAAGGTCCGCGGGGATGATGAGAAGGTAATTCGCTCTTGTTCCGGGGCTGAAATTCTTCTTCACAAGGACGGAGTTTCTCAGGCTGAATGCTGGTAAGCTGCGTTTGAAGGTCCTAGGAACGGCAACGTTGCATCCCTCGAGGTACTCGATTATGACACGTAAGTCGGGGTCGGCACGCTGCTGGGCGGCTAGGTCGCTCTCCGTCACGATCCCGAAGAACGTGCTGTCTTCACCAGAGTCTTGTGATGGTGGGTCGACGGGGGCGCGGGACAGGCAGTCGGCGTCGCAGTGTTTCCTGCCGGATTTATAAACGACTGTAACGTCGAACTCCTGCAGGCGCAAGCTCCACCGCCCAAGACGGCCAGAGGGGTCCTTCAAATTGGCGAGCCAACACAGCGCATGGTGGTCTGTTACAACCTTGAATGGCCTTCCATACACGTATGGGCGAAATTTTGAAATCGCCCATATAATAGCCAGGCACTCTTTCTCAGAGGCAGAATAGTTTTTCTCCTCCTTCGACAGACCACGGCTGGCATAGGCGATTACCCTTTCGCAGCCGCTTTGCTTTTGGACAAGGACGGCACCCAAGCCTATGTCACTGGCGTCCGTGTGCATTTCCGTTTCGGCATTTTCCTCGAAATGAGCGAGCACGGGCGGGCTTTGCAGGCGTTTTTGCAGCTCGCAGAATGCTTTTTCTTGGTCGTTTTCCCAGCTGAAAGTGGTGCTATCTTTTGTCAAGCGCGTGAGTGGCTCTGCAATGCGTGTGAAGTTTGCGACGAAGCGCCGGTAGTATGCGCACAGTCCGAGAAATCTTCGCACGCCCTTCTTGTCTTTCGGCCTTGGGAAGTTCGCAATGGCTGAAGTTTTTGCCGGGTCAGGTAGGACTCCCGCGGCGTTGACGACGTGGCCCAAGAACTTGAGTTCCCCGTATGCGAAACGGCATTTTTGAGGCTTCAGCGTCAACACCGACGTACGAATGGCCTCGAGTAACGACTCCAACCTTTCAAAATGTTCGTCGAAAGTCCGGGCGAATACCACTACGTCGTCGAGGTATACGAGGCAGGTGTGCCACTTAAGGCCAGCTAGCACAGTGTCCATGACTCTTTGAAACGTCGCTGGTGCTGTGCACAGCCCAAACGGCATCACCTTGTACTCGTATAGGCCGTCTGGGGTTATAAATGCAGTCTTCTCTAGGTCTCTCTCGTCCACTTCAATTTGCCAGTAGCCGGTCTTCAGGTCTATCGATGAGAAGTACTTCGCTTGGCAGAGGTGGTCGAGGGCGTCGTCGAATGGGGGGAAGTGGTACACGTCCTTTTTCGTGATTTTGTTCAGTCGACGGTAGTCAACGCAAAACAGTAATGTGCAGTCTTTTTTCTTTACGAGTACGACGGGCGCAGCCCAGGGGCTTTTCGATGGCTGTATAATGTCGTCTCTAAGCATGTCGTCGACTTGAGTCCGGATGGCTTCGCGCTCGTGTGAAGAGACGCGGTACGGTGACTGTCGGGTAGGTCGGGCTCCATCTTCGGTTATTATTCGTTGCTTCGCTAGAGGGGTCTGACGTAGTTTTGCGCTCGACGAAAAACATTCGCTATAGCGACGCAGCAAAGCCAATATTTTTTTCCGTTGTTCTTGCGGTAGCGCCAGATTCACGTCGAATGCCTGCGTGAGCTTGAAGGTTTCTACGGGTGTGCGTTCAAAGTCGGCGACCGCGATCACGTCACTTGCTTCTTGCGTTTCTTCGAGGAATGCAATTGCCGCGCCCTTGTTTAAATGCTGGTACTCCTCGGTGAAATTAGTAACCAAAATGTGGGATTGGTGTTCCTTGAAGCGCGCAATGCCTCTTGCGACAGACACACCACGGTCGAGAAGCACCCTTTGATCAGTGTCTACGATAGCGTCGACGTCAGGAGCAGCATCTTCACAGTAGACTGCGACCATCAAGCTTGCGCGGGGTGGCAGGGTGACATGATTGTCGGCAATCCTTACAGCAGCACGTCGTTCGGGGTTTGGTTCCGGCGTCATGGAGTGATGGGGGGAAAAAGTTATTGACTTAGTCTGCAGATCGATTATTGCACCGGTGTCCATGAAAAAGTCCATTCCAAGAATTACGTCGCGGGAGCAGTTAGGCAGAACGACGAACGCCGCAGGGTACGTTGTGCCGTCTATGGTGACGCGCGATGTGCACGTTCCACTTGGCGTCACGAGATGGCCTCCTGCTGTGCGTATGTGCGGACCGTCCCATCTGGTCATAACTTTCTTCAGTTTAGACGCAAATGGTCCGCTCATTACTGAATAGTCAGCTACCGTGTCTACGAGGGCGACTACGTCAAAGCCGTCGATGGACACCTTGACGTCAGATGCGGTTTTCCTCGAGTTCCGGGTTCGTCGGGGCGTCGTATCTCTGCTTGTACGTGTTGATCGTCGGGCACTGTGCATCGTCGGTGTCGTCCGTCGTCTTCTCAACGGACGTCTCGGTCAGGTCGGGTACGCGTCGCGCCGTGTAGCTGCCGTCGTGTTCGGGAGTCTCGTCAGGGTTAGGTCGGGTCGTCGGGATGAGGGCATATCGTGAATCACTGCCTTCAGCGCGTCCTTGCGTCGTTGGAGGGTTTCCAGTTTTTCGCCGTGGAGCAACTTCACCTCCAGAAGTTGCCGCCTTTAGTTTCCCCCGCGTGGGCTGGGAGCCCTTCCACGTGCGAAGTCAGCACTGCTACGGCGGGCCGGCGACTGGTACGGGTAGGGCGATGGCCAACGGTTGAAACGGGATGGGCCACGGCTGGTTTCAGATAGATACTCGTCGATCTCACGTGGTCGTTGGCCAGGGAGAGGGCGAGGTGCGTCGACGGAGAAACCACGCAGTCCGAGTCTCTTGTATGGGCAGCGACGGTAGATCTGGTCGGCCTCTTCGCAGTGGTAGCACAGAGGACGATTATCGGGAGTTCGCCATACGTCCGTCTTCCTCGGCGTCTGGTTTCGGGCTAGCGGGGGTCGGGCAGGTGACAGTGGGTGGCGGTACGGCGGGGCCTCTTGACGGCGTGTTGGAGCAGGGCGGGATCGACGAACAGCCGCAGAGTAGGTCATAGCCTCGGGCTCGCGGTGTGCTTCGGACGGCACAGAAGTTCCCAAAGCCTGCTGTACTTCTTCCCCGATCACGTCGGTCAGTGAAGTGACTTGAGGTTGTGGTGTCGTTGTCGGGAAAAGTTTCTGCAGCTCCTCCCTTACCACTGCGCGGATGGTGTCGCGTAGTGAGTCGGAGTTAATAGCGCTGGCACCAGTAGTCTCCGAAACCAGCGCATTGATTGGGCGGTCGTACTGCGTCGTTCGGATTTTGAGCGTCTTCTCCATCGCGGCGGTCTTGGGTGGGTTGCGAACAAGGCACGCGAAGAGCTCTTGCTTCACACCTCGCATCAGAAACCGTAGTTTCTTTTCCTCCGTCATTCCTGGGTACGCACGGCGAAAAAGTCGCTTCATTTACTCAACGAAGATTACGACTCCTTCGTTCGGGTGTTGCGTTCGAGTTTCCAGTAAAAGCGCAGCTCGTTCTTTTCTCACCACGGTCGTGAAGGTCTTAAAGAACTCGCTTTTGATTTGCGTCCAGTCGGTCAAGGCGCTCTCGTGGTTTTCGAACCAAGTTCGAGCTGCATCCTCCAAGTAAAAGAAAACATGCCGGAAGGTTTCTTCATCGTCCCACCTGTTGAAGATCCGCACGCGCTCCAGCTTCTCCAACCGTTCCTCTGGGTCTTCAGTGGGGGCTCCCCGGAACGATGGTGGTTCCCGGGGCTGCTGCAGCACGATTGGCGACGTTGTTTCTTGTACCACGGTGTTGGTTGCAGCGTTCCTTCTCTTGGACCCTTCTGGCATGAGACCGAACTCGGGTTGTAATCCTTGCAGTCGGTGGCTTTCTCTGGTCGGGCTGGCTTGGCGGCTTCCAGATGTCGTAGAGAGCATAAAGGGTGAGTACCCAGCACCTCCACCAGATGTAACGAAGCCAAGGACGATGCAGATGTTTTGAATGAGAAACACGTTTATTGGAGCGAACTTGTGCTCCCCTAACAACTCAAAAAAATACAGAGGCGGCGAAGCAGCGGTCAAAAAAGTGACTTGCACAGGCGAGTGTCGTCGAATCGAATGCTTCGGCGTCCGCGCTGCAGGCTTTTTATCTTTTGGCGCGCGTGGTTCTCGAAACGTCGATTCGCATCGAGAACATAGTAGATCCATAAAGATTATTCTGGGCTGTTCACGTTAGATCAGAATGCTCTCCCTATCACAGCAGATAACACATGCGGCACAGAAAGAACGAATGGAACACGCGCTTCCCTTGGCGCAGAGATAACACAGACCGGCGCAACCGGGCGGTAAAAGCAAAACACAAATAAACAAACCCAATGTATGGTTCCCGCCAATATTATTTACACGATGTGACAAGCCCTTCAAACTTTACGGAAAGCCTCGTTTCTTAGTCGAGGTAAAAATCTGCAATAAATTCACACTCATAGCACCCACCTTGAGAAAGAGAAACTAAAGATTATTGGAGCTCCACCTGTCAAGTTGAAAGTCATTTGAAGGATGACGGAGGAGTAGTGTTTTTTGTTCGGGCTCATCACGCGCTGTGGCGTATTGAGTGTAGAGGGGAATATTCACGAGGCTGTCGCAACTTTTTGCCAGCTAAGCTGGTGTATCGAGATGTTGCGCAGATATTGTTTTACAGTAATTATTATCCTGCAGCAAAACTGACGCTGCCCGCCGTGCTGTTCAGTGCAGTGCTCTTGTGGTGTGTTGTTTTATGGCTGTGCTCTCCTGTCGCTCTGCGCTTTTGTAGCTTGGTGTTTCTCCCGGTGCTGTTTCGTTGCGTGCTCTGTTCTCCCATGACCTGCTGTTGCGGCTGTGCCCTTGCTGTTTTATCGGGTGCCGTCTTGCACAATACCAGTCTAACTACGACTTGTTTTTGCGCTGGTACCCTCGTGCTGCGTACGCTACCTACGAACAACAGTAGAAGATTTTCCAGCTGGCTTACAAAGCACAGCTGAGGCATTTCAGTTAAGTCCATATTATCTCATAAGGTAACCTGACCACGAATCCTGCAGTGTCCGCTACTGCAAGTGATCATTCACCTGCACTTTCTGTTCGTGCGTTTGTAATTAACGTGGGCCGGTCCTTGGTGTCGGACTATAGAATTTTTAAGGGTCATTGAAGCATCGGCAGTATCATAATGAAACGCACTTTAAAAACAAATCTACTAACTCCGATAATGTAATTGTTCATATAACGCCGTTTTCTCTATCCGCATGCACGTACCGGAACTGTCCTTTATGATTCTTGAAGCAATTCGCCAGGGGGCCATAGCAAGGTTAACGCAAAGCAGCTGTAATTTCATGGGATAAGCGTTTTTCAATTACCAAAAAGGCTGGTGTGCCATTTTTCAGGAGACGTGCAAACTAATTGGTAGTTAGTACCACTTTCACAAATATTGTCGACATATGTGACGTAACCTAGAATAACCCCGGAAGGAGGTGGTGCCATCGGGAAGAATAACGTTTTTTTAAGACGTGGCGCCCGAATCTACAGTGGCACAGCATCTCACAAGGAAATCGTAAATGCCCTGTCCGAGAAGAGGGGAAAACCAGCAAGCACTTCACGCGTTCTAGTCTGCATAATGGGGGCGCTCTGCGTTGGTACCGCTGAGTAGAAGGGGGAAATGGGACGTTGTGTTATCGCCAACGAGCTGTGCTGTGACCACGCTTGTCAGGACATAAACGTAGTGTTTTAATATTTCTCAAATATTTTTACTAAGATTCGTTGATCAGCTGTCGACGAACAGATGAGAAACCAGCACTATATGTCGGTTGTTTTGTAACATGTTGAAGTAGCTACGGGAATGTAGTCGTTTCGTTTCCAACAACGACAATGCTATTCTTCAATCGTCATAACGGTGTGTTTTATGTCTTTTTTTCTAGGATATGGCAGAATTGGGAGGTCGCAATGGTCTTGAACAAAAGATTTGCAGCGATTCGGTAGGTATCTACGTTACAAGTGAAAGGATATATGTTATTCTATAGGGTAACTTTCTTCCGCATTTCAACAGAGTCTCTTAAGAAATGAGCGCTGTGCGAAGGAGTTATTTTGCACAAACAAAAATCACGCAACATTTACTCGAAATATAACACAATACAGCAAACGCACTACCGACGCATCTCTTTCGTGTGCCGGAGTGTACCGGCTTTAAGAAGCCAGACAGGTCACCCCGGAAACGAGCTTCTTTTGCTATCACGAAATAAGTTTCATGAGTCAATGAATAAGTGCTCAGTCTTCTGCACGAAAAAGTAGGCTTTTATTGAAGCACTAGGCATAGTAATCGGCGATGTCCGGTAGGCCACTATACTAAATACACGAATTGGCATAGGCACTTATTAACAAAAAAAGAGTTATCACGCTCATTTTCAAATTTTAGGTTTTGCGGTGTTTGCTAGCTGTCCTGTATCAGCTGTGCTCATCCGGTGACCGCGGAAGTACTTCATCGCTGCCAGCCGTAAACTACTACTGCTACAGACCGACACGAGGGCTCGCCTCAATCGGAGTGCGGAGCGTCGGCAACTGCAGTGCGGACAAAGCGAACTGACACTACTGCGAAGAAAGGCCACCTCATTTAGGCAGGCACCATGTCGGCCCTGTCAAAAATGTTTGAAGTTTGGTCGGTAGTGCCATGCTCGGTAAACACGGTAACCAGCCGTGCAGCCACTTAAAAGATTCGCTCCAAAGATTCTATCAGCCCGAACCTCATGCCTGAACTTACACGTCTCAGCTAGCATATAAAAAGGGGCTAAAGATTAACGCTAGCCTCTCAAAAACAAGGCCGGGTCTAGAATATGAGCAGAAACGTAATAAAATGTGTCCAGATAGCAAATAAAACCATGTAATGGCATCTTTTTGCACGCCTTTTTAATAAATATGCGTTATTATTATTTATTCGTAATAATTATTCGTAATAATTATTTCAAATAATTATTGGGAACGTGCATGGAGCCAACCACAAATACGCAAAGCAGCCGAGTTGAAAAATAACTCTAAATATCGGACACAGTTTTATCCCCGACAAAAGTTGCGGAAGAATTCTCGACGCGGCGTTACATTAAACCGCAGAGCCTATCTTCGAACATTTCGTCACATTTTGAAATGCCTCTACAAGCGAAGAGCAGGATTAAAAATAAAATGACAAGACCTATCGTGACCAGGTTATGGTTCCGCCTGTCATAACAAAAACTTACCCACTGCGAAGAAAACCAAATAAATGTGATTATCTGGGCAGCATATAATAACTCAACCTCCAAAATTTTACGAACAGCTGAAAGGTCCGTAATGGTAATATGTAATATATGTCGAGAAATTCAACAGGACATTCCCTTAATAAAATGAAAACGCAAGGGAAAAGCAAAATCAAAGCGGGCCATTCTGTGGTAGATGGCCACACCTCCGCAGAAGAATTGCTCCACACGCTGTAACACCTGGATCAAAACCTAATAAAAGCCAGGAATCAGTCGAGGAACGAATTCCTTCAAGTAAAGTTCTGAAACCACGAAAACATTGCATTAGCAAACGCTGGGATATTTGAAAGTACGATAAAAATTGTCGCAGTGGAGTGCGTTGCAATCGTGTGTTCATCAGTCCCATTCTCTTCTATGTACCTTGGTGATATCGAGTGTGATGCGCAGGGATTTGAACAACTGAAACATTACATTTTGAACTTGTATGGAGAAATGGTAAGCAACCCTAACCAGCTGGTCACCTCAAGATTAGTGTGAGCCAACTGAGAGGGAAGACAGCCGCCCTTTGTCTGCCTTCCGTATGTTATCTCCCTTTCACAAACTTCCACAACAGCTTACATAAAAAAGTTATTCTATTTTTGTTGTCAGAAAAAAACCGAACAAGTTGAGTACGGCCACAACTTTAGAGCGTAAACACTTTCAAATACTGACACCGTCACCTCCCAGATCGAAATGCCCGAAATCCCTCCGACGCAATCTTCCGTGGCCACATCTTAAGCCACACAACCGTAGACGGCCTCTGTCTTTCCTGTGCCACGGCGAATAAAAATTGTCGTGACTAGTCTTGCTTTCTTCGCTGCGGTAGAGCACTGCAATAAAGAAAAGGAAGCAACCCCGCTCCAACAGAATACCTCGGTCTAGAAACAATGCTATCGAGTCGTACAAATTAAGACGTAAACGTAGTGGTCATCAACAACTTTTTGAGTTATGTCTTACTCGCCATATTTAGGTAGTTTACCATGGTGTTGTCCGCAGATAGGAACTCCTGCCTGTTGCCGATACATGGGCTCATCCCGGAGGCGTGTAGTTATGACAAGCAGTTTAAAATTGCTTTTCTGCATTTATAGGAGTACAATTTAGCAGCAAAAACTAATTGTATGTATCAAGAGGCAAAACAATATTGGGGTATTTTCAGCAACACACACTTTGCTGCGTATTGTGGATATGCGCCTGTAGTGTTAGGGCCAAACTGAAAAATTACTTTTCGGAGAATCTCATGGCCTAATTATATCAGCATAAAGCACTTCGATATCTGACCGGGTCTGCGAGACAATCACACATTTGGAAAAACACAATTGCCCTTTTTTTCTCCGTTAGGAGCATACTTTCCAAAACTTCCGCCCTATTGAGCCCCTACCCCACTACAGAAATCTACTCCGGAAGTTTTAAGTCTGTAGTACGAGGAGGCTGAACTGGGTGTTAATAAATCAGTCAGGCCGTCGGGTATAGCCAGTCAGGGATCTTATCCGTCCACAATATATGTACCTCTCTGCATGCGAATGAGGAGGCCTTGAGGTACTGAGATTCCAGTATCACTAAACTGCAAAAATCTACCGACAAACCTGTTTAATCTATCCCTAAGTTCCTGTGTTCTGATCCGGCATGCATTTCCACTATTGTGAACGAGCTCAATTTCTGTTAGGACAAAATGTGCTACCAAAAGCACCAATATTGGCTTTGTGGGCGCTTGTCTGTTGTGCCGTGGGCACTGGGATTTCAGTCAACATGCTGGTTTAGTGCCCATGAAATGCACCATTTTGGACTATGTAAGCAAGGCAGAAATTGTTTCATATTTGGTCGTACCAGAAAGCGCATTCCTGCAGATACGAGGCAACGCAAGCTATAGTATTGCTCCCTTACAGTCGTGCATTTCGTGAAATCAAAGCACCATACATAAAAAAGCCAATATGAGATTTGCTTATGTAGAAAGCAGTCTAGTCGCTGGCGTGTTTATTACAGACGCACTATGACGGGAGATGGCACGCGGCACTCAAACATCACACTAGAAATTCAGGTGTCGTTGTAAGAGAGCCACAAAATGGTCCCAGTATTATACCTATTGGCCGATGCTGAATAGCGTTTATGCTGCTGCTATAATGTGGCCGTCAGTGTTTAGTGAAATATCGCGGGAAAAAACAGACCATGATAGTCATTTGCGTGTGGTTAAATGGTGTGCCAGATTGAAGAAGCCAAACGCACGGAAAATTTAGACAAAACAGGGACAACGTGGTACCAAAAAATGTGGACCAATCCACACTGTGAGGGTGGTTGGAAAGCAAAGCTGTAAACGACACCTACAACGATTACCTATGCGAAATCAGTTAAATTTCCACACAGGGCTCTACAAAGAGTGAAACCAGAGACAAGGAAAATGCACTTAACCACACCCTTTATTACTTCAAAAAGATATTCTTTGCTAGGGTAAATCAATACATGACCCATGAATGGTGGTTGGTTGCGTTGTATTGGTAAAACGCATCAGTGTGGAACCTTTTTTTTTTATAAAAAAGGAAGCTCAAACCCGGTGTTACGCGATCTCACTTCTCCGTCTTGCCGTCGATGGGGGAGGCGACAAGATCGGCGGCAGAGAGGGAGGATACATGGCATGCCATGCGTTGGTGATACCTGTATTAATTTTTAGAATTTAGAAGTCCTAGATCATCTGCAAAGCGCGCACACGGCCGCTACCCATGCCGTGGCCGAAGAGCAAAGCGGCGCAAGACGTCTCGTCGCTCCTATCACGTGACTTTCAGCGAGAACACAGAGGATAATCCCGCCGAGAGCACCATCTGTCTCCCCCGTGTGCAGGCGGTCTGGTAGCCCAATCGGTAAAACAACGGGTTCTCGCTCCGTTTCTCTATTCCTTCCAGGTTCGGTTCTTGGCGGCGCCAGTAACTTATTTTATTTGTTCGCGGGCGTTTTGGCGAGCGAGGCATCTTCATCGTACCGCCTGTCAATCAGGAGTGAGCATTGGCGGTGGAGCCCACTTTGATCCTGACGAAGAGCGCCAGCGTCGCAGGCATGACCACCGCCTGCACCTGCAGTCATCAATACCCGAGAATTCGCATCATCTGCCTCCGGGCGTATCCCGCGGAGCGCAGGGGTTCCTGAACCGGACCCGTTCCCGCTTTCCAATCGCGCCGATGTAGTCGCAAGGTGGGAGGGGCGCCACATTCACTTTGGGACCCCGGGAAACGACTCCCAGCACGGCAAAAACCTACCATCTGCAGCTTCTCCGACAGCAACCTCTGCGAGAAACTCAACAGGTCAACAGGAATTCAAGAGGTCGGATCTGCACCGAGTTCCTCATCTACCCTCTTGGATCCCCATGTGCTCTTCAAGGCATTCCCTGGCACAGCCAAACCTGATCTTCTGCGCCTCATCTGGTCTTGCCCAAGCCTTGACGTTATTGGCGCATAAGACCGCCCGGCGTGGGTTCACTCATATGAAGAGTAAATGTTGCCCTCTTGGCACGTCAAGGATACATAGACAGCACTCTGGAGCTTCATCTGTGTGGCCTCCCTGGCTGGGGATAATTAGTGATCTACCTTCTCTCCCATTTCCCTTGTGGCTTTCGACCATCCTTTCTTAAACAAGTTTGCTTACTGCCTTCCTTTCTTCCAGAGGCAACAGAAGACGTTTTTATACAGAATGGTGCAGGTCCCAGGGCTTTTTATTTTTATGCATTTTTGCGTGCTCTCTGAAAATTTTTTATTTACACTCGGTCTGTCATCAGACACGATATGCTGGAGCCTAGCCATAATAAGCCTCTCTTAAAAAGTGCCTAGTCATGGGAACACTGTTATGCATTAGTCCAGTTCAGTCATCTGTATCTATAAAGACGCAGGCCCGATTCATAGATTGTTTACTGATTTAAGAAATACCAAATTCAGTTACAACGCCAATATGGTATAGATATGACAAATTATCTGTAATGGTTGCTTTTTGAACGTACGTACCACATGCGTGTAAAGTTAGCAAATTTCGTTGTCGGAGACTTCCGATTACTTCCTAGTCTCCTAGGGATATGGAACTTGTTTTTAGCGGCCAGATGCAACTTATCCAAGAATTTAAAACAAAGTTCTAACGTCGTGGCTTTTGCAGCACCTATGGGGAAAATCTGAATGTGAGTTAAAATGCCTAGTCTTCCAATTCGTCATTATATTGCCGAGAGACATTGTGTCGGTTGCGTCGGTAGTTTCTTAGTTCTTTACCGCAGCAGGACAAACTCGGCCGGTAAACGTTGCCGTCACTGGGTGTCTCACAATGGCTTGTCTTGCCGCTTCTAGAAGGCATAAGATTGGTTTAACTCATGAATGTTAGACACACAGTCCCGGGCAAGCCTATGCCATCAGTGGGCTTGTGTGGCGGTGCCCTGCAGCAGCGACGGTTTCACCAACTGATTGCGTACATCGTGCAATTTGAACACGTCAGAGAAAGTACAAGACAAGAGCACGGGAGGAAGGTTGAGAGAAAAAACAAATACAAAAAGCAGAGAAAACAGCAAACAAGAAACACAGGTGCGATACAATAAAACATTGGTGAGCTATTTAGCTCAGATCTCTTCAAAATAAACTGTGGCCACTCTCTACTTCCCTCGGATAGTTATCGAAAACAGATCATCTGGAAGCTCATTGAAACATGCTGCGACATACTGTGATCGTATGCCTCTCCCGTAGTACGTTGGAATTATTGGTATAAATAGTGCGTACCCGTCAGCTCCACCAGGTTGTACTACGCGAACGAAAAGGCAGGGTGCTTGAAGGAATAAACTTCGTTGTAGCGAACTTGTACTCCGGAATGAATCCAGAGAAAACACAGGGGTCAAATAAGCACTCAGGTGAGAAACGTGCACACACAAACTTCGACGAAAAAAGTGCCACGACGTTTCATCGGCGAGCATTTATTTGCAGTGCTCTGATTACTATTAGTTTAAACGAGAATAGTGTAGTACATTTTCCGCAAACCCACACCCTTTGTTAAACAAATCAAGACTGCCGTTTAGACATACCAGAGAAGTAAACATGAGCGCCTCCCGAACACAAGGAATCCAGGTATGGAGAGGCACTGGTAATAAAACACACATAAAAAAATCTAAAAATGCCATTCCCGTACATACGGCTGGCCCAAAATATATCTAAGTGTATTGCTACAGTTATTTTAACAAATAATGCACTTGCTCCTGCCTGAAATATTCAACAAGCAAAGATTGAGACAGAAATATAGGAAGCGTGCCCTAAATATAATCTAAGAGGGCGGTCGGGACTCCTTAAAGTGAAATCGATAACGGAGTAGAAATTCAAACTGCTTGGCATAGGCACTTGAGAGTCAGTAGGTCGTGGCTAAATTTTTATAAATGACATCTTGGTGGTGGTAAGAAGACATGAAATTACTCGATATGTCGCCGGCTCCTCAAGGTATTGACCAGGTTTATTTTATCTAGGTAACCCATACGATTGCCTAAGTACTGTTTTACGCGGTTTAACCGTCAGAAGTTGTGCCGCTGACAATAAAAATGAGCAGCGGCCTTTCGTTTGTTTAAGCAGGCCCGTTATGGTACGCCGAACCTGTGCCCTTGGTGTCTGTGCTCCGTCCATATTGAAATATTATCGGTGGTAATTGCTAATTCGGCCGTTGTCCTTTAATTGAATATTTAGCCAGTTTTGTCACGACTATGTAAAGATGGCCGGTTTGAGCTAAGAGCTGGTTGGCTATCCCTGATCGTTGTTAATTGTTCCCGTAAGAAGAGGAAATAGATGTCATGTGTTCGTTCGGAAAACGCGTCATTGGCGTTGAAGCCCGGTTACGAGAAAAGCCTTGTATCCATGTTTTTTGCGTCTTCGAAGGAAAATATTTAGGCTAATTCGATCCGAATAATGCCCTTGTCTACTCGGTCAAACACTTGTTTAAGACGCCGGGTGAGAACGTAGTCTGGAAGTCCGTGGTAAATATGTAACCACGTGCCAGAATAGGCAGAGGCATCTATCTGTTATTAGGTGTACTCGGAGTTTAGTTTGGCTTGAATGAACGCAAAGTCCAACATAGTTCATGTGGTATTCTATTGGCTTGTAATAAAGCGTTGCATTAATTTGTCCAAAAAGGGTGGGATGATGTCAGTCTTAGATGTGTTATAAATAATAAGTATTTTCGAAATTAGGTTAGCGAGGAATAGTTTGAAGCGGTAAAAAGTTTAACCTGTGTTCAAGTAGTAGTTCACGGGTACTAGGAGGCGTTCGAGGTGCCTTTCCTGGTGTTTCGTATGTGTCCCGGTGTTTCGTACGTGTTGCTATGGTAACGGCATCATGCAGCGGGCCGGATATCCCTTTAATTCGTTTGATAGTAGCGCGCGGGTTAGCGAACGTGAAATGGTTGTCCCGGGGTGTTTCTTTATGATACTCTGCAATAATCAGATGGCATTCTCAAGTTTGTCTACTGTCACTAGAAAAGAGCCCCGCGACAATGGCATGTTAGCCCACCGCGGAATATTTGTGTACTGACACCATTTGAAATATTGCAAAATGTCCTGCGCCTTTTCCCACCCTCCCGCTGCACGTTTTCTGGAACTCGGGATAGCTGTAATATTTCCGTAGATTGAAGCACAGCTACTCACAGTGGTCGTTGATCAGATGTCCTTGGTATTCTTTAATTCGGTTGCCTTCTCTCCGCCACCACAAGAGATGAGTGGTCTTTTATTGTTACTTGAACTTCCCGGTGATGTGTTTCGCCCGCTGGTATACATTGTTGAAATAAATTCGCATGGTCGGTTTGTCCTTCAATGATGTGATGTGTTCGTTGGAGCTTCGCGAAGGATTTTGAATGCGTCTGAAAAAAGGACTTAAATGATGACTGGGAGTGAAATTTCGCCTCTCCATCTTCTTGGTGACTGATTAAGACGAAATTATGAGGTTATTTTGATGCTCGAGCCGAGATGACGATCTAGACTCGCTCCCATGGCCGACGTCCGATGCTTGAAGCGGGCGAGGAATGAGGACTGCCCTTCTTGCTGGATATTAGGATTATTTACACTATTTACATTACTCCAAGTATTTAATCACCAAAGAGTGATTGTTACATTGTCACTCTGCCCGCAGCAGCATGTTCGGCCAAGATCTATACTGAACTACATCTCTCTCGACCTACCAGCAAGTACAAGACATCTGCGACTTAAAGTCACTGACCGCGTGGAGTGGAAACACCATTACGTTGAGCGGGCAGCATCTCATCAAATGCAAAGCCGAAGGCTTAGAGCGGTCTTCGCGCGGCTAACATCTTCCCGCGTCCGCCTTGCTCCATCGTTTGCGTGCGCGCCAGGACTATAGCATGCTCTCAGCGGCTCCAAACTTGGTGTCCATGCGGCTGCAAGAAAAGAATACAGGATAGCAGCTACAAGTGGAGGCGACGCCGACACATGAGCCACCGGCAGCTTTCAATAATAAATAAGGAGCCCTAACTTAACGCCTCCGCAACAAGAATGTTGTCCATACACTAGGTGTACGTACAGCATTAACTTTCACTGCACGTTAAGTCTTACTGCAGAGTAAGAACTAAACAAATCACACTCAAGCAGTTACGTGAGTCGTACGCGCAACATGTCCGGTAATAGGCACGGTAATAACATTCTCCGTCGCCTAAGACATTACCACAATACTACGGCACACATCAACGCTACCAACACTAACAGCCGGCCAATTTCACCACAAGAGATACCACACGGCAATCTTAGTGCCTTGGCCTAGCTGTGGCGTTCGCAACATCAAAGAATAAACGAAAGTGCTCAACTACGGAGCCAGTGAGAACAAACTCGTGGCGCCTTCTACCATTAAGGGCAACCAACCCCACGAAGGGTGTAAATGTTCAAACTTGACAACTGAATGTCTACCACACTCCACTCTTAGACTTTACACGCATGCAGGAACATTCTTTCTCTCTAAGGAAAGAAACAGACACCCAAACAACCCTAAAACGCAAAAAATGAGGCCAGTCCTATACCAATAACAAAGCGTTTTTTGTTATTGGTACAGGAGTCGCACTCGCGGACGCAGGTTCTTTCAGAATGCGCAACAGATTGTTCATCCCGGTTGCGGTTCACTTGCTGTCCACATGCGATGTAATGCAAGTTCATTTTTCAGTACTTCAGACACTAGTTCGCAAACAAGCGCCACAAGGGGGCCCTACTTGCACATTACATGACCCGCCATGACCAAATGCCAACAAACGCAAATAATGGGACAACCGCCTGTGTACCGAGAGGTAAACTCCCTATCGTGCTGTAACAGCGGCTCTACATCTCAAGACGACAGCATCAAAGCCGCCCAGATGCGCTACTCGCACATCACACGTCTTACGACAGCTGAACACAACCAACCCATGCACAGCACAAAAAAACTAACAAGAGGGAGAACCACAGTACAGGTAAAACTAACAATAATTTTCATCTTAGCGATCCCTACACACCCAGAGAAAAACACCCTAACAACTAAGTGTGCACCAAACAACACTGACCCGTTCCTGTCTTGCACTGCACACTATTCAGCGCAAACACCCCTTTCCAAGGCGGCACAAACCTGCCGTCACACAGAAGCTGATTCCGTTTCATGCACCACCAGCTGATTCTAAACAAACCCTGGTGTGGCTCGCGGTGTCCCGTGCTCCCAGGATAAAGGGAACACCCTACGCGTCGGTAACGCGTACGACGTTGTCGCACCTGCGCCGTCACACCTGCCGCCGCCATCCGCGTTCTCGGGCCCATCGCAATCGACCTACCCGCAAGACACCACGGACCGCCTGCGCATTCATGCTTCGCGCACGCAAGCTCAACAATTATATCCTCCGTTCCGCTGCCTTCACATGACGCCTGTGCTACCTCTGCCTCCGCTGAGATGAATGCATGCTTTCTACAGCTTCGCTCGATCTCTGCACCAGCTCATCTACGAGGCGCTCCTCGCGGTCGGCCGCGGACTCTGTGTCGGCGCATGGAGCGGTGCTACTCTGAAAACGTCCTTGTGCTGCCTTGGCAACTGACGGCTGTACATTGGCCGCCACCACAGAAAGAATTTCCGAAGCTCGGACAGCTGTCTCGCGAGATCCCGGGATCTCACCTATTGCAGTGGGAACGCTAAGGGGTTTCTTAACAACTGGGTGGTAGCCCCCTCAACTGCATTCCTACTCTTCTCATCCTGTGGCATTCGAAGCGCCCGTGAGGGAACGAACACTGTGAGAACATTGGTATCCTCTTCGAGTTTACCAATCCTGCGAAGCTTCGCTTTTTCATAAGCGATCTCCGCTCTTCCTTGGGCTAATTGAGCACTGAGCTCCTCAGCTGTCCATATGGACGGACTACCCGCGCCCCTTCTACCCGCCAGCCTTGCCTTTTCTAAAACATTGCTGAGGACTTTTGAGAGCTAATTCCGCTTTCAACTTCGGAATTTCGAGGACAATGGCACTAACCTTCCGGTCGGTGCCGAGACATCCCGTTAGCATAGTGACCATAGTGAACCCAGAGAAAACTAATCAGGGCCCACCTGGGCTCACTCTAGAATTGGCCGGGACGCAGTGTCCCTGGTGCAGCAGCTCGTAGACCCGATGCGCCGCTCTCGCCGCTAAGATGGCGCCGTGCTCCCTGAGCCAGAGCTCTCGAGGCCTCCCACTGAGGTGCCGCCTCCTTAAACCGCGGCTTCCGCCGCCTTGAGCCAGAGCTCACGAGGCCCCCCACTGAGGTGTCGCATCGTCAAATTGAGGCTTCCGCCGCCCTTAGCCAGAGCTCACGACTACTCCCGATGAGGTGCCGCGTCGTTGAATCGCGGCTTCCGCCGCCCTGAGCCCGAGCTTACGGGGCCTCCCGCTGAGGTGCCGCCTCGGCGATGCTTGGAGTCGGGCTCGTTGTTGGTCGGAGCCGAACCTTGCGTTGAAGGAGTCTCTCCGGCATGCCCCACCAGCTCCAGCCCATGGTCCAACCACCTCCCTTAAGCCTGCGGCCTCGAGCCATCCCAAATAAAACATTTGTCTGTCTGTCTGTCCTGTTGACTGCGCCAGTTAAATTTCGCTACTCCATATTCATGGTGACTGATGAAGATGAAATAATGAGGTTCTTTTGATGCTCGAGCCGAGAGGGCGATCTCGACTCGCTCCGATGACCGATGTCCGATGCTTGAAGCGGGTGAGGGATGAGGACTGCCCTTCTTGATGGATATTAGGTTTATTTACACTATCTACATTACTCCAATTATCTACATCCGCACAGAGTGACGGTTACATTGTCACTCTGCGCGCAGCAGCCTATTCAGCTAAGATATATACTGAACTAGATCTCTCTCGCCCGACCAGCAAGTTCAAGACATGTGCGACCTAAAGTCACTGACCGCATGGAGTGGACACACCATTACGTTGAGCGGGCGGCATCTGCTCATCAGCCAAGCCGAAGTCTTAGAGCGGTCTTCGCGCAGCTAACATCTTTCCGCGTCCACCTTGCCCCCTCGTCTGCGTGCGCGCTGGGGCAATGAGGGAGTCGTTGCTAATCCCCTCCCAGACTAAGGGACGCCACCTACCTCCTGACCAGACCACGGGAAGAGCCACTGCAAGCCCAGGCGACCATCTTCAATGCGAACGGCCCATTAACCAACGGCGCCGAAGCCGGCTTCGCAAATCCTCAAAAACTACCGCGCGCGTCTTTTTGAAACTAAGAGACACCATCATTTCGCTTCCCGTCAGCTTGTCATGATGAACGACCCACCTCCCAATGTCGGCAAGCATAATAGCGGCGTGCGCGCCGTCCGAGAGGGAGCCCTGCACCGCACCTGTTTTCACTGCTGTGCACCCACCCGCCGGTCGCTTAGTACGCCCGGTCGAGCTGACAGCATACCGAAGTGACACAGGCACTCAGGCTAAGCACCGCCGTCTTCTGACACACATAAGGAACTGACACAAAGCATGCTCTCAGCGGCTCCCAACTTGGCGTCCGTGCGGCTGCATGAAAGGAATACAAGATAGCAGCTACAAGCGGAGGCCACGCCGACACATGAGCCACCGGCGGCTTTCACTAATTAAATGAAGAGCGCAAACTTAACACTGGGTCTTACAGTTTGCTGGCGGGACCGGGAGAAGGCGTCCCATTCGTAAATTTTAGACCTCTGGTGGTGCAGCCTTTGTCGTGAAGGGAACCTATATGAGGGCATTGTTGCCACAACAAGTTGTATCAGAACATTTTCTCAGCTTCAGAAGCCAAGACCAGGCCAAGGGGGCCTGCGGTAATACATTCTGATGTGGGAATTTCCCTAAACATTTTGTGGTCTCTCTGAATCGCTACGTCTTCCTGCAGTGTTCGCTCTTATATATTCCCTTGTGATGACTCTCGAATTTCAATCGCCGCCGTTATGACTGGTATGGTAGCATATTGAAGGATTAGTTGGGTGCCCCAAAGTAAGTATTAGCTGCGAGTGGAGCCACTTTTCTGTTTGTAAAACGCCGAAACAAATATATGTTTTTTCCTGTTTGTGCGATTGCTTGGAATCGCTGTTTCCCCATGGTGTTGCGCCTTGAGGCCCTGGAGTTTTGTTGAACCCAATTCCTTATTTGACGATGATTATTGAGAACCGATATGTGTCAGCCACAGACTTTCCCTGTTCCCTTTGTTTGCATGCCACAACGGGGTCCGAGTACATTACACCTTGTTTATCGACAGTACCGTGTGTTGTCCTTGTAGGGCTGGTACCAGTGGTTCGAAGTGCTGACTTTTCTTAAGCATAATGGGGGAATATTTTCAGCAGCTACCAGCCACAGCAGTTCCATTATAGAACCAAAAGTTGTCCGCAAATGTTGGCGGGAATATTTGTGTGTGCTGGCGTGTTTTTGTAGTGTTTTTATTGTGTGTGGGTATGTGTTGTTGTTTCTTAATTAATTTCATTGGCGGAATTAGGCTGGGGCATGTCGTACATGGCTAGTGTCTGGGTGACATAAGTTTTAATATTAGAAATTTTGTCGATATTTTTCTGCCACGGGGCCCCTATTTACTGGGAGCTGGATCAGCTAATCACCAGCAATTGCTTATGTTCTGAGGCGATTTTTGGGAGGATGTCAGCGGACGATCGATCCTTGAATGGCCAGCGTCTGGACTTATTGGCGGGCCGCCTTGGTGAATGGCACTGCAATTTATTTATTTATTTAATTATACATACTGCAGCCCCTATTAGAGCTATTGCAGGAGTGGACATAGAAATGATCAGGTGATAACAAGCAGGAACAAAAACATGAGCGTAGGGCACAAATTTGTGGTTCACAATACTACACAAGATACAGAATGAACAAAGGCAAGAGCAAAGAAAGCAAGAGAACATGGAAATCTCTACTTAGCACGCATGTGATATTGCACTCACAAACTGGTCTAAAGGGAGCCCGCGGCTATCGCCGGGTAGCAAGTTCCAGAGCTCAATAGTGAAAGGAAAAAAACTATACCTAAACAAGTCAGTTTTGGGGTAAAATGGCGTAATAGTTAGCGCATGCTGACTCCTGGTGTGAACAGAGGGTGGGGTGGCAAACGGCAGATACCTGTGAAGCGACGGCAAGCGCGGCGAATTAATCAAGGTGTACATGAATTTTAAGCATTCTGAATGGCACCGAGCAGATAAAGGAGTTAAACAAAGGTGCTAAGTCGGACGTAGGCGAAAAATCGCGGTCATATCTTCGGCAGATAAAGGGTGATGGTCGTGTTTTTTATGAGAGCCTTGCTAAGTTCTTGTTTGTTTGCCAACGGTTCGAGTTCTCTCATCTCAGCAGCTAATTATGCATGAACATTTGCATTGACGCATGCTGTTGTTAACGATGAAAGGTGCTTTTGGTTTTAGTTGGCGAATGTTTAGGTGAGCTCTAATGTTGGCTGACTCAGCCACTCTGTTGCCCCATAACATGCCATAATCCGCGTCCTTACTCAACGTGTTAGAGAGCTTTGTGATGCTACTACGACACTGCAAACAGACAGTAATGGCCGATCTTATTTCAAGAGACTGTGGACGTTTTGGTCACATTGTTATTTAGGCCAGGGCTAGCTGAGCCATGGCCATGGCCCATAGTTTCTCAAGAGAGTACTTTGAATTTTATTGACGTAGTGGCTGTAGTATCACACCAGGGTTTGGAGCGATAGCGACTTGAACTATTGGCATTACTAATATTGGAATACATTTGGGAGTGAGGAGACTCAGACTCACCTCACGGTGACGACCGCCATACGTATCTTCCTGATTCTTTGCACATTGAGTATTTTTTGCCTGTTCAAAGTGCTGCCATTTCTAGACGTTTCCTTCAAATCGCTTAGTTTACATTCTGAGACTTCTCAGGTCTTGGTTGTGGTAGCCTTGCATTTGGGCATTTCGGCAGCTATGGATTTAATCCCAAACGTTTGTGCGCGTGCTTAATTTGCACTCTAACATTTCCGGTGAGAATAATGTTCAAATCAGCATTATAGATACAAAATACTTCGAGCCCGAATCTTCTGTTTTACGCAGCGGTGTTGACTGTGTAACAATAAGAATTATGTATATAAAATGCTAATATTGTTTCTAATTCGTAGAAAGAATGCCACGGGAACCCAGAAATATATTTCTCCGCCAATGGGAAATTTCTGAGCATAGAATGTATACATAAAAGCTATATCACAACACGAGGAAATAACCTCGAGTAGGGCATTAATTCTTTGTTCAGCCTTAGATTGTGTCCTGTGTGTGTCGTTAGTGTGCAGTTGCAAGCACCTAAATCGTTTTTATTTGTTGTGCATGTCCTTGCTGTATTGTCACTGGAAGGATTTTAGGCCACCTCAAATTACGTTACGTCTACTCACGGAATAGTGGCTTGAGTAACCACGGCTTTTGGGTGATGTATTTGCTGATTGTTTAGTTTTTCTTCGGCCAACGTGTTCTTATGGTGGGGCATCGATTAAAAGTTTAAGCCAAAAACACCCGTGTGTACGACATTTCGGCGCACGGTAAAAATTGCCAGGTGGTCGAAATTAATCGGGAGTCATCCACTACGACACGCTCATCGCCTGCGTTGCATTGGCGCGTTAAACCCTAGCATCAATCATCAGTTGAAATTTTAAGCCGATTAATCGGCAAGCTGTAATCGCCTCATTGATCGATGAATCGTTTTCCTTAATTGCCTTTACCGACACTAATTGGAGGGCCCCCGAATAATCGCGGACTAATTACGCCAGATTAAGTCGGTGCAACGCTAAAGCGGCATGAGTTCCCGCTCGATGTTTTATGTACCCTGTATATTTTTAGAAAGAATAGCCATTTTGCGGTTTATTTTCGTTATCACCTTGCGGTTTTCATCACTATGGTAAAAGATCATGCTTGCAACGGTTACTGTTGCGGCAAAAGGTGGGTCATTTGAACGCAATAAAATCCTCGACATGCTTGATCAGAATTTTAAGATGGCGTTCTTGGCTCATTGTGCTCACAATAATTCTGCCGATTAATCAGTTTAAAACCTTAATGACGACTAAAGCATTATTTGATTAATGCGAAGGTTAATCGATCAATCGCCCACCCTTACGCAGTATAGTAAGGTTTTTTCTTGCAAGATAAGTGGCAGCTGCTGCTTTTTCCAATTTTTACGTAAATGAATGTACACAAGAGATGCACACAAACGCAGAATGTTTCCTTTCCGCGCGGTGCCACGCAATTATTGCACGTTTCCGAATATAATGATAAAACGGTACTGTCATTTTTCTGATAAATAAAGTACTGGTGATAACAAGTGGCGAGTACAGAAACGAAATCGTCAACAGTAGCATTATCTGGGGGTTGCGGTTGCTCAGGTTGCTATTGCGCGAATGAATAGGAGAATATTTTGGAAGACCATGTATTGTGAACGGGTACGATTTGCGTTCTTGCAACTTCCCCATGAGTGCGTCAACATGTGTGGGTCAACGATGCACGCATGTTGCTACTTATAGAATGCGCGTATGAATTCGTGGTAGTAACTAACACGATTTATCGAAAAGTCCGTGTGTCCTGTACTGATACGGCCTACAGCTATTTGGAATAGATCCAAATAATCGCCGGGTACTTATGCCTCAGTTAATATATCGAATCCCAGAATCGTGTGAACGCCCTTTTCTTATTTTGTGGACCATCTACACGACCTTATACTTGTGGGGAAAAAAGCTTGCCGTTTTTTAGCTTGCGTCCCCACGGTATTTGAGCACAGTCTTCATTTCCTGCTGCAGCATATAAAACGGTTTACTTGAGCTTGGGAATTAACGTATAGACATGACCCCTCATAAATTGAAGATGACGTTCGTCGTTCACTTTGCTCGTGTCACTCCATCCGATTAACTGGTCAAAAATGTATTGCCATTAAACCAGAATTGATTGATCGTCCACAGGGTCTCCGAAAGAGAGCACAGAGAAGGAGAGAGGGTCGGCTTGATTTGACCTCTCCTTGACAGAAAGAGCCCCCCCTCTCCCCGATTTGACAGGTTATGGCTTCAAAACGACACGACAAAAGAACTGAGTGACTAGAGTGGTCCAAAGCACAAGGCTCAATACAACAGAGTCATTTTCTTAGAACACACGTTCCTTCTGCTGAGACCAGTTGTTATTTAATTGCCCGCCCACCTTATTTCTGTTCTTACGACATGTTGCTGACACATTACTATGATTAGTGTTTTGGTGTTTCTGTAAAAGGCAGCAACTTATTTCCTTCCCATTATTTTCCTCATGATGTATTTTGTATCGTGCGTGAAGGCGCTTGCAAGCTCATTTCGAGTGCTCGAAAAGGGTACGATTGCTTTCCCCCAACCAAACAAATAGCAGCCCTAGTTATTACCTTATGCAGGACGTTTGAAGTTGATATACATAAAGCCGTTACTGAAAAATAATTGGTGTCTTACTTTTGGGGAGAAACTGTTCATTCACAAAGGGAATACACAGCCTGGTTCTGTAACCACAAAATGCAAAAAGAAAAGGCGAAAAATTGGTGCGCATAAAATGAGAATAGCAGAAAACTGGGAAATATTTTAGTAAAAGAGTTGGCCGCGTCTCTGCTCACTTTGTGTCGTTGAAAGGTAAATGCCTACCTTCTCATTCCCGCCCACCTCTCACGCTCTCCCCATCCCGTCTCACCCCTCTCACGATAAATACAGCGGATGTTTGCTAAAATTACTTTACTTACTTCAATTTTACCGCGTTCCCCTACCGGTGTGCTATCTGCAGGTACCTTTTGTTAGAATCGTCACATTTGGACTTCTTTGAATATCGTCAAGAGGGCCAGGGTCGCACGCGATCTTTTTTTGTACTTTGGGTCAAATAACTTGGCGTGTTTTAGTAAGGCGTGTTTTATTACTTTCTCTTGCAAACATTAGGCAGCCACGCATGTTTAATGAAAAGAACATTGCAATTGCAAGCATCACTTGTGTGCTGACGTTCTGCATCGAATATGCCTGACGTTTCTTTTGAGCTTAAAAGTGTTGAAAAGTTGGAACACTGACACCAGATATATTAGTTTCGAAATGTTTTGCCTATATATACGTCTCGTTTATTCTTTCAACTTTTGGCCGGGTAGCTGTAGCGAGGAACAGACAGGCACAGACAGGCAGACAGACAGACAGACAGACAGATAGGACTTGTTGCTTCGGTTTTTGCTTACGGTCTAAGATGATGACAAGTAGCGCAAAGTACTTACGGTGTCCTCCTTCTCGTGCGTTATTTTTAGTGCTGTTCTTAAAAAGACAGACATTCATTCATACATACATACATACATACATACATACATACATACATACATACATACATACATACATACATACATACATACATACATACATACATACATACATACATACATACATACATACGTACGTACATGCACACATACGGTTGTCCGGTTGCGGAGCTCCAGCGTAAGAGAACGAAGATCGTTGCACCTCCACCAAAACTATAAGAGGGTTTTCAGGCTTTATTCTTCAGCCGAACCAGCAGCAGCGGTAGCACCGAAGCACCAAGTCGCGCTGACCAGCAAGTCGAGACGGAGAGCCAACGAGACGAGACTTCTTCTTCGTCCCAGCGATGGCGATGGGACATCCACGATTTGGTGCCTCTTCCATGTGTGGCTTCTGTGTCACATACCCACTCATTGCGAATGACCAATGCTGTCCACGCTCCTACATTATTTAAACGAGTATGGTGTTGGCGATGGTCTTCCTTACAATACATACATATATATACATACGTACATACGTACATACATACATACATACATACATACATACATACATACATACATACATACATACATACATACATACATACATACATACATACATACATACATACATACATACATACATACATACGTACATACAGACAGACAGACAGACAGACGGACAGACAGACAACACAATTAGCCCAAGAGTGGGACTTGTCAATACCACTTTCCCAGTGGCTAGGGACCGCGATTCATCGGCGTGAGGCACAAAACCTAGCTTCCCGCCGTGGCGGACGTGTTTAGACGGAGCTTCGCAAATTTTCAAACTTTCAACAAGAAATCAGCCATGTAAGTTCTAATCCTTTCGCATTCCTCTTTCATGAAGTTCTAGAGAACATTTGCACGGAATTTTCCCCTCCTAGCACCAGTAGTTATACAGATATAAAATTCTTCTTTTTTCAGCGCAGGAGTGGCAGCGATGAGTAAAACCTAATGTCCAGCAAACCAAAACAAATTTACTTCCGCGACAGGGTTGCCCCTTAAACCAACACAAGCGTTATCGCGATCTGTTCCAATAGTTTTACGAGTAATATAAACTTATCTTAAGGCTTATTTATAATATATAGGTTCATATATAAGGCACATTTTTGGAAATGTTGCAGCCAAAATAAAAACATGTAAACAAAACACTCCCAGTAACCCCAACCGGTGAAGCAGCCTGTGCACAGTCGCAGAATAAGCAGTTTTCACCCGGAGGTGCTTTTAAAAAGGTGAAATTGGTTAGAAAAATGCTTCATAGCACAGGCACTTGAAAACGAGGAAGCCCCGTATAATAACAGTGCTCGTCGAAGCGGAATATCAACAGCCCGCAGTAACTACAAGCCTAAGGGCCCTGGCGGTGGAGTCAAATTTGAAAAAGAAAATTATTCGCTGGGCAGGCGTCAGACATTGCTGGCGAAGCTAAAGAAGACCTCTTGTAACATCGGAAGCTAATTTAAGAAGCGGAGAAATCTCTAAATAAGTTCAGTGCTTCATCAGATACGCCGCGCCTATACCGGGCTAGGAATAGGAATAGGACGACCGCCCAACATGACACCGGTAGCAACGCGGAAATTTGGATAACTCGACAACCCCGTGGGTGCACAGAAAGGTACAACCACCTACCGTTACCGCTAGAGTGAGGGCTACCTAGATATGTACATAGTTTTTATGTAGACAATACAGAAATAGAAGGTCCGTTTGGTTCGGCCGGCACCTCTAACCAGTTCACCGGGGTGGGAAGCTGGTTTGGCTGTCCTGACTAATCGGCCAAACCAGACCTGCCCTTTTTTCGTCTCCTTCTGCACGTTCTCGGCAGGTATTCCAGGTATAGCAATGACCTCGCCCTGCATCCGGCGGCACCACCGGTGAATCGAAGCTCAGGTACCACCAACGTTACCACTGAAACGAGTGGCGAAGTGCTGCACCACCGGTACTGGTTCGTGGGGTGCAAGTGAAACGAATGGACCCAGAGTCCTTGCCCATGTGTTGTGGTACCAAGGTTCCCAGATTTATAGAGCGCAGGGTTGCCTAACATTACGCATTCCTACCGTTCTTTGCGCAGAACACAATAGAACGTTTTTTTGCTTCGAATAGTAATAAAAAGGCGAGAAAGAACTTTATTACAACTTTAGCTGGCTTTTTGGCCAGCTTAGCTTCAAACAACCCATTTGTTGTGCTGCTATACACTTGAGAATGACATTAGAGTACCTTTCCGATGGCCAGACGTCAGGGGATTTTATCAGTAAGCGAGCGTCTAAGCTTATTACTTCACAACTACGCGTATGAAAAGCAAAAGTGACAACCGCTGCCTCAATATCACTACAGACGTGCGCGGCAACGTCGTCCACGGGCAACTTCTCTCGTTCTCTGGCTGTTTTTCGTCACCGCTCTCTAAGCCCAACCCATGAAGGTATGGAGTGCGGCCTGCTCCAGACGTAACCCTTATTCCGGATTCTTTAAGGGCTACACTACAAAGGCTCAACCACGCTAGAACGGTGTGGACACAAAGCGTAGTCTTAAGGACACAAACAGACCTCCCTTATCAGAGAGAGATCTGGCTGCCATGGTGAAGTACTTGGCCCCACCTCCCATGACCGACTAATTCAAATCTCGGTCTACAGCAGCTTGGACACCCATGGCCATGACGGCAGTCCGGCCAGTTATACAGCAGAGAATGTTAAGAGCCTCTGGGAACGGACAGGCCGCCTTGGCAAAATGACCCTGGCAACGCTCAACGCAAGGACGTTGTCTAATGGGGGAAGCTTAGCTGTGCTACTACAGACGCGTGCACACATCCAGTGGAAAATGGTTAAGCAAAGTTAGGGAGGCAGAAGGCTTCATGGGGATCACTGGCGGATACACTGTGTGCTACAGTGGACCCTAAAAAAAGAAAGAACACAGGGTGGGATTTTTAATGCACAGAGAATAAGCAGGAAACTTGGCGGAGTTCTTCAGCATTAGTGAGAGAGCCGCCGCTGTTGTGAGCAAGCTAAACAAGCGATACAGGTGAAAAACAGTACAGGCGTATGCGCTAACAAATATGATGATGAAGCCGTAGACAGCTTATAGGAGGCCATTGAATCAGCAATGAAGACGGCAACAACGGAGTTCACTATTCAAATGGGAGACTAACGCAAAGGTCGGTGAGAAGCAAGTGGAAAAAAGGTCAGTGCAAAACTTCGCAACAGGGAATCACAATAGTCGAATAGATAAACTTGTAGGGTTTGCAGAGAAACATAACCTGAGGTGTATTAACACATTCTTCTACAAACGAAAGAACAGGAAATCTACATGAAAACATTCGCATGGTACGACAAAAAACAAAATTGAGTTCATTTTAAGTGACAAGCCAGTTATTGTTAGGGCAGCGATCATAGGATAGTTAGATGCAAACTGTAACTGAATAACCAAAATAAAAAAACTCGTGGAAACTACGAAACCGCGCCTGAAGTCAGTTAGCGACACATAGCAGGAGTTTAAAATAACTGTTCAAAACAAATTGTCGCTTCTGAACGAGCGGAAGGAGGTCTGTGTAGACAAGCTAAATGAAACTCATCATCGGCAAGCAGTGAATCAACAGCAGCTGTGGGAGAAGCAACGTGTAGGGAACAAACTGGAAAACTCAGTACAAATACGAAGCAACTAATTTCCAAACGTAAGAACATGTAAGTATCAAGTACGGTGGATCGAACTGAATTAGCCGAGCGTTCGAATCTGATTAACAGAAGCAAAACGGAGGACATTTGTGCATAGAAGATGGCAGTGTTCTATGAAACAGTGCAAGAAGGGGGAAGCTTGAAAGCAACTAACAGAAAGCTCGCCATTAGAAGAGATGGAATGTGCGCACTCAGATATTAACAGGGTAGCAATGCGTAAGCATGCACGAGGTAATAAAGTAGTAGAACGATTATACCCCAGGATGTATGCAGGCGACGTTAGACACTGGGAAACTAATGAACATACAAGCTCAGCTAGCGACGTTCCACTAGTAACTAAAGAGGAAGTTAGAAAGGCTCTGAAAGGCGGGAAAACAACAAGGCTGCAGGTGACGACGGCCTACACGTGATCGTTTGAAGGATGAAGGAGATATTGTAGTAAAAATGGTTGCTGTAGTATTTTTGAAATCCTCGAAGACTCAAGAAGTGTCCATAGCCTGGTAAAACGCCAACATTATTTTGATTCATAAGAAAGTACATCCGAAGGAACTCAAGAATTACAGAGCCACGAGCCTATCTCGGTAGTTTGCAAACTGTTTACCAAAAGTTATAGTTGGTGGCCTCCTTCTTAGACAGTAGAGGTAAATTGTGACCGTCGCTATCCTTCCGGCTGTTACCAACACAAAAGAGTATTTATTACATTAGGTGTTTCATTTGCCATGGGTATGCTTATGATGACAAAAAGACTATCAACATTGACTGCAAATATTTGGCCAATATCCTTCCAAAATTAGTATTTAAATCATGAAAGCAGTATCGGTTGGGCAAGGCATGTTAATGTTAGGAGTAACTTTATCCAAAGGCGCTTTGGTCACTGGCTTCTTTCAGACCGAGTAGTTTAGGGTCCTCGTGCTAGTTTAGCTTAACCCAAGTATTTCACATTATGGTCACGTAGTCAAACACAACGCACTTGTCTTGTGCTCCCCTAACTCCTGCTCCTCTAACAACTCAAAGAATACAAGACGGCGAAGTAGCAGTCAACAAAGTGACGTGCGAAGGCAAGTGCCGGCGAATCGAAAGCCACGCCGTCTGGTCTGCGCGCATTCATATTTGGGCGGCTGTGTTTCTCGAACCATCCAATTACATTGCGAACACTGTAGATAAAGGAGACTGTTGTAGGCTAGTGGCGTTAGGGTGGAGCATTCTACCTATCCGTGCGCTATAAGAAAAAAGAAAAGAATAGAACATGCGCTTCACTCGGACACAGATAGCACAGCCCGGCCTAGCCATGCGGTGAAGCAAAAAAAATTGCTAATCCAATGCTGGGTTCGCGCAATACGACTGCTTAGAGGCAGATAGAAGCTTCATTTGCCTATAATAGGTGACGCAAGCGCAAATATCATGTCCCATTCGCAACCGCCACAGCAATTACCGCGTTCCCGTCGCAGTGGTGAGCAATATGTGTTTTTTTTTCTATATCGATTCATTTTTGGGTAGTATGAACAATAGGTTTCCGCTTCCATGAGTTGTAAAGGTTGTACGTGCAAGCGATTCCTCTCTCCACTTACAGCGTGTTGGCATGGCCGAGGGGAGCGGGAAAGTAGATGGTACCAACAACGGACAACTTTCAAATGCACGTTTTTGTTGCACATGCCTGAAAATGGCCCAGAGAATTCGTACATGGCCAGCAAATGTTTAAATAATAGGTAACTGTGTAATCACACAATGTTTATAAGTTAGCTGAGGCTTCCGTTACCATCCGTCCTTCCCCGGTGCATTCATCTCAGTTCAGACTACTTAAATGAGCACGAAGGGTTTACATACATTTCCAGAGCGTACATTGTGTTTCATACATGACCACGAAAAATTGGATTCAGGAATCGAAGAATTACTCACCTTAAAGCAGAAAAATGTTTTAAAGCTCAAAATGGGACAATTAGTGCATGTGTGCTACATTTATATTTGTGTTCTAAATTGCAGCGGGAAGCACGCTCTTTTCACACGGCTGCAAATTTCTTTTTAGCTATGGAAATAAACACAGCTTCTCAAGCCCGGCTCCGGAATATTTTCCAGTTGTATCTCTTCCTTCACAACAACCATTTCTTTCGGCTCAATAGACAAAGGAACTACCGAATTTAGCTATGTAGTGAAACATGATTCCGTAAGGCGAACTAACAAATGAATCGTTTGAAAAAGCACAATTCGTGTAGGAAAATTTGTGCTGCATTCCTACAACAGAATTCCGAATTTAAAAAAATGGCGCTGCTTGCACTAGTCATACAAGGCTAGAGAAATACCAGAGATGGCAGCTGCTCTCCCTTATCCACAGACCCGGCAGTTACACCTCACGTTGATTTCCAAACTTGCCGCTGATAATTATCCGTGACTGGCAAGCCTAGTTCGCTTTGCCCGCGGGATTTCACATCTCTCCGAACGTATACATAGTTAGCACACGCCAGAACGCGCGGCCAAGTCCAAAGAAACGCCCGCGCTATGAACCCAAAGGAAATGCTGTGCGTTCGGTATACTATGCAAGCTCAACCACATAAACATCGGTTTTATAACGCGAGGCACCCATTTTTCATTCCAGCCTTGAAATCGTTTTTAAGTTCTTTCCGATTGGATACACGTGTTATTGTACCCCGTAGCTGCTAACCCCGCACCCTTCGACCCTTTAAGTTAGGTGGGGGGTTGCGCTGCATAAAGGTACCAAGGTAGATTCCCAGCACCTCTTTAACTCAATTTTTATCTTGAGGATTTGATGGTATTTGGTGCGACGGTCGCACAAAGTTCGGCCTAAACAGGTGTGCTGTTAAAAAGAAATTTTGGAAAAAACTGTACCTTGTTCTCTACAACGACCGGCGAATGCAAACTTTATTTTTGAACTGAATGCGCGGAGCAACGTGAAAGTGTGGGTTTCACCTATTGGTGATTGTCACAGTTAAGATGCATAAGAATATACTCCAATGAAAGTTCCCCCAAAACTTTTCTGTTACGGGACGGCCGGACGCAGGCAGAAACCATAAAAGATGAGAACAATGTGTTGACCATGTGATTTCCCAGGCAGGCTTCGCGCCGTACCGTCTTCGTAGTCCTCGGTGGTGAGTCATACCGCTACAAGGTGTTTTATGGGCAAAGCTCCTCACGTGCTCTGCATGTCGGTTTGTCATGTCGTTGTCTTCTGTCGTCATCGATGTAATCATGGTACTGAAACAACGGGACCCTTGCTTACGTCTCGCGCTAGTGACGGTACTAAAACACCTGGACACTCGTTTGTGCCTCACGCTGGAACGTAACGCTTAATAAAAAAACCAACCGGGACACTCCTTTTCTAACGCCTTGTGGTAGAACACTTCGTGAATCAAGCTAAGCTGTAGACCTCTATCCCAAAGGTTTTATCGCCATGGGCAAAAACTCCAAGTAGTCAAGAAGAGACGTACACACTGCGTGCTTCCCCGTTCCTCCAAGGTTTCACGGTACCGGACATGGCCCGGGATTTTTTCGGATGTTTCTTTCATATGACTGCTGAAGACTTTCTTGTAAATCAACAATTTGTTGTGGCAACACTGTCGATATTGATCATTAAAATCTTTATAAGAATGCCTGTGTGCATAATAGTGAAGTCGATTAGAACGGCCAAGATGCAGAGTATTTTAACGGGATATGCGGGGTCATATGAAAGTATTTATGATCAGTCCTACACGCTTTCCCATTATTATAGAAGGGGGTTGATAGCGCCCAGCAAAATATTTTTTTTCTTTTTCAAAAATGCTTGATATAAACGTGCAGCAGACCTCTAAGGGTCAGCAGACCTCTAAAGGTCTGTGCCGTCTATTAGGGATAAATGGGCTATTACGGCGGCATTTAAAAAAGGCCCTTGGCGTTCATACTTTGTTATCAGACAGCCTCTTTTGACGACGGCAAAATGGCTTCTCAGGAGCAGATTTGTGAATAAAAGTGAAGACGTGTTTAAATGTTCTTGCCCTGAACCGCAATGCCTGGGAACAACGCTTATCGTATATGTGATAATTCCACTCGGAATTTACGAAATAGTTTCTCTTCCCGCTGTTAAAGCTGATCCTAACTATGGCAAATCAGCAAGCATGATGCCGTCTTTGTCTAATGTACATGCTTTTCGCTGCCTCATATAACGTATTTCCTGTTATTCGTCCGCAGGAACAGAAGACTAAAGAAGAAGTGGTGAGTTTTATCTTGTTTCCTACAGAAAAGCCGAAGTTTTCTAACTTTCATTTTGGTAAATCTGATCTGCCCCTTGAAGCAGTTAGCAGATACAATTTCTATGTAAACCATTTATATGCAACATATAATTTACTAACTAGAGCCTACATGAGCTCTTTGTTCTACTATTATGACTACACGTCAACAAAAACTTTCGTATGTCTTAAGAAAGGCGTATTAATTAGTATTAGCCGTATTACCCGTATTAATTAACAGCCTCTCACATTGATTCTTGCCCAGCGTCACGAATTGTCAGTGCACCTTTATCTGCGAAGTCAATAACCCTATGACACTGCGATATAAGCAAATGCAGTGGAACCCCGTCCATACGTCCCCCGTACGTACGACGACCCGCTTCTTCTGACGGATCATCGCAGTCCGGGCAAACTCCCCATATAAACAATGCAATAAAACGACGATGATAGGACGCCCCGGTGCGGAGGTTCGCTTTATACGGCGAACCCAGGCGTGATAAACCGGCCTTTTTTCCCATATTTTACACCGCTTTGCCGCGCGTCCTGACCAGTTCTTATTCTTAGCCCTCGTTTGGCGCTGCTTGATGTGCAAAGTTCCGCAGGCGGGAAAGACCACTTGCTGAAACGACGCAAGCAAGCAGGCGGGTCTTTGCCCACTCGACAGCAGTCCGTGAACGGACCAGCTCAAAGAAGTCTAAGTTCACGTGGCAGGCGGATCGTCAGCCGCCGAAGAACGCGAAAACACGTGCGACGCAATCCCGCGGCGATGACCGAACAGCCTCTTTCCCCGTCCGCTCAATCCAAGTTTCTCCCTTTCATGACGCTTTCTCTCAGTATATCACTGCTCTCTGCTTATTAGTGTCTTTCAAAGCTGCGTCGCCACTCCGCTCCTTTCCTTGCTAGAGTGCCTCAATGCACGCGCGTCTGCCGCAAGGGTGGAGATACGTATGCGTTAGCACCGCAAGTTTGAGTCACTCGCTGACCGCTGCAGCAAGTCACTGGTGCAAGACCACGCTATAATTTTCGCTACAACACGGTTTACTCACGAAGTTTGAATCATTTCATCCATTTCGCGTTGCAGGGTCTTGTGGGAAATGAAAACAGCTGTGTGCTGAGCACTTTGACCCAATAGCGACGGCACAGGACCGTTCAAAGGGTGTCTCCACGATGTACGCCAGTGCTGGTGTTTTTCTTTATCTCCGCCTTGTACTTTTGTTCGTTTTGCTTGGCCTTGGCAGTTTCACTCTACCCTTTGGCCTCTCAATTTGCTTGGCCACATCGGCCTTACCTCACGCTCACAAGGCGCGGAGCTGGCGGGCTATAAATAGCGCCTACAGCACGGGGGTTCGCGCAGCGCGCGGCTCTTGGCTGGCGGGTTAGCTCCGACGCCATGGAGGAGAGGGGGACACAACCTAGTCATTGCTTTTTTTTCAACTCGGGATTTAAGCTAAAGGTTCACAAATCGCGCGAGGACGTGCTAAATATAGTAGTTTATATAAGCTCTTAGCCCACCTGTCGTGTGAGACCGTCTAATAGACCGGCATTTACCCGAACCTCGGTCGTTCGACACCCTGGTCATGCGACGCTTTCTTTCGGGTTTTTGAAAGTCGTGTTATCAGGGTTTTACTGTATGACACAAAAACAACAGTGTAACTCTACCTTGATTTTCTGAGCAATCACCGTATCGCATGCGACATCACACTTTATGGGTTTTCGGCATCAAGTCATTGTCAAGTCCGGTACCATTCTACGCATCAACAGAATAAAGCATTTATGTTGTACAACATAAATACGTATAAAAAGAGTGTCAACCGAATTTTTAGAAACTGCTGTGTTAGCCATGGTAGCACCCGCAAGAGGTGCCGGTACTTAGTATTTGAGGTACTTATCTCATATATCCACATTTCACCAATCCTAATGTTTTTACGAGCACGTTAATAATTGACCCGTCCGACCATTCCTGGTTGTTTGGTCTGTTTGTTCGTTGCTTTGTTCTTTGTTGGTTGGTTCTCATCATCATCTCAATCGTCATCATCATTCCCATGACAATCTATCTCAACCGGAAAACTGTGGGAGATGCTTCTCGTTTGTGCCGCTTAAATTACGCACGTATACATTTAATAATAATGACGTAAGTGTTCGGTTCATGAAGTCATCGGCGCACTCCACACACTGCCTAAGGCGCTGAACTCTGGAGAAAATGTTCGGTGTACATGGTTCGTTTCGAACAAATGACCTGTTCACAGTGGGCAATTAGCAGTGTCCGCTACGCAACAGCAGCCGGGTTGTCTGGGTGGAACAGATATGAAGAAGGCGGTCACGCGTTGCACGTTGCTGGACAAGTAGTGGTTGAAAGGAGGAACTGCAGGCTGGCAAATGGGTGCGCTATTAGTCACTCCGCTGAAACGGTTGCTGCGTTGCTGTAAGATGAGCTCGCAATTGACTTGCGATAATTTATTTGGAATATATATTAGCGTATGTTCCTGGCACCAGAGCCGATTTTAATGGTTTACATACATAACGATTTTTTGACTATTTGTTTTACTTTTTCTGCAATGCTGTGCTGCAAGATCTGACTCCCCATCGCTATAGAGAGCACGGCCTTATTGCGTAGTGTTTTTTAAATTACGGGGAATTGCTGCGGGAACAGTTTCTTTGAGAGAATCTAGAGCTCTATGAGGTGCCTGCCCATTGGTTCAGTGGCCGCTTCTGTGTTTGCTTAGGTTGTTGTTTTGTCCAGTTGGAACATGCTTTTATGGATATAACGGCGCTTGCAAATGACAATAGACTGAACAAAAAACAGCCCTACTGTAGCTCAGCACCACTAGACCAATATCTTTTTTGAGCATATATATTACATTGATAGAATAATTTGCACGCGCATGCAGGAATTCCTAAATAAATTTATTATTTGCACCAACCAGCATAGGTTGTGTCCTCACAGGTTCACATATGCGGATTTTCTACTTTACAATAGAGTAATTAGGCTTACATGGAAATCAAAATACTGCTGTTTTTTTTCTATAATTAAAAGCATTTGATACGGTTAACCATAGAATATTATTGCACGAACTGTCTACATAACGTTTTAGCGGAAAAAAGTCGGGTCTACTCAATAGCTCTCTGATGGAGATAAGTAGTTTGTTGTAATAAATAACCTCATGGCGGCTCGACATTGTTTTACGTGTGGCGTCCTGCAAAGCTCAGTGCTTGGGCCAGTCTTATTCCGCCGAACGTCAACAATCTTCCGTCGGTGTTAACGTGGTCTAAAATTTTATTATACGTACACAATACGCCTGTATTTTTTTACTTGCGGGCACTGACGAAGAACTACAGCGCAAAATAAATCAAGAACTCAATCATGTCCCGAAATGGTTGGTGAAGAATCAGCTTACACTTGATATCGACAAAATCAATATTAAGTGTTACATTCTAAGTGAAAGGAAAAAAGTGGTGTTTCCCTCTATATTTTTGTATAATGTCCGGTTGAACAAAGCATACCGGTACAAGTATCTAGGAGTTTGGGTTGCATTGGATATGCATTTGCAATATCGATTCGGTAAGGTATGTCCCGAATTGGCGTATTGTTGTGATGTACTGGTAAAATCTCGTCACAGTTTTGACCTTCAAGTCTTGCAGATACTTTAGTTTGCGTTTATGCAGAATCACCTTAATAATTTTTAGTCTTGGGCACTATATACAAAAACCAATGTAGAACGTGTTGTCCATCTTCAAAAAGAGCTGCTACGAATAGATACTTTTTTAAACATACTTAACCAAGTAAACCACTGTTTCAATCGCTTCGTGTTATGCCGTTCAATTAGGTGTATCAAGTAAATGTTGCTCAGGCCGTTAACCAAATAATACGTTTTATAAGTCCCCTACCTATCACAGTATTCAATTTATCGGCATGAAGTACGGGGCAACCGACTAACTCGGTTAACTTGCCGCCACGTCCCAATCTGTATAAACAGAGACTAATGAAGTTCAACGATGCTATAATATGGACCGCAATTCCACGCAGCACAAATACTAGGCAAAGTTTTGTAGAATGCTTTAAAAACTTCTTTCGTGAATGGTGTCATGATTTTTATATTTGTATCTTCTGTTGTGAAAGCATAGTCTCTAGTTTGTTTAATACTTTCTCTGTAAAAGGTCTTTCTAAAGCTCCTTTATATGATCTCGAACAATAATTTTGCTGTCCTGATGTTTATTTTGCTATTGCACCCCACAGTACCAGCCAAGGTTATAGGTTCAAACAGTACCATGTAAGCAATGATTCAAATAACAAAAAAAGATGTGTTCGCTGTGTTTTATTTAAATCATCGCCCTGTTCCGTTAAGATAGTCTCTTCAACATACAGGTATCCTTCCTTCGACAAGTATATCTCTTAATATTAGGTGCAGCATCAAAATTGCCTCATACTGCTAAGCCGAAGGACGCGGGCTTGATTTCTGGCTGCGGTGAACGTTTTTCTGAAGGAGGGGAAAAGCAAGATCGCCTGTGTGTCGATATTTCAGCGCACGTTAAAGATCCTCGGGCGGTCAAAATTATTTCGGAGCCCTCGACTACGGTGAGCCTCATAGCCTGTGTACCTTCGGTGCGTTAAAGCCTCTAATTAATCAATCATAATTGCCTGATAGCATATGTTCAGCAAGGGAGAAAGCAATACAATTACGTAACATCTAAATTTTTTGTCAATAATCACCTTGATCCGCGTGGCGTCTTTCTTAAGGAACTCGCTTTCTTTTGGTATGCAGTTTGCATGTTTTGTTCCGCGTAATCTATTTTTGGTTTCAGAATGTAATACTGAAACATAATTAGTTTCTTGGCAGGACTCTCATATGGACGTCGTTGTGAACGGTGCACCGTCAGCTGGTGATATAATGTGTTGAAATACTGCTTAAGTGGAGTCGTCGACATCATCATTATCATTAACAACAAAACAACAACCGTCCAATGGGCCCCAATGCGGGACGAAGGCCTCTCCCATCGACCTGCAATTCATCCTATTTCACACCGCTAGAGTCCATTCTTTCCATCCGAAATTTCTTTTTTCTTCCCTCCATCAAGCACCTGCCATTCCTCTTTTTGACGACCGGTATGTCGGTATCCCCTACGTCACCCTGGTAGTACACCTATTCTCACCCTGATAGTGCCCTTATTCTCATTTAGGCTAACCAGGTTGCCAGCCAAAGCGCGTTTCTTTTCCTTTATTTGAACTGAAGCGGATGTGAGAAGACGTCCAGCTTTCATTCAATGAGGAGCACCGGGCGAAGAGCGGAAGGCAAAGAGCGGTGGCGACGGGTAAGCCGTGGCGCCCGTGTTGGTTAGTGCATGGCAGAGTGCAAACGCGGTGCCGGCAGCTAGGTGACTCGATTCCAACTGCGGGCCCCGTGGCTCGTGACCCTTGCTCGCCGCTCGTGACGATCTGCAATCACGCGGTGCACTGCCCCGGCAGCGCGAGCTTCCTCGGCTGCTGTGATGGATCTGCGGCTGAACTATCATATATTTACTCTATTTATTCTCTGGTCCAGGAAGCTAGTTTCCTGTCTGTAAGTTTAACTCCGATCATTAGTCGGTACATGGCCCATCGAGCCGAACCAGGTTTGTTGTCACGTAGTTTAGCAAGGTACATGTTTTCGCTCAATATGTCATCACCGCAAGGAAGCCAGGAAGCAAGGTATATTATGTTTATTCACTAATAGAGGCAGCGTAATTATTTGCGCGTATTTGCCAAATGAAAGCCCCAGCCTGTACCAATTCCGCACTGGATTTCCTTCTCGTGGTTGGGATCAGAACAGCCGACGTGAAAGGGGTAGTGATAATCCTCTACCTCTTCTAGTATTAGGATGCATATCCTCAGCAGGGCGCTTTCAGTATATTTATGCTTAAATACTTTAGATTTATTCGTATTTATTTCGAGCCCCAAGCCCTTTCTCTCTGAATGTAGTTCCTCAAGCCTTTTGCAGGTACAGTGCTGACTCGCATAGCAAGGCTATGTTGTCAGCAAACGTCAAATGGCTAAAGTATTTCGCGTTCAATCGTGGTCGCATGTTTTCCCAGTAAACGTTCCTAATTATTCTCTGCAGACACGCTGTAAACAATTTTCGCGGGATGTTATCCCCTGTCGTAATCCTTTACGGATCGGGAATTTCTCGCTTGGATTGTGAAGGATTACCCATGTCCACAAGGAGGCTTATCTAGGTATCACCTATCCCCTGGACATTCAATGCTTCCCGCACGTCTAAGGTGCTGATTGAACCAAAAGCTTTTTCATAATCAGTAAAAGCCGTGTAAAAAGGTTTATTATATCCTGCGGATTTTTCTATCACTTCAGTGATGACAAGGATGTGACTTATTGTTGAGCATCCTTTCCTAAACCAAGAATGTTCTCTGCGTTGATGAAGTCTAGGCTGTTACTTATTCGGTTAGCCGTAACTTTAATAATGGTTATATAAAATGTAGCTTGCATACAACTGAGAGGAGGCCGATGTGGTGCTCACTCGCTTAGCAAGACTCGTGTGCAGACCTGTTCTTATTAATTTCTTTGGTATCCCGCTCATATTGAACGAGAATAAAGTTGGCATTCTTTCAGGTTAGGGGCAATTTTAAGTCTTTGACCATTCGGGAAGCCGTTCAACGAGAGTTTACAGTGCAGTATCTCCTCCCTCCTTTAAGAAATACACGGCTATGCTGTCGTCACCTGCAGCTTTACCTCTTCTCCAGTCTTTGAGAGCCCTTTGTCTGCAACTTATCAACTCCGTCTTTACAAGTACGACTTCGTGAGCTAAGCCTGCTCGCTTATTTTTTTCCCTGAGTGTAACTTCGTAGGCGTATGGCCTGGTGTAAAATCGTTCCGTTACTTTGATTATCTCATCTATGTTTGGTGTAATGTTACCCTGCTCGCCTTTGAGTGCGAAAATGCGGTCTTTGCCTATATTTAGGTTTTCTAGTTGCTCTTAGGCTTTGTTAATGGTGAAGTAGCCGACTGGAAATACCTACGTTTATGGTGATCAGCCAACGTTGCCTTCTTGGCGATCGAATGCTTACACACCTGGCAGCTAACTCAGCCGACTATGAGTGCCTATGCTTTCGAGACTGAAAGATACATGGTTCAATGAGCTTCTGTGCCCTCGAAGGTTCTAACGGTGGCCTTGCAGCGGCCTTAAAATGGTCACCACGTCCTCTTTCCCAGCAGGGATTCACGAGTACCACCTGTTGTGGTCATAACAGCTCATTGCTTCAGTGAATTTCGAAAATATGAAAGTTATTCTGAATAGTTTCTTCGCCTAATTTGTACAATCTTGAGAACCACTAGTGCAGTTTGGTTGGATAGTATGCTAGTTGAACGTTTCTAACAGGGAATTGGAAAGGCATTCAAGATGACCTCAAGAGAATGGGGGCCAGACACGCGGACAGTGGTATAAAGGGTAATTCTCAGGCGAATCCTACACCACAATTTTTGAACTTTTGCAAAATTTCGGAAGAAAAATTGAATAGCGGGAGCATCACTCATAAAGACATTAACACTACGTTTTGGGAGCTACTTCCAAATGGAGCTATTGAAACGTCCTTTTAAACAGCGCAGTGTACCCGAACCGTGAATTGACAGCTAAGCTAAGACGAGAACAATCACGTACAACTAGGAACCCTTGGCCGTAGCCTCCTACCCTCTCGTTCGGCATGACCCCAAGCGCTGTAATTGTTAATTCGCGGTTTATCGGCTTGGGAACTTCCATGGCCAGTGTTTATCCAGCTTACTATCCTCAACAGCGGGGCCAAGGACTTTTTCAGTCATAGTTTGCATCATAGAGGTAACTCGATCTGCATTCGTCCATGGGCTTCTTGTTTGATCGGGAGCTGGACCTTTTACTGCGGAGCTTTGCTATGAGTAGCTGAAAGAAAGTGCAATGACCCACTTGCACTGAAAATTACAAAAACAATATGTTGCATAGCTTCGTGTTCCTGTTGCCATCGCCCCTATGAAACGCTCGCATAATTCATCCCGGCCCTACCGCCGGGTGAGGTGTTGAGCTGCCGGGCTCTTCACGGCTGCTACCTCGACCAAGACGGTCCCTCTCATTCGGGTGGTTTTATCGCGTGATCTTCAAGAAGTGGACTGTGGTTGATCTACCTTAACGAAAGCTTGAGCTCGATACAACGCGCAGTAGCTATTGAGGGGTTGCAAGCGGGTAACACTTGAAAATTTCCTACATAAGACAAAGCTTTGTTCTAAGGACAAACAGCTTTGCTGTAGATAGAATCCAATGCTATTGAAACTAACGCTTCTGCAACGACATAGCTTGCACAAAGAAGCACGTCACACGGCCTGGCCAGATTGCTTTGTTTCTTAGGTATTGTGAACGCCACCACAGCGAAGGTCACTGCAGCGAATTTGCCTGTTTAACGAAGAAATCCATGCACTCTCAATCACTGACTGGTTGTTTCATAACGAGTGCTCCTAGGCGCAAACCTGGTAAGGCGCAGCTGATGGGTGTGCCGAAGAGCATGAGTCATCCAGTTCAGCCACGGAGCTCCAGGAATCGGCAAACACGTAAACTGGGTGTTGCTGCGCAGCAATCTGACGGCCGAAGGTTACGTCTTGGTGGACGGCAAGGTGGTGGTTTTCTCTGACGTGAGAACTGATGATATAGTGGAGGAGATCATATATAACAGGGACGCTACAAAGGTTGAGGCTACAGTGATTAAGACCTTGTGAAGGATTCAATCGCGATGACTACCCGCGAAGCGGTAGCGGTAGTGCAGGCGATGAGGATATATATATATATATATATATATATATATATGCGTGTGTGTGTGTGTTTGTTGCACAGCTCCGTGGCCAGGTGGCAAGATGAAGACCCCACGAGAGGTTTAAACGATACATGCACTCTGTCAATATATCGAGCAAAAAAGACACGCACCAGCAAATAAACAAATTTGTAAATCGCATTTGTAAGGCCTCCAAATACGCGTCACTCTGCTCTAAAGGACTCTAAAGGAGTCTTAACAAAAACACACAATTTGAGGTAAATTGGGATATATATATATATATATATATATATATATATAGATATATAGATTTCGATGAGTTTTGCAACGGGCCAGAAGAAACGGTCAGGTAAAAGATAAGAACAACTTTGCGGTTAACTTGTTTATTATAAATTAGTCCGACAGTTTCGGAAGTGGAACTTCATTCCTCAGGGACAATCCCACAATGAACTCCGAATCCTTATGCACACTGCATGCGAGGGAGAGTCTCTCCTCCTCTCCCTCATAAGGAGGGGAATACGTCAGAGAACGTAAAAAATCGGGTAACAACAGGGCACTTGCTGAGTGGAGAGGATTTAAATTAAAAAAAAAGGAAGAAAAAGAGGAAAGGCGGTGGTTTTAGTGAGAAAACGGCTCTGGTGGTGGAAGGGAGCGGGACTAAAGGTTTCTGTCGGCCCGCTGCGGCTGGGATGAAAGAGAACTGACAAACAAAATACAGACAACGCATGAGCACAGATGGGAAGAGCGGGGCGGTGGTGTAGTAACTAAGGACGCGGTCTTGGCCCGGCATTTGTTTCGTGGGTTCACCCAGAACAGACCGTTAAACGGAGAATCATTGCTTTTACCAAGAAACCGGTGATAAGTCTACTTTGTTTGCCCTTTGAAGGGTTGCGACATGGCGACAGAGAAAGGCACTAGCGGCAGCCAGCGGCGAGCCGCATAGCGGTCGGACCGCGTGGAAGACAGGGATCAAGTTACACAGGGGCGCGGCGAGTTCGGAGAAGGCGACGAGTACCCCGTCCGTCCTTGGCCGCAGCGTAGAGTAATGTAAAGGCACACATACGACGCGACAAGCGTGAAGTTCAATGGAGGGCCAACACAGAAAACCACTGAATTACGACACTGCTATGTCTCAACAGAACACGACAATCTCAAGGTACGGCCAGATTGGCACTGCCGTTCAACGTCACCTCCCTCTCTCTTCTTACTCTTCTTAGTTGTCCCAATGTGGACAGCATTTATCGCGCAGCACGTGCAGTGCGGGGCTTAGGCGGCTTTTTTGGGCGGCGCTCCCTCTCGGTATGCGCCCGTTGTCTGCTGAGCTAATGGCGGGTGGTCCTGAATGAATTAAAAAAAAAAACTTTTATGATAGGAGAAAGGGGGTGGAACAATGTGCATACACTTCCTGTTGTCAATCAACGTCCGTGGTCCTCCGGAGGCACGACATGCTGCCAGCGCTCTCGTTGATACCATGAGTCAGCGTTTTGAACTTATAAATAAGGTACGATTCCTTCTGTTCGCGCTCCCGTTTAGTGTGAAAACCGGTCTCTAGCAGAGTGACTTTAATTTGGTCGAATGAATGTCCTGGGAGGCTGACATGTCTTGAAATGGGCAAGTTCAGTTGTGTTTTAGCGTGAGAACGGTGGTTGTTAAAGCGTTTACGGAAGGCGGTTTCTGTTTGTCCGATGTACTGCATGCCACAGATGTCACAGTGAAGCATGTAGACGACATTTTGGCTGTCACAGTTTAGATGCGCATTTATTTTGAATACGTAATCTGAGGAGCTGGCTTTAGCAGTAGTGGTGGTAGTCATGTGTGAACAAACCTTACAACGTGTTTTCTTGCATGGCTGGCATCCCCGTTGAGTGCCCTCAATGGCAGTCCTCTTGGCTCTGACTAACATATCTTTCAGGTTTTTTTCCGCGGCGATAAACAACTCGGGGGGGCTTTTGGAAAATTGAAGATAGCCGGCTACTTTGTTGCAGTATATTAAAATGTCTCGAAAGAATGTTATTAGGTTGGGCAACGCAGATGAGTGGGTGAGGACAAGATTTGTCTGGCTTCCTTCATTCCTGGGATTCCCTCCATGTAGAATTTCCTCGCGGTTTAGGTTACGAGCTCTGTTGATGGAGTCATCGACCACTGCTGCTGGGTACTTTTGACGAATGAGGGCATTTTTTAGTTGTTGGGAGTTGTGGTCAAAGTCGGCGTTGTCAGAGCAAATTCTGCGGTATCTGTGGGCCTGGGAATAGGGAATGCTCATCTTGCAATGCCGTGGATGGTCACTTTCAAAGTGCAGATACTGCTGGCGATCTGTGGGTTTTCTATAGAGGGCTGTGATCGTGGTCGTGCCCTCTACCTGAATGGTGACGTCGAGAAAGTTCACCGATGTCCTTGAGATATTATGCGTAAAAGATATAGAAGGGTGGACCAAGTTGAAATCCGAAATGAACTTATGCAAGCTTGCCTCGTCATGCGGCCAGACAAAAAAGATGTCATCCAGGAATCGCTTGTATATGAGCGGACGAACGGGTTGAGCTTCCAAGAAGGGTCCCTCGAGTGCCGCCATGAACAAGTTCGCGTAATTAGGTGCCATTTTTGTGCCCATAGCTGTGCCGCTAATTTGAAGGTAATGTTTGTTTTCGAATTGGAAATAATTGTAACGAAGCACCAGGTCAAGTAGGGTAGTAAGGGCGTGCTCATTAATCTCTAGTGCCATATCAGCGTTTTGACATACCTCCACGGTATACCTGATGCCGTCTGAATGGGGTATATTGGTGTAAAGCGATGAGACATCCATTGTAACCAGGAAGCTGCCAGGGGGGATTACCAGTCCAGACATCTCTCTCAAAAAATGGTTTGTGTCCTTGATATAGGCCGGAATTTTGGGAACTGCGTTTTTCAAAATAAAATCAAGAAAGCTGGAAATTGATTCTGTTGGGGTGCCATTGCAAGATACAATAGGGCGGCCTGGATTGCCAGGTTTGTGAATTTTAGAGAGTAGGTAAAAGCGTCCCGGTGCTGATTGGGTGGGCGTCATTGCTTTAAACATGTCTTTAGTTATATCGCCATTTTCAAGAAGCCTTGTGAGTTCAAGGGTGATTTTCGATACGAACTGCTGTGTTGGGTCCGCAGGAAGTTCCTCATAAAAATTCTCATCACTCAGTTGTCGGAGTCCTTCCCTAATGTAGTCGGTTTTGTTAATTACGACTATTGCTCCGCCCTTGTCCGCCGGCTTTATAACAATGTCATCCCGTTGGCGGAGGGAGAAAAGGGCCTTGCGCTCATCAGTTGATAGGTTGTTGCGGACAGGGTTTGTTTTCTTTAATGCATTCAACACGTCTTTTTGAACGGCCGAAATGTACATATCGAGATGTTTGTCCCGACCATCGCTCGGTGTCCAACATTTGTCTGATGCTCCCGGAATTTTTTTTGTCTTCACGAAGGCGTAAGTTCCTCGCAAAATTGTCTAAGTCCTGGTACAGCTGAAATTCATTAAATTTACCCGAAGAGGGACAGAATGTGAGACCTTTTGACAGCAGTTTAAGTTCAGATTCTATGAGCGGTACGTCCGATAGGTTGACAACGTTGGATTCTGGATGCGCCGAACTTTCAGATGGGGTTTGACTCACAGGACATACGCTTTTCTCCTCAACCAAGGGTACATCAGCTGGATTATCCGGAATGGAAGAATTCTCAGTTCTGGTTTGGCTTCCTGAGCATCCTACTCCCCGCTCCCTAAAGGAGTGATCTGGAATGGGGAAATTGTCTCTCCGCATCTTTTAAAATTTTTGGTTCATCACACCTCCTTCTTTTTGAGATTCGTATCTCTTGAGTTCCATTCTTTCCATTTCGGATATCTCCGGGCTGCTCCGAAGGGAAGTTTTTAACTTCTCTAATTCTAATGTCTTTCTTTCTCCGTGTTCTATTATTACCTGCATTAGCTGCAAGGATGCGTCCTCAAGAATATTGTTCCACCGCGCCATTTCATCTGCATTAAGATCGGTCATTGCCGGTGTCAGCCTTAGCCGCAGTCCTTTAGGTATTTTACGTGCTGTTGCATATGATTTTAAAGTAGCACTGTGCAAGTTGTAGCGCACTCGCTTATCTATGCTTTTGCGAAGAGAGAGGAAGGCGCGCGACCAGGGTCGTGTCGTTCGGGCCGTACCTTTACTTGGGCGGAGTCAGTCGTTGCGAACCCCCGCGTCAGTCGTCTCAGGGGGGGTCTGGCGTGTCCCGTTGGGCCGGCGTGGCGAAGTCTTCGGGGTCACAGCTGTGGTGGGAGAGACCTCCGGAGAAGGGGGAGCCCGCTGACGTTCCCGCTGTGCCGGCGTTGCACCTGGTGTTGGGTTGTTCGGTGCCCGGGGTTTAAAGGGTCTCCGCTGCCAGCCGAGCGCCCTGAACGAGAGAGCGTTGCGGAAGTGCTCCGCCAGCAGCGCAACGCCCTCAAAACTCGCGTGGAGCCCGTCAGCAGCAAAGACCCTCCGTGCCGGTAGTTCGTGGAAGGCGTGATCGATGTAGCGCACGTCTGCTCCTAACTCCTTCCGCTGGCACAGGCGGCGGACCTCGCGCACAAAATGAGAGGCTTCGCAGTTGAATGATCTGACAAACCGCCAGTCTCCCCCTCGTCGGCGCCAGTTCAGGGTGCGGGAGACATAGCGGTGTCGTAATTGAGACATAGCGGTGTCGTAATTCAGTGGTTTTCTGTGTCGGCCCTCCATTGAACTTCACGCTTGTCACGTCGTATGTGTGCCTTTACACTACTCTACGCTGCGGCCAAGGACGGACGGGGTACTCGTCGCCTTCTCCGAACTCGCCGCGCCCCTGTGTAACTTGATCCCTGTCTTCCGCGCGGTCCGACCGCTATGCGGCTCGCCGCTGGCTGCCGCTAGTGCCTTTCTCTGTCGCCATGTCGCGGCCCTTCAAAGGGCAAACAAAGTAGACTTATCACCGGTTTCTTGGTAAAAGCAACGATTCTCCGTTTAACGGTCTGTTCTGGGTGAACCCACGAAACAAATGCCGGGCCAAGACCGCGTCCTTAGTTACTACACCACCGCCCCGCTCTTCCCATCTGTGCTCATGCGTTGTCTGTATTTTGTCTGTCAGTTCTCTTTCATCCCAGCCGCAGCGGGCCGACAGAAACCTTTGGTCCCGCTCCCTTCCCCACCAGAGCCGTTTTCTCACTAAAACCACCGCCTTTCCTCTTTTTCTTCCTTTTTTTTTTAATTTAAATCCTCTCCACTCAGCAAGTGCCCTGTTGTTACCCGATTTTTTACGTTCTCTGGCGTATTCCCCTCCTTATGAGGGAGAGGAGGAGAGACTCTCCCTCGCATGCAGTGTGCATAAGGATTCGGTGTTCATTGTGGGATTGTCCCTGAGGAAGGAAGTTCCACTTCCGAAACTGTGGGACTAATTTATAATAAACAAGTGAACCGCAAAGTTGTTCTTATCTTATACCTATATAGATATGTATATATATATATATATATATATATATATATATATATATATATATATATATATATATATATATATATATATATATATATATATATATATATATATATATATATATATATATATATATATATATATATATATATATATATATATATATATATATATATATATATATATATATATATATATATATATATATATATATATATATATATATATATATATATATATATATATATATATATATATATACATATCTATACAGATATATAGATATGTCCCTTACCTCGCGCCTCAGCACGCAATGCGCCTTGACAGCACCACGTCGGCGGTGGTCGCGTATTCAGTACGCTATATTACTGTGCCGAAGACAATGGTTGACTTTTTTTCGCCCATTGCAGTTTAATACTGATGGTTGTTTCTTTCACCATCCTTACCTGAATTATAGGGGGACCGTGAAGTGTGCGATCCATATAACGAAATGACGTGTATGATGAAGAATTAAGCGGTAACCACACGCACGCCATTGCGCGCTCGATACAACGCACTCAGGCGCGCATGTGCCATCTCGCGACGGCCGAGGACCAAGTTCGAGGCGAAGCTGGTCGCGTTCTCGAAGATATGATATGGCCAAATATTTGGCTCGCTCTCCTGCGTGCCTTCCAGCCGAGACCATTCAGTCGCGCCGCTCCATGCCATTCCATTCCCCGGGCCAGTCGTGCGGCAGCGGCAGCGGTTGAATCCGCCGGTGACACCAGCCAACAACATCGCTGCCGCTGAACGCCTTCTCGATGTGATAAAGCGGCGTATTTACTTCGTTAGCCACACAGGTTTTTTGGGTGTATGCGCTTTTTCCTTGTCACACCAGCAATATGCGCAATAGGCGAGTAACAGCGCACACGATCAATCTTCGTCAGCCGGAGACAAACATGGTTCTCCGCCGTCGTGTGTTCATAGCGAAGCGGCCATGCAGCTGCATTTTAGTTTGAAGCTGGCCTTAAAGGCAACGTTGCTCGGCTGTAAGCTGAAAAGTCGCCGTTCATGTGTGTTGCGGGGACAGTGTAGCGGTGTTGGGCGCTGTACGGTTGGGCAACGCCGCCTGTATTAACATTGCCTGACGCGTCGCGCGCTTTTCAATGGGAAGGGTAGGAACGCTTAGTTCAGGCACTGATCCGCTATGTGGCGCGTGCCAGCGGACATCTCGCCTTACGTCACTGGTCGCGAGTCGCGAACGCTGCACCCACTTCTACGACGTGTGTCTGTCAGCTTGCCTGTTGGGCTTCAAGGACCGTTTCGCTTACATCTTAGCCGCGACGGGGCGCTAGTTCTGTGGCGCACTGGGGGATCTCGTTCAACGTGTCGCTCGCTTCATACTTGCTGCATTTTTCCAAAGATAAAGACGGAGGCGGTCTGAGATAGTTTAAGAACATACTGATTGTCGGGTAGACATATATCTAACAGAAAAACGATATTTTCGGATGGGGCAGCCATTATTTTACTGATATTTTTGTTTCTGGAGTATTTAGAGAAGAAAAAATTGCGTGCACTTTTTTTTGTTCAGGCGCTCACTTCTACGATTACTTTCCAATAATATCACGTGCTTGTAAACTTCAGAAAATTATAGGAAACAAAAAAATAAGCAGCTGGGATCCCGCCACGCTGTCCGGGTGCTTCTACAGTACAGTCCTCAATTTTAGAAGTGCGTACCGATGCGGAGTGCGAACAGCAGGGTCAAAATAATACCTAAATGCGGAGGGGATAGAGGTGGGATGCCCCACTCAGAAAATTTCAGGGCCTGTGATCCGAGTAGATAAGCCCGCAAAGCCGGCATCAGCCTGCGGCAGCGCAAGGGATTTTGCTTCGTGACAAAGGAAGTTTTATCAGTGACAGACCAAGACAGACAGGCATGGTGAAAAACAAGAAGGCGTAGGAGCGCCGCCTCGGGAACGCTAAACAAACTTTCCACTATTGTTCATAGTTTCCGAGAAGCGGCGCTGGCTGGCGGACACGAAAGCACGCTGGAAGGCTACGGAGCGGGGAAGGGTAGGAGAGAGCAACAGGAGAGTGGCTGCTTGGCCATTTTTCGCTCACGCGTTAGGCACTGTTTATACAGGCGGCGTTGGGTTGGGTCATGACGACAAGGCGGTCCCGCCAATCACGGGGTAGCGTGCGCTCGCACGCATCCGTCGCCTCCGTGTGGGTGCTTGCCCTCAGCATCGCCACGCGCTTGGGTGCGTCGACACGAGAACGCGTGTGGAACCAAGCGCGCGGGCGCGTGCGTGGGGTACCGCTTTATGGCGGTCCCACACGCTTCGTTATAGAGGGATTTGAGTGTATTGTCATAGTTTTTGCTAAGCTGTGCAGAAACCTCGTATAGGTTACAGAATTTGAAGGCAAAGTGCTCGAAGAGAAAGGACATTACACAAAAGGAATGAAAACTTTGAATTTCTGAAGCTGCATTCAAGAACTCGTGTTTATCTGCCCACTTTTTTACGGGTAGTGATTGGGATTTCTTGTCCCTCGGAGAAAACAAAATGCATCGAGTCTCCCTGCGTACGCAAATTTGTGTACGCAGCTCTCACAATACTAACGTAAACGTATTTTGTGCGTTGCACTCTGGTTGAAGGCTGTCTAAAATTCACCTCTAATTGTGTGTTTTTTAGCATCAGTGCCCTTAACATTTTTTTTTCAACAGAGCAGAGTGACGCGTATTTGTAGGCATTACAATAGCGATTTTCCAATTTGTTTATTTGGTGGTGCGTGTCTTTTTCACTCGAAATATTGACAAAGCGCATGTATCGTTTAAACCTCTTGTGGGGTAGTCATCTTGCCATCTGGCCACTAGAGTATGTTCCAAGGTAACTCATGGTCGAAGAAGAGATGCTCGAGAAGCGATATTTCTCTTCGGTCCTGGTTTTCATGTAGCGGTGCTCGGTGGCCTACTGTGTTCCTCCTTGTACAGATCTGCCTATTAAATCCATTATTTCCACCCACTCGTGGCAGTTTGCTGGAGGTGCGGCGTAGAGCCTATGTTCTTCATTCCAGAAGAATGTTGTCCTGTTGGTTTTGACCGCGTGGTCACTACACCCATCCACAAGAGCAGCTGGCGTATGCGACGCCTTGAACCTAAGTTCGGCCTTTTGGCCACAAAAACAATCGCTGTGATGACCACAATGGCAAGCCAAGCCGGTCAGTGAAGCGTGGGATCCTCACCATCGGTTTTTCACGCACCCCGCACGCCGCCGTCCTTTCACGGAGAAGCCTTCGAAGACGTTTCATATTGGCTTGACTTTTTCAATCGCGTAGCCACATTCAACAAATGGAACGATGTGAGTAAGCTCCACAATGGTTACTTGTCTATGGAAGACTCAGCTAGGACATGGTTAGAGAACCACGAGCACTACCTGACAAGCTGGCAATAGTTTTGGCGCCAGTTGCTTGATGTCTACGTCAACAACGGGAGAAAAGAGAAGGCGGAACGTGCTCTCCAGTCTAGGGCTCAAAAGCCAAATGAGATCGGTGCCATGGTTATCGAACACGGGTCGCTCTGGTTTAGGCATCGTGACGCAACCACGAAGGAAGCAATGAAGGTTCATGCGTAGCGTCAAAAAGCAGCTTTTCACGGGACTTGTTCTGAGCCCACCCACGACCACAGCGGAGTTTGTGCGCGAGGCGCCAACAATGCAGCTCTCACTGCAGCAACACGCCACGCAGTACGGCCACCAGGTGAATTTTTATGCTTGCACATCGTCTTTAGATGAGGTGAGGCCCCTCCTTGAACTTGTGCATTTCCTGATCCGCGAAGAACTGCAGCTCCTACATTGGTGTAACCATCCGCAAACAGTTGCCACCATAAGAGAAATCACCCGCGATGAAGTGCAAGCAATGCAGCCAGTGAGACTACGCGATGTCGAGTGTTCTGCCTAGCGTCCAATACCGGCGTACCGGCTCCTGTGCAACGTCCCCTTCCACCGTACACTGATGTTCCGCGCTCTCCTGTCTTTTTGCCACATCTCCTACCACCTGCCGCCACACAGCCGTCTCAGCGCCCCTAGAACCCGGTGACACGTTACGAAACAATGCGGCCGGAACGAATAGCATTTGTGTGGTGTACGTCCGACAACAGGCCTGTCTGCCGAAAATTGTTGTGGAGAAGACGTTCATGTCCTGCGCCACTGCCATCATCGCATAATGTGACTCTGTTAGTTTGCAGTGAATGCACTGCGACCGCGCTATGGCGAACGACCCCCACAAATCGAGGAGTACTTGCCCGCCGATGAAGTACCGTACACTCCACGAACGATGCATAAGCCAAGATCTTCGTCACCCAGCCGCTACTCACTGACCCAGCCGTCCTCTCTACGGGCCAGACTGGAAAGACGACACCGAGCGCACGTTGGAAAACTGAGGCCAGCGACTCCCGGGGGTGAGGCCGCTGCGTATCGGGATCAAGTGCCTCCGTCGACGCGACGACGACTGCCAAAGCAAACGGCCCAAGTGACGTGTTCCAAAGAGGGTGAAATTATTTCTGCCGAAATTCTTGGGTTCGCCGATAAGCATGCAGTAACTGCTCGTGTGGACACTCGCGCTGATTACTCTGCTTTCAATGACTCACTCGCGGGACAGCTTCGAAAAGTGACAATTCCATGGTAGGGGGCTCCTCTTCCTACAGCGGGTGGTCACCTCGTGGCACCGATTGGCGTGTGCACGGCGAAGCTTCAAATCCATGGTGTGACCGTTCCTGGTACCGTCGTGCTGCGGGAATGTTCAAGGCAACTTATACTCTTGTTGGACTTTCTTCGGGAGTACGGGGCCGTAATTAATTTGCGGTCGCTGGTATTCACACTTTCCACACCACGGACATTGGACTATGAGAGCTACAAACGTAGCCCAGCAATACGAATCTGCGAAGACAATGTTACGCTACCGCCCTAAGCCAGCATGTTTGTCACGTTCGAATGTCAGCCATGCCCATCCATTTGCGGCATCGCAGAGCAATATGTCTCACTACTCCCATCTTGGGACGTCCTTGCGGCCCTGGGCCTGGTCGACATCAGTAAATGCCGAACCAACATACGGCTAACGAATTTCAGTACGCAGTATGGCGCAGTACAGCAGCTGAATAATCTGAAGAAGTTAGCGAAGACGCCAAGCGACACAGTTTCGTCCAGTGGTCCAAGTCGACGAACTCGGAAACAAATTTACTGCAGTTCACAATGTGAAGGTGATTAGAAAGCAAAGCTTTAAACGACAGTCAGACCGATTGCCTTGCTACGTCACTATAATTCGCACACGTGGCTCTACGAAGAGTTAAACCAGACAATCTGCAATCCGTTGCCTGGAATTCGCGGGAACGGCGTTCAGAACGCAGCAGCGTCTGCAACAGCCGGATGAGAGCGGCGGACGTCGCCGCTGTAGCGCGGCCATGCGTCAGCAGAACGAAAACGAAGATGACCATGTTTCGAAGGGTGAGACAGCGAAATATACTCATCCTGATGTGCTAGCTCAGTGCTACACCGCCGCCCATCCCAAGTGCAGACACCGAAACAGTTCGGCATGTAAGCTTACTAATTCCCATTTACACCGATTAAAACTAGTTAGTTTAGTAATTTTGAGAATCACGACAAAGCTTAGGGAACTTTTAAATCGCTATTTATCCGAACCAATTGCTCCTTTTGTCTTCTGTGATACCTCTTAAAACACAACCGAATAGGTATTCGCGAATTTAAAAAAGGGATTCCTATTCATGGCACGCAGTGTGCAACAGGGAGCCTTTCTCTAGCCACTAAATGTGTCTGTATGTGGTCTCTGCATTTTGTTTTACGACCCGCAAACCAGTCTTTAACGTATCTTTGCGGTACGACCACGTAATTTCCTCGGGTCTGGGTTACCCAGGAGGTGCTGTCGAAAAGGGTAATTAAGCCATGCGAAGGAAGCTCGCAATGGGGGCAAAGCTGCGCCAAACCAGGACTAAAACAACCGTCGCTAAAGCAGACGACAAAGCCGTACCGCCGATGCGCCCGCGGGGGCGCAGGAACCTCCGCATAGGGAACACTACGTAAGTTCGCCGTGCCATCTACAGTGTGCCCCCTGAGTGAAACCCTCTGTCCCTTCACGAGGTGTGTTCCTTCTGCGTGGTGGAGTCCTCCACTATAGCACGTACCGCTTTCACGGGCCGGATATTTTACTTCTAGCTCAACACTTGCGTTACGATGCTCGCAAATTGGTTCATGACTGCGACAAGGCTGACTTATGAGAGTTACCGAACTTAAACCGAGCCAGGCGCCGTTTTTTCTGGCCCGCCCTCTAAAGCTTTGCGAAACGTCACGTCGCAGCCCGCAACGTGTTCTCGTGCAGCAAGAAGGTAACTACTGTCCCTGCAGGCCACCTGTAGTCGCTAAATACTCTGTTCGAGCCTTTGTTCCTGGTAAGGCGGGTCTGTTCGGACCTTTTCCTTTATCGTTGTGATATCGTGCCAAGTGACGTCGTTCGGTGACGTGCAGGCGAGCATGCGCCTTTCCTTCTCTTTTTGTGAGAGCCGATAAGCATCGGCGCTGAATTATTTAAGCCGCGCTATCGCTTCAATGAACGTTCTTGTTGTTGGAGCATCAGTCTCTGCTTGGTCACTACATTGGCGACGAGGCACGGTCTGACCCGTGCCGTCCGCAGGAAACAGGCGTGATGGCGTTTGGTGGCCGCATTTCGGAGTTTGACATGCATGGAAATTCGACATGGGAAGAATACGTCGAGCGCATCGAACTGTACTGTGCCGTCAACAAGATGTCGGAGGCCGTGGACAAGAGGGCAGTGCTGATGAGTTGCTGCGGGCAGGAAACGTACTCCCTGATATCGACGCTCGTCAAGCCCCTACGACCGCCTAACGTGGAATACCTTGTCCTCATCGACACCGTACAGAACCACATTCAGCCAAAGCCGTCCGAGCTGTATTCGAGGTACGTGTTTTCGAAACGGGACCAGGAATGTGGCGAGTCTGTGGCCGTCTACGTCACTGCCTTGCGAAGGTTAGCTGGAAACTGTGGGTTCGGTGGGGACAAGTTTCCGCTTACTGAAATGCTGCGTGACCGTTTGGTTTTCGGAATCGCCGACGGAGTCATGCAACAACGGCTACTGGCGGAAAAAATCTGACTTTAGAAGCAGCGTACGATCTCGCAGTCACGGAAGAGGCTACAGCCAAGCAGCACCAAGCTATAAGCGAAAGACGACGAGAAGCGGAAGCTCAGCTAGAAAGGACCGCGGAAGTACGCTCGCAAGCTAAAATGCCGAACGCGGGAAACCACGGAAGCCAACGTGTCGCGGGGGCGCGTCAGCAGGGGGAGCAGCGTTGTTTTCGGCGTTTGGGCAACCGCGCAGCTGTGCGGTGAAGGTTCAAAAATGCCAAGTGCTTCAAGTGTTCCGGAAAAGGACACATAGAAAGAGCATGCAAAACAAATAAGACGAAAGCACAGGATCAGCTGGCTGAGACTATGGGTGGCACAGGAACCGAGTACGATAGCCTATTCAGCATCGGCCAAGTAGCAAGCGCTGTCCCGAAGTACGTAGTTGATGTCGACATTGACGTAGAGAACGTTAACATGGAAGTGGATTCTGGGGCAGTGCGATCTATTATCAGCCAGAGGGAGTTTCAAAAACTGCTGGTGTCAAAGCGTGGAAAACTGGAAGAGCCGGACACGCAGCTGGTAACCTGGACGAAAGAGGGTATCGAGATTTTGGGAAAAGCCGTGGTGCCAGTGAGGTTCAAGGGTCGAAATTAGTTGTCGCTGCTGGTTGTAAAGAATGACGGGAACACCTTGCTTGGCCGCGATTGGTTCGGACCTTTGGATATAGAAGTAATGGGTCTTAATTCCATCGGTAGGAGCCGAGAAATTTTCGCTGCCCGATTTCCGCAGGTGTTCAGCGGGTCTCTCTGCCTGGCGCTGTTTTACCGCCCATTCACATCGAGCTGAAGGACGGCGCCCTGCCAAGGTTCCTGAAATGCCGAAACATTCTGTTTGCGCTGAAAGATGATGTTGTGACCGAGCTGAATAGGCTTGTGCCGTTAGAAATATTGGAGCCAACCCAATACTCCGAATGGGCAACACCCATTGTCGTGGTGCGGAAAAAAGGATGGCTCGCTCAGAATCTGCGGAGACTATCGAAGCACAGTTAACCAAGCAGTAAAGAGCAATGTATATCCTCTACCCACTAGCAAGGAGCTCTTCGCTAAGCTAGGAAAGGGGCGGTTCTTCTCGAATCTTGATCTGGCACAGGCGTACCAGCAGCTTGTGGTCGACGACAAAACTGCCGAACTGCTCACAATAAACACGGTACAAGGGCTCTACAAAGTTCGCTGGCTACGGTACGGCGTATCTGTGGCACCGGGACTGTTTCAAAAGGCAATGGACACTATGCTTGCTGGACTACCTAAAGTAGCTGTGTACCTGGACGACATCCTGGTGGTCAGCGAAACGGCAGAGGAGCATAAACGCAAGCTCACGGAGATATTCGGCCGCCTAGCTAAGGCTGGACTCAGAGTGCAAGCAAACAAATGCGAGTTGTTTCAGGAAAGCCTCGAGTTCTTGGGTCATGGCATTGATACGTGTGGCATCTACCCTTCCGAGGCGAAACTCGAGGCCATCCTTAAAGCCCCGGCCCCAACTAACAAGAAGGATCTCCAGGCATTCTTAGGTATGGTAAATTTTTACAATTTTTTGCGGGCAGATCCGAAATAGCCGAGAAGCTTTACCGTTTGCTTGATGACAATGCTACCTGGAAGGGGGGGGAAGAGCACAACGGGCGTTTGAAGGCCTAAAAAAATGCTAACATCGCAGTCCTTGCTGGTGCATTTCAACGGAAGTGCTCCGTTGATACTGTCTTGTGATGCATCACCGGTGGGTGTGGGTGCTGTACGTGCTCACTGCGACGAGACGGGAAATGAGCAACCCATTGCCTATGCATCAAGGACTTTAACGAAGGCTGAGCGGAATTATGCTCAAATAGACCGACAAGCATTAGCCGTGGTATTTGGAGTGCGTAACTTTCACCAGTACCTAGCCGGCCGAAAATTTGCAAATCTCAGACCACAAACCGCTGCTAGGAATATTTCGGCGCGAGAAACAAATACCAGATGTTCTGTCATCACGCATGCTACGATGGAGCCTAATGCTGTCGGCGTACGAATACCAGCTTGACTACCGCAAAACTCAAGTTCACGCGAACGGGGATTGATTGAGCAGGCTACTGGTTTCAGCATGTCCGTTGGAGGCAGAAGCGCCAGGCGACGTATTGCTTTTCGAAGCCGCCGAGTACCCGCCAGTCACCGCCGCAGAAGTTTCTGGCTGCACGTCGCAAGACAGTCGGCTATCGGAAGTACCGAAATGGATCATCGACGGCTGGCCAAAAGAAGAGGTGCCGAAAGACTACGGCGCATGCGAGATAAGACAGAACGAACTGTCCGTGCATCGGGATTGTGGTCTGGGGAAACCGCGTGGTAATCCCTGAGGTGCTGAAAAAACGTGTCCTCGTCTTGATGCATTCTAATCACCCGGGAGTGACTGCAATGAAAGCTATCGCGAGGTCCTACGTTTGGTGGCCTAAGATGGATGCGCAGATCGAAGAATTTGTGCGGCACTGCAAGGCGTGCCAGGAGAACCGGCAAAGTGAGCTGAAAGCGCCTACGCATTTCTGGACGAACCCGGAGCGAGCATGGAGCCGAGTGCATATCGATTTTGCGGGTCCTGTCGATGGTGCCGTTTTCCTAGTGGTAGTTGATGCTTTCTCGAACTGGGCTGAGGTGGAAATAATGACGTCAATGCACTCATCTGCCGTAATCGAGCGGCTGCGTAAGATGTTTGCAACATACGGACTGCCAGATTTGATTGTTTCAGATAATGGCACGGCGTTTACCAGCCGGGACATGCAGTCCTTTCTGAAGTTGAACGGCGTTGAGTACATGTACACTGCTCCCTACCACACTGCAAGTAATGGGAGAGCAGAACGCATGATTCGTGATCTTAAATGTGCACTAAGAAAACAGATTCAAGGCTCTCTAGCGTGCAAAGTGTCTCGTTTCTTGTTCAAGCAACATTCCACGCCTCACTCCGAGTCAGGGAAGACCCCAGCAGAGCTTTTGCTGGGCAGGAACCTGATCTCGGGCCTGTCAAAACTTCACCCCGATGCGATGGACGTGGAATGCAGCCGGCAGCCTCCAGAACGAAGTTTTCAGTGCGGTGACTCTGCCTACGCAAGGAATTTTCGCCAAGGTCCTAAGTGGTTAGCTGCTCATCTGCTACGGCGTAGGGGTCACGTCATGTACGAGGTTCAGACGTCCGACGGGAGTACCCATCGACGCCATCGGAACCAGGTGCGAAGGGCCTGGGAATCAACAACTCCAACAGGCGGGACAAGAGCTTCGTTTGCCTTTCCTGAAACGCCCGGTTCGGAGCCTGGCTCTCTGGAAGCCGGGGCTTCTCTTCCGGGCCCGTCCAAGTCTGGGGGCGAGGTCACCTGCGGCCTCGACTCCCGTATTGAGGCGTTCTTCTCGCCAGCATCGTCCAGTGCACCGATACGGCATAGATGTATAGGAGGGAGGGATGTGATATTGTGCCAAGTGACGTCGTGCGGTGACGTGCAGAACAAGCGACAAGCTGGCGATGTGATATCGTGCCAAGTGACTCCTTGCGGTGACGGGCGGGCGAGCATGCGCATTTCCTTCTCTTTTTGTGAGCGCCGATAAGCATCGGCGCTGAACTATTTAAGCCGCGCTATCACTTCAATAAACGTTCTTGTTGTTGGAGCATCGGTCTCTGCTTGGTCACTACAATCGTGCTCCGACAAGTGGATTGCGGTTCCTACAGACTACCAACCCGCTGTGCCATTCCACGTATCGTGCCAACAAGCTGTACCACGGGTGTTTCTGGCTTCTTCCTCTATATATCATTTTGCACCACGGTACGCCATCGCAGGTCCTCACAGCTCGTGGCCGGTCGTTCTATGGAAGGTAGTTTGATGATATACTTCCATTTTGCTAGACCCGTTAGAAGCACACGTCGACGTGTCTCCTACAGGGTAATGGTTCTACTAAACCCGTCAGCCAATTACTTATTGACAGGGCTGGCAACGCACGTTTCCTCCGACAATAGCGATTGGTGCGTCGTGGTTCCTTACATCACAGTCTCCTACAATTGTTCCAGTCGCAGCAGCTGTGGTGACTATTTTACTTCCCCATGGCCGGGCCCCTTTGTGTCCAAAAATATTCTACTGCCTACTACAGCTTCCTCGCCGGCAGTGTAGACCCTGACGCACTTATACGGGCTGTACTGGCACGTCATATTCCTGTCAGGCTCAGCCCACTCAAAAAGTCCGCTGTTATGTGGAGCAGCACGCTGGGCCTTTTCCGCCAGGTGCTCTTGTACTCCTGTGGACGCCTGTTCTCCGGCTGTGTCTCTCCACAAATTTAGAGCCCTGTTAAACATTGCGGCTCTTTAAATAAGGCTCGGTATAATTATACAATCACACTACCGGCCTTCCGGCCATCGATAGGAGTGGCTGCAGATCTTTGTGAGAGGCCCTCTTCCTGCAGTGGACATAACCAATCTTAAGATAAAGATCAATACATACTGACGCTACGAGATGCTACATTTGCTGATGAATGTCACATACGAAGCTACTCCTCCTCTACCCCAGTTCCAGGTATCGCGTTCGTCCGACACTACACGTCCTCGCTTCAAAACCTACCAGACGCCTACCGCTAGCTAGGCTTAGCCAGCTCCAGGAAAATGCTTTCACTGCCGAGGATGTTGTTATGGTCCGCAGCTGAGTACATTGGCAAGTGACGAAGAATTTAAAGATATTGGGCAGGCATCGCGGCTTAGGCCGACTAAGAAAATAAAGCCATTCTTCGGCCGGTTGTAGCACAGTCTGCTAGCAAGTGCCAGTACGTTCTATATTTTAATTACACCTTGTAAATAGTGCAAATACGTCTTCTTTATCGTCTCGAAATGTATATTTGCGAGAGCCAAAGTAGTGGGAATTAAAAATCTTATTATTCGAAGCTATACCCTCGCGATTGTGAAACTATCTCCCATCCACATCACGACGTAACGATGGCTCTACACAATAAAGGGCTATTTTCGTAGGACGCCTGCCATGTCAGCTTTAAACCTTTAGCTCTCCTCTTTTATAAAGTTCCAGAGCACATATGTTGCAAATCTCAAATACTAGCACAAATAGTTTTATAGATAGCAATGTTCTCTGCTTGGTTTCTTTTTTTTGCTCGGGGTTGGCCACGCTCGTTCCGTCACGAGCATGTTAAACAAACATAGCTAACTTCCACGGCAAGGTGACCCATTAAAAGCCATACTGGCATTATCGCGTTTCTGTTACGAAGGTTTGACAAGTTATATTATCTCGCTAGGCGCATTCTCCTTAACGCTACAACCAAAAGCTGAAACGTAAACAAAACAGTCACCGTAGGCATACTTGGCGTACCCCCTGGTGAAAATGGCTGAATAAGCTAGTAATTCACCGGGCGGCGCCTGTAAACGGTTGAAATAGCTGATTGATTGTGGGGTTTAACGCGCCGACGCAACGCAGGCGATGAGGCGCGCCGTAGTGGAGGTCTCGGGATTAATTTCGGTTGAAATAGTTAAAACAACCCTTCCACTGGATCGCGCAGGCACTTTGAAACAATAAAAAGCCGTATAATAGATCGCTCGTCGAAACGCGATACACACAACCCTCAGCAACCGCAAGCCTAACCAACCCTGTCAGCAGAATTCAATTTCAAATAAAAAACAAGTAAATTATTTTCTACCCACGGGTCAAAGATTCTTGTCATAGCTGCAGAAGAACTTCCACAGCATCGACCCTAAGTTACAAAGGGGAAAACCTCCAAATGAGTTCAGCGCTACCTGAAAAATGCCGTGCCCCTACCTGGCTAGGAATAGGACGAAGGCGCGGGTGACAGAGGCAGCATCGGTAAAATTTCAATAACTAGACAACCCCTGGGCGCACAGCAAAGTACGGCCACGTGCCGTGACTGGCCGAGAAAGGGCCACCTAGATTTCTAATCGCTATGTGTGTAGAAAATACGGAAATAAAGTCTTTGCACCCATTTCGTGGTCAAAATGTTTCCGGAATTTAGAGCACTGGGTTGCCAAACTGCTGCGCATCCCTGCTAAAGAGTCACCGTTGCTGGCGCAAAGCACAATAAACCGTGTTTTGTCTTATAATAGCAATAAAAAGGCCAAAAAGGACTCTAATACAATTTCAGCGGCCTTTTTGGACAGCTGAGACTCAAATTAGCCATTTTGCCTAGCAATGCACCGGACCATGACAGTGAATTACCTTTCTAACGGCCTGACGTCAGTGAATGTCACAAGTAACACAGCGTGTCAGGTTATTCCTTCAGAAGCGCGCATAAAAAAGAATCCCGAAAAATGCGGGCACAATATCACTACAGGCGCACGCGGCAACGTCCTCCGCGGAAACCGTCTCTCGCTCTGTCGCTTTTTTGTCTGCGTCAGTATGACAAACCCGTGAAGGTTGAAGTACAGCCTGCTCCTGAAGTAAACATCATTCCGGATACCTAAGGGGCTACACTAGAAAGTTCTAAGCTACATAACACTCGCACACCTTATTGGGATTTTGCCACCCTTGTGTAGTAGTTAGCCGCCACCTTCCAAGATAACCAACTCAACTCTCGGCAGTCAGTCCCCAGCAGCTGTAGGGGACCTGTCCACGGCGGCAGTCAGAACAGCGATACAGCAAATGGTGCTAAGAATCCCTGTGTCCCGACAGGCCGCCTTTGGAAATCGACACTAGCAATGTTCAACACACCCACCTTGCCTAGTGAGGGAACCTTATCTGTATTTTTATAGGAGCTTTCGGACATTAAGCGGGATATTATAGGGTTCAGAAAGTTAGAAGGAAAGGAAAAGGCTTCATGGAACTCACTTGCGGGCTTATTCTATGCTACACTGGACCCCCAGAGAACAACAAAAACGGAGTTGGATTTTTAACCCACAGAAAAATGTCAGGATACGTGGAGGGGTTTTTTATGATAGCGAGAGATTCCCGGCCATTGCGACTAAGCTAAACAAGCGATGCAGGTTAAAAATATTACAGGCCTATCCGCCAAGAACCACCTATGAAGATGAAGCCGTAGACAGCCTCTACGAGGGCGTCGAATCAGCAATGAAGAAGGCAACAATGCCGTTAACGATTGTGATGAGAGACTCTGCGGAAAGGCGGGTAAGCAGCAAATGTCAGAAAGGTGAGTGGTATACTTCGAAATAGACATCCGCAATAGTCGAGGAGATACACTAACAGGATTTTCACAAAGAAATACCCTCAGGGTGATGAACACACTCTCCTACAAACGAAAGTAGAGGAAATAGACACGGAAAAGTGCCGATCGCACTACCAAAAATAAAATAAACTTTATTTTAGGTGATAATCAGGGCACCAGGCAAGACGTAGAGGTGATACCTAAGAGTAGGAGCAGCGATCACAGAATGGTTGGGTACAAGCTTTGCCTGAATCTAAGAAAAAAAGAAGGAAACTCCTCAAAACTGAGAAAACCCACATGTAATCAGTCGAGCCAGATCGCCGAAGTTCCATAACACTTCAACAGAAATTCTCACATCGCAATGAACAGAACGAGGTCAGTGTGGGCAGGTTGAATAACAACCAATCATGGGCGCAACCTGAATCAGGAGCAGCTGTGAGAGAGGACACGTTTAGGGAGCAAAGTGGAAAACTAAGAAAACGAAGGAACTAATTTCCAAACGTATGAACATTAAACTATCAAGTAACGCGGATCCTATGGAAATAGCGCGGCTGTCAAAACTGATCAACGAAAGTAAAACAAACGACATTCGTGCATATAGCATGGCAGTAATCGAGGAAACGGTGGAAATAGGGGAAGCTTGAAAGCAACTAAGAGAAAGCTAGCCATTGGCAAAGACAAGATGCTTGCACTCAGAGATGAGCAGGGTAACATTACGCACAACTTGGACGAGATAAAAAAGGTAGCAGAACGCTTCTACGCCATCCTGTATGCTAGGTACGTTAGACTAGAGGAAACTACTCAGAGTAAAAGATGACATTGCGATGTCCCACTTGTAACTAAAGAGGTATTTGGACAGGCTCCCAATTAATGATAATACAGAAAACTGCACGTGACGCCGTCATAACCGTACATCTTTTGGAGGACGGGGGCATTTTGTACTGGAAAAGCGTGCTGTACTATTTTCGGAATGACTAATAAAACCAAAAGCTCCCATAGCCTCGAAAAACGCCAACATTATTCTGATTCATAAAAAGTGAGATACCAAGGACCTCAAGAATTACAGATTCATCAGCCCACCCTGAACTGAGGAAACCGCCCGCTTGACTCGTCTCATTAAATAAAGTTTATTCTCTCTCTCTCTCTACTTACAAGACGTTTACCAAAGTTATAGATAGCAGCACAGGTGCCAATCTAGATTTTGAGCAACCCAGATAGCAGGCTGGTTTTAAGAAAGGGTACTCACCATGGATCATATCCATGTCGTAAATCAAGTAATAGAAAAATCCGGAGATTCCACTAAACTCCTCTACATGATATTCATAGATTACGAGAAAGCGTTTGATTTGGTACTCACCGCAGCCGTTTTAGAAGCAGCAAAAGACGAAGGAATGGAGTAAACCTACATAAGACTTCTAGAAGACATATGGAATGCACTGGCTGGATAACCCTCGCCAAGCAAAGCGATAAATTTTCGATCCAAAAGGAAGTAAGAGAGGCACATACAATCTCTCCAAAATTATTCACACCATTGCTGGAGGGGTAATTTAGAAAGATTAGCTGTGAAAACACAGGATTAAGAATAAACCAGAAATACTTGAGCCATTTGATGTTTGCGGACAACATAGTCTTGCTAAAGAAATACTTCAGCCATTTGATGTTTGCGGACAACATAGTCTTGCTAAGTGATACTTCAGAACACATGCAAACGATGCTTGAGGAACGGCAACCAGAAAGCACGACCGTGGGGATAAAAATACATAAAAGTAAATCTAAAGTATTGGGGAGTAAGCATGCAAAAACGCCCCCTTCTAGTTACGAAACGCAGGGCTCGATGAAGTAAAAGATTATAACTACCTCGAACGGATGGTTAGTGATGACCCCGATCATGAGAGGGAAATTGGGCGTGGAATAGGTATGGGTTTGGGTAGCACTCCCCATGCACTCCGAAATTATGAAAAGTAAGCTACCTCTGTCACTCAAAAAAAAACTACAACCCGTGCATAATACCGCTGAATAAATACCGAGCTAAAACTTGGCGCCTTACTAAACAGCTAGAAAGCAAACTAAATTTGGCTAAACGGGCCATGGAACAAATAATGTTATAAAATATACTCAGGGACAGAAAAACGAGCTATCTGCATCAGCGAACAAAACTAGAGTAGAAGACATCCTAATTCAAATAAGGAAAAAGAAATGAACTTGGGCAGGCCAAGTAGTGAGAAGAACCGATCACCGGTGGACACGTAGGGTAACAGAGTGATTATAATTGAGGGGTATAAAGAAGGCGAAGCCCAGTAAGCTGATCTGGGAACAAATAGAGAACTGTGGGGTTAAACTGTGCACTCGAACAGCACAGGACAGAAGCGCTTGGAGGTCAGTGCAATAGGCCTTCATACTCCAGTGGACCTAAATAGGCTGACCATAATGACGATGATGACTTGGTCCATGTGTTTGAGCCTTGGTCTTGAAAGCGCGCGTTAGATTCAAGGTAATTTAAGTAATATAAGTACTTTCAGCATGCTGGTTCGATGCGTACTCGTTATGCTGTCAGCAAAGAATGTGTCTGTTTTGGGCTATTTTCTTTTAAACACAGTGATCGTGCACCACATCTGGAAATGTGCATTTTGTTCGTTGCAACCCCTACAGATGGCGAGGCACTATCAATTAGAAGGTAATGTAGGCGTGGGTATGGCCCTGCATAATGTTATCATGTTAGCGCAAATTATACTTTCAGGTTTAAGGTCGGACAACAGTACCCTCAGCTTGACGTACACTGAGTTTCAGTTGTCTAGGTATGCCAGCCTACTCAAGGTTACGGCTACGAAACATAGAGGATATAGATTTTGGCCTGAATAGGCCAGTTGGAAACGTTTCCGTGTTATAGTGGCGCAAATGTGAAGAAAGGGAATTTTATTTGCTCATCCTTGCCCCATATCCACGATCCCTAGACAGGATCTCTTGGCTTAAGCTGGCTGCCTTCTCGGGGGTCACAATGTTCTCCTTAATATGCGGGTCCGCATGGATAAGGAAGTGCTTCCCTGCTCTAAGAGGGATGGTGAATCGGGCCCGACCTGGGCTGTTTGGTTTTGCCCATATAATGTTATAGCGAGTCACACTGGAGACTTTCTTGAAAAGGAAATGCATGGGGTTGGCTGGGAAACCTGAGTTGGAAGCCGAAAAGATTGGGATATGTGTTTGTACGGAGTATGCGCCAAGTAGTAGCACTCTCTTGAAAGAGGCACGAGAGTGCTGGTGCAAGTCTGTGGCTTGTTGGTATAACACTGGTATCTATGCGCCGACGCTGTGTGCGTGTATGTCTAGTGGGAGTGGACATTACCCGCAGCAAGGATCGGTGTATAATATGGGGAAAAGTGCGAGGCGCTTCATTTACAAGACCGGGGTGAGTGTCGGGAGGCAGACGACGCGGATGGTATGGGTGTCATGACTCATGGGAGTTACCTGAACTTAAAAACCAACCGGGCGACGTTTTTTCCGGCCCGGCTGCTAAACATGTGTCAAACGTCACTTCGGTGCCCGGGACCGGCTCTTGTGCCGCAAGAAACGGACTGCGCTCCCTGCAGGCAACCTTCAGTCCCTAAATACGCCTTACGAACCTTTGTGCCTGGTTGGCCTAAGCTGTTCGGTCCCTTTCTTTTCTCTCCTCCTTGAACAGCGTTGTAGGATGCGGGGGCTCAAACATTGAGAAGGCAAAGGTGGTCTTTTCGACAGAGTCTTTGCGCGTCGGTGATAGGGGTTGATTCTATTTCTATAGCACCATCGATGTCGTATGTTCTGGTGGCTGCGTTGCCATATCGTTTATATTCTTTGCTAAAAATGCTACGCGGTGGATGCGCCAGTTGCCGGTGGTAGAATTAGCTTATAGGAAGCTGCGGTCGCCTCCGTATGGCGGGGGAAGTCAGAGTTCGAGAACGAGGAGCTCTGCGGTAGGAATAGTAGCTGGAGTGCATACAAGTGTTTTCGCTACTTTTGTGCTGTAGGATCCGGCTTGACGAGAGCCTGCCGCACTGAACATGACGACAGCAAGAGTAGCCCGCTTGGCAGAAGTCAATGCACACGCGTGGTGAAAGCGGGTTGTTGTTGCTGCATTCTTTAATGGGAAAGACGGATTGGGGCCAGCACGAAAACAGGGGAAAGGTAAGGAATTCCAGTCCATATGGAGGTCATGTGTTTTTATTTTGAACCTGTATATGGGTAAATTGCTCAGACTAGGCGACTCTTTGTGGCGGGAATGGTAATGCTGCAGAGAGTATCATGTGACAAGCGATGTGGTATCAGCGTAAGGTGTGGTGACGTGCTTTCAAGAAGTGAATAACGGAAACTAGAAAATTTGTGGTCGTGCATATTGAGATTGTGTTTGGAATTGCCTGTGATGGGGTGGGAACACAGGGGACATCACGGCGCATATTATTACCGCATCTATCGTCTCTGGCGCAGTACAGGTTTTGGTGAAGATCTTGTTTATGAATTTTTTTGTGGTCTCGTTAGGGTGGGAAAGCAGCTGAAGTAGCCGATAGGTGTGACGTCAGGCGCTTGTCGCGTTGTGCAAACTCGTATGCACGCATACATGCTGAATAAACCAGTTCAAGGAGAAACGTTATTGTGGCTGGTAATCCTCCCACCTGGCGCGACAGTGGTATTGAACTTCAATTTCGTTAACAGCTCTAACACAGGACAAGAAGAAGGCAAGACCTTTTTTGTGTGTTAGCGCTATTATCAAAATTGAAGTGTGTACCAACAAGCCCGCATTAACTCTGTGGTATTGAAGATGAACTTCATGCTTGAAGGTGTTTTGTCGGCCACTGGGTTTTAACAGCAGGCGCTGAAGTTGAGCTTCCGTGGTTCTTGCAACTCTCTACAGAAGTTCTGAACACCAAAATGAGAGGAATTTTTTGGTCGCACTGGAAGTGGGTGGCCAAGTGGGGATTTGCGCCCAAGAAATCATGCTGTCTTCTCTGCATTTTTTGCCGTTTTGAGGACGAGGTATTGAGTTCCGAAGGTGGTCCGAGTTGTAAATAGAGCCTGCACTATTGTGAGGGCACATTGTAATTTAGGCTTCCGAAGGCGGCAATTGCGTTAAAAGCAGGTTGTCGAAACGGAATTTTTTCGGGTTCGGTTCGGGTTCGGGTTCAAGCTCTTCGGGCTCCGTTCGGGTTAGGTTCCAAAACACCATTCTGTTCCGGTTCGAACCGGTTCGAACCGGTTCAAACGGGTTCAAAGAAAAAAAGCAGGCATGTTTTTTTTCTGTTTATTTTTTGTGCTCCCTTTTTGTTTCCTTATCAAGGCGGCATAAAAACAAAGTCATAATGAATGTTTCTTTGCGCAAATATTTTGTCTTTGCCAAACTAAAGCGACCCTGGAAGACTTTCCTCAACTTTTTCTAAATCTTGAGTGCTTTTAGAAAGTAGTCAACGAACACATCCTGCACGTAGATCAGGGGGTCGCAAAGTGCCCAAGCCAAAAATTTCCGCTCTCTCCTCATAAAACAACTTAGATATTTGCCTTAAATATTTTTCTCTCCTTCAGGTCTTGGCGTTGTTCGACCACTAAATGACGTCATTACAGCGGTGTACCGGCGATGTGCCGGCTTTCCTTAAGTTGCAGAATAGAACGCATTTGATAGCCACTCTATAGAAAGCCACGAAAGCGAAGCAGAAGCAGAAGCTGCATCCGCCGCGACGAGCAAATCACGCACTGTTGCTCCGTGCTGGAAATAGCTATAGTTTTCGCAGTGCTTCCAGATGCGCAGAAGAGTGAAAGCGTTTATAGAAACTGGTGATTGATTAATTGAATTTTTGTTATTTTTATTTATTTATTTATTTATTTATTTATTTATTTATTTATTTATTTATTTATTTATTTATTTATTTATTTATTTATCGTTGTGTTTAACGCGCCGACGCAACGCAGGCAATGAGGCGCGCCGTAGTGGAGGGCTGCAAATTAATTTTGAGCACCTGGAGGTCTTGTTTAGCGTGCATCGAAATCTCTACACACGGGCGTTTTCGCTTTTCGCGGTCGCCGCGGCCGGGAATAAAACGTGCGTCCTTATGCTTAACAGCGCAACGCCTTAGCCACTGAGCCACCGCGGCGAGGTTATCTAAAGTGTTGAATAGCTCCTTTACTGTACAAGCTACTGCAAAACGTTTTCTATGGTAGTGTGGCGAGTATGTGGCGCCCCCTCCCTCCCCGATTTTCGTTGGCCGCTAAGTTCGGTGGGCCTGCCAGGCTCGGTGGGAAACATTGTGCACAGCTGGCGAATAAACATCGACGAGCACAGCCGCTCGGGGTCAGTCACCGTCACCACCAGCACTGTGTGGGTCGTCACTCGGGTGGAGGGTACTATGACCCTCCCTCGTTCACGAATGCCGGCCAAATCGTGACACGTAGGTCAACGATTACAATAGCTGAAGCGAAACAAAAAGTTTGTTGGGACACTTCAGACTGCTATTTGTATGAATGTGAAAGCATTACTCTTTACGATCGCAAGTTTAGCTTTATTATTTAAGTTCATTCATTTTGATGATTTCATTTTATTTTATTCTTGGCTCATACCACTGCAATTTTATGCACCACGGTTGTATTCTTGAGGAAACAAAAAAATATGGCAGTGGATTACGGTAGTCGCTAATGCGAAATTTGAGCACAGCGCGAACTGTAGTCTTGTCGGTGACGGCGCATAGCTGCTCTGTCTTAGGAAGTGATCGTGTCTTCAACAAATGCACGACGGCATGCGGTATACTCTGTCGTTATCTCGTAAGGCATTGCTGCCGTGGAGCATGTCTCGCGCGGTCTGGAAGTTTCGCCCTCCCTTCCTACTTTCGCCGTACTTTCGTCCTCCGCTTTCCTGCTCGCTCTATCTTCGCCGGCGTCTACGTTCTCTCGCTTACAATGAGGCCGACGCTGAGAAACTACGCGAAACCGCAGGAACGGGCGCTTAAGGGCTGCGCTCTACCGCATGGCTCTTCAGAGCCACCGTTATGCCGCCCTGGTATCCACTCCCTTCGCCGACCAGTGACGGGCCCCACATCGTCGCCAAATAATTCGTCGTCGCCACAGTGTTCTCGAAGGCGACCATGTACCCTCCTGGCCACCTGGCAGCGCCCCGGGGCGTCCAGCGCCTCCCCCATCGGTGCATCCTAACCAGAATCTTCTGGCAATGGGCAGCCTCCCTGCAGGCTGCCTTTTCCCTCGACCTACTAAGGAGACGACCCGTGCGTCCACAATCGTTTTTTGGTACATTAGAGTGTCGCCGTAGTGAAACATTTTGCGTCTCCCCCCCCCCCCCCCCCCCCCGAGGCGGCTCGTGACGGGCCGCCCCTCGTCCCCAAATCATGCATCCTCAGACAGAATGTTGTGCCTGGCAGGCAGGCAGGCAGGCAGGCAGGCAGGCAGGCAGACAGGCGGGCAGGTAATTTACTGGCAAGCGGGTGGTCTCTTTGGCGGGCAGGATAGCCTACGCGCCCGCCATCTTTTTTTTGGATCCATCAAATGTTACGCACGCACGCACGCACGCACGCACGCTCGCTCGCTCGCTCGCTCACTCGCTCGCTCGGTCGCACGCACCCCTATTTTCGCACAATGAGGCAAAAACTTTTGAATTGTAAATAAATCAGTTGGTCTGTTACGCTTTTCATCTACCCCAAGTTTCAACGGCGCTTTAGTTTTAACACGACATCATTAGCAGTGCTAGAAGTAGAAAACAGTCCGGCGTCGGCGTTAATTTCTGACTGCTAAGCGTGGCAGGTGGCATTTAGAGCAATTTCCTTCTCCTCATCGTTTGTCTGCTAACAGAGCAGTTAGAAAAAAAGAATGGCTATAAGGCTCATTGGACGGCGTGTATAGGACGGCATTGGATAGGGAACCACCGGAGATAGGAACTTGCTAATGGCCCTTGAGCAACCAGTGACAGCGATTTGGCTCTAGGAATGATAGCCTAGTGAAGTCACAAGCAGCAGTAATTATCACTTGTAGAGAGAGAAAATGAAGTTTAATTAAATCGAGGCAAAGGTGCAGAAAGGCGTCTTCATTCGGTAGTGCCGAATTGACAGCCGTTTCCATCAACAGCAACTGATCTTCCATGCCGGAGCTCGCCATGGCTCTCTCCCAAATCTCTATGGAAACGTGGGGGTTGGGTGGATCTACGGAACACTTGTCGCAGCCGCCTACTATGTGTATGAGGTTCCTAGGCTCTCCACAGAAGCGCCTAAATGGAGAGAGTTGTGTCCCGTCAAAGAGGTGGAGTCTGGTGGTGTGTGGGAAGGTGTATGCCCGCAGGGCACGGAGTAATCTTTCCTGGTTAATCGGTAGCGATTCGTGCGGGGAGGAATAGGTTCTACGAAAGAGGCTATTGTGCTGAGTAACTTCCTGGTCTGTGACTGGAGGATGCATGCACTCGGGCCCGGGTTCATCAGCGCTGGCTAAGCGGGTGAAATCTCGAGCCACGAGTTTGGTGATCTTGTTTGCCGGGGATGCCAGTATGAGCTGGTTCCCATACAATCGTGACTGTCTCGTTAGTGGTCTCCGATTGATCATTGAGAGTATCGTAACGTGCAATCGATCTTTGGCAAAGTTGGACCACGCCTGCTGAGAGTCTGTTATGAGAGTTTTGGCGCCGCTCCCTCAGCTTCAAAGGGGCTGTGTTCGGAGGTTGAGATGCTACATCTGTGGGAGGCTGCACAACGGTAGCACAGAGAAAGAGAGGGTATTGAAGAATGCTGTCGGGCGTCTCTTGTATCAAACCAGTTGATCGTTCCTCCATTTTTTTCTTTCAGGTTAGTTTCTGTCCAACCGTCTACCCTTATATATGTGCATGTTTTGAAAACCCTTTGATGAATATAAAATATGCATTAGTCAATTAGGTATTAACGTTAGTGTGAGATGTCAATTTTAATATAGAAACAACATAACAGCACAATACGGGCATAAAGAAATGCCTTGTATAGCATTCAGGTGGTCGTCACAAAACAACTTTGTGGCTACTTTGTGCTTGACAAAATTTCCTGATTGGTCCAGAAGGAGAACGCTGCAAAATTTCCAAATGCCAAGAACCCCAAAGATATCATGTGTGGTCCGCCGTCTAATCCACCTTAACTGACCCGCTATAATTCCTGTAATCCGAACTAATCAACACACCAGTCCAACTAACTCACATTAGTTCATTCACTCACCTAACTATTCCACCCCTGACTACCCGCTAACCCGCATTAATCGACTTTAATTCATCTTCCTCTAAAGTTTAAGGTTAAGCAGATTCAAGATAACATAAAAAAGTGTTAAAATATACTTTAAAAGTGAAAATTAGTATCCCCCTTTTTTATATCTCATGTTCTCTTAGAGAAGTAACTAAAGGACGTAATGGCACTGTATACAAGAGAAATTGATGTTAACTTTGAGAACTACGAGTGTTTGTGTCTCAGTGATGTTTGTATATAATTGCCCATTCAAACTCAAATAAGTGGAAGATATGGATTCATTGTAGATGGTGTCCCTGAAGGCCTTCACAAGCGGACAGGGATGCATGCGAATTAACAGCACATTGAAAACTTTACACGATTTTAAACACCATGCAGATAGAAATCACGAAGAATATTCCATGGCATGTTGCCTATAAATATGCGTTCTAAGTTAAATGATGCTGAATGTAAATGATAATTCAGAGAGATGGGCAGCACCTAATGCACACTGATAGTATATACGGACAACTTTACAATATTAAATTGAGGCCAATTGTTAGAAGAGAACATGATGGGCCTTGGGAACTGCAGACTATACAAAATATTTCATGGTGCTGTTCTGGAGAGTGGCAAAATATCTCCAGACGCAAGGTAGGGTACGGAAATGGAAAACTATAAATCATTTTTTAAGGCCCCGGAACCGGTTCGAAATGGTTCCTTTGATTCGTTCCGTTTCAGGTTCAATTCTCAAATGGCATAAAAAATACGGTTCCGGTTCCGTTCCGGTTCCGGGCAAAAAATCCGGTTTGGTTCCGGTTTTCGGTTCGATTCCGGTTTCGGTTCGACACCCTGGTTAGAAGAGGTTTGTTAGTTTTTATATCATTTTGGTTGGCGGGAAACCATGGGCAGTCCGCAGAAGTTTTTTTCCGTAATTTACGGCCCGAAACTCGCAGTTGCAAGACGTTGGGTATTACCTTTTCTGTACTGGTAAGGAGAGGCTCTCGTATATCTCAACATGATGATGATGATGATGATGATTATTGGCTTTCCTTTTGAATCGGGGCGTCGGTTGTCAGCAACCAACTTGCCTGTTTTATTACGTTTACTTGCCCTACTCCCAGCTAACCTATAGATTTGCATCCTCCCTCCCATTTCTCCCTCTTTTCTGTTTTAAACTTATCGCCCCCACCCCCCTTATTTTCTCCCCTCGCTGTTCTAAATTATCGTCCGCATGATTACTCCGCCTGCGTACCAATCCCTTCCCTACTTTTCCTCCACCACCACTCCAGTCGCCTCTTCGTCACCTCTATGGCCTTAAATTTGAGGTTCCCCCTCGCCCCAAATCCCAAAGCCTCTGCCAGCGTCGTTTCCCCCTCACCCCGCGGTGGCCGTATCTCGGTGCAGCTCCTGACAATATGGTCTATAGTTTCCCGATCACTGCCGCAGCATGCACACGTTTCATGCTACCCGTGTATACGCGGGTTCTTAGGCACCCTGCCCGTGCCTCGAAGAGCAACGCAATGCCTCTCGTATTGCCATAGAATCCCTCCTTCTTAATTTCCCGTTTCTCTGCCCTATAAGTCTTCAGGGTTTTTTTCGCTTCCATTCTCTGTGTCCACTTCGTCGTCTCTGCTGCCTTTACCTGCTTTTTAACTGTGGTGTAAACCCCGCTTTCCCCTACCGACTTTCCGTACCGCTTGGTCAGCTGTCTGGTCCTCCGTCTCCACCGCGTGTCCACGCTCCTCAAATACAGGTACTTAAACACCCTCGCGGCCCATTTTTCGAACTCCATATCACGAAGTCGCTCCTCAAACTTTTTCTTGTTGCTCTGCGCCTCCCTCGCCTCGAAAGACGACCAGCCCATATCCCCTTGTACCGCTTCATTTGTAGTTTTACTGTGGGCCCCAAGGGCCAATCTGCCTACCGCCCTCTGATTTACTTCCAGGCCCGCTTGGGTCTCTGGCTTCATGCACAGCACCGAATTAGCGAAAGTTAATCCTAGTACCATGACCCCTTTCCAGACTCCCCTTACACCTCGTATTTGCTGTACCCCCAGAGGGCTCTATGCTTCATTATAGCCGCGTTCCGTCTTCCTTTCGTCTTAAGGTGAGCCTCATGCGCCTGCGTGTAATCTTCGCTGTTGTTCAGACATACTCCTAAATATTTATACTCTTTTACCAATGGTATTTCTACTTGCTGCACTGATACTGTTTTGTGCTCCTCGCCGTCATTAGAGAAAATGATCCCCGATTTTTCTCTGCTAAAGGATAGCCCTAGGTGCGTCGCTTCTTCACCGCATATATCCATCAAGCCCTGCATACTTATGCGGTTGTCCGCCATCAACAATATGTCGTCTGCATACATTAGTCCCGGAATCCGTTGTTCCACTACCTGCCCGTTTTTCATGTAGGATAAGTCGAACCCCATCGTGCTGACTTCTAGCTTCCTTTCTAACCCCGTCATGTAGATCCTGAACAGCAGCGGAGAGAGAGGACATCCTTGTTTCAAACCCTTGTAGGTGTATACAGGCCTATTGTATGTTACCCCCTCCCACACTATTTGCACATGGTTTGAAGGTTTATTGAAAAAATATAGTTGTTACATTGAAATACAATAATGGATACATACAGAAGGAGGTCCCAGAGTGAAACACTGTCGGGGGGACCTCCTGTAACAACGTTATATGGTGCAAAATTCCCAAAGGTGAAGCAGCATTCGACTGCGGTAGTGCAATAAAATTATACAATAGAAAGCGAAAACATAGCACAGAAAAAAAAGGCATGGTACAGGATTTGTTGTGCGAGTTGTTTAGGCGGTGTACAACACACTGATGCGTTAAGTGCCGAGATCCGAATAGCTCTCAAAGAAAAAGCTTTTTAATCTACAGTGAAAACAACTTAGGGAACGAGACAATTGAATTTCAACCGGTATTGTGTTCCAGAATGCAATTCCTGAAAACAGAACTGTTTGTTTGCCGTAATTGGTGCGTGCTTTTGGAAGGAGGAAGTTATGATGTTCAGAAAATCTGGTAATGTTAGAGTTCGTGAAGTGATCGTGGGGAAAGCCGTCAATGACGATGACTTGAGAGCGAAAGCGATAGATCAGTAGTCCTAACTTGCTTAGCACTAAGTGTCTGAGCGGAAGGATTTTCAAGCTGTTGTAAATGGAAAATGTAGGTGCCCTGTAAGTGCTGAAGCTGATTACGCGAATAGCTTGGTTTTGTAAGTGCACAATCCCAGGTAGATGCGCGTCGTAAGTGTTTCCCCATGATGAAATGCAATATGAAATGTGGCTGTGAACGAAGGCAAAGTAAAGCAAACGAAGTATGTGAACAGGGAAATTAAAACGTGATCGCAACAAGACACGGATACCAAAGCATACTTTCTTAGTGAGGGATTTAACATGCAGATTGAATTTCAAATGGGGGTCTAATGTAATTCCCAGAAATACAGCTGATCTAGATGCGGGTATGCAGTGATTACGAAGAAAAACGGAGGGAGTTGAAGGAAGCTGCCTTTGATGTGAGTGAAAGACCATAAAGCTGGTTTTAGCGGGGTTTATATGAAGCTGGTTTTTTTCACACCAAACACAAATATTTTTTAGATCGTTGTTGAGTCGATCCGTTACATTTGTGAAAATTTCGTCCCCAACAAATAATGTGGTGTCATCGGCATAGAGGATGCAATTAGTGTATTGAAGGCAATTAGGTAAATCGTTAATGTACAAGAGCAAAAGGAGAGGGCCTAACACGGAACCCTGTGGTACACCTCTGTTAATAGTTGCTGGTTGTGATAAAGAATCTTTAATTTGTACCACTTGATTCCGGTTAGTCAAATAACTGCGTAAAAGGTTTAAGACAGGCTCACATATTCCGAGCGATTCCAATTTAAAAAAAGTATAGTATGATTAATCGTGCCAAATGCCTTTGTGAAATCAATGAACAAGGCCACGGCCCAGAATCCCTTGTCAATAAATGTTTTCATCGCGTCAGTAAATGTTATCAGAGCTAATTCCGTAGAGTAGTTCGCACGAAAACCGAATTGTTTAGATGTGAGCAAGTCAAACATGTTAAGGTAGCTGATCAGGCGGTTAACAATGAGTTTTTCTAGGAGTTTGCTAAAAAACGGCAAGATAGTGATTGGACGATAATTGGACAACATAACACGCTCTCCCTTTTTAAACAGAGGAACAATTTTGCCCTGTTTCAGCTGGCTGGGAAAAATACCACTCTTAAATATTTTGTTCACAATGTTAGCAAGTACAACACTTAGCTCACGGGATACAAGTTTAATTTTGGATGGCATGATTGCGTCTAGCCCAGCTCCGGTGTTTTTCAAGCTACTCAGTACGACGTAAACTTCATCCGGCGATGTGGGGCGTAAGAAGAAACTATGGGGGCAGCGGGGAAGGTGAACTGCATCAGCGTCCTGAATCGGAATACCCGTTGAGAAAAAAGCATTGAACGCATTTGCGATATCGTCGGGATTAGTCCAGCACCGAGTACCATCAGTAATTTCATTGATTCCAGGTTCTGGGTTAGCCAAGTTTAGAAATTCCTTAATTAGTTTCCAATTCTTGTAATTATTTTTACCGTTTTTTATGATTTCATTTTGGTAGTAGGTTTGTTTGGCTTCTTTTAACAATTTGGTGAGTGTGCGAGAGTATTTCTTTAGGCGGGCTTGGTGAGCTACGTTAAAGGGACGTGATTTCACTTTTTTCTGCAGGTTATCTCGTTTGCGCATGGACTGCAATAAGCCACGTGTAACCCAGGGATTTCTTGGTGTGTTAGAACGCTTGTAGGCCTCTGATCGTGATGTGCATGAGGTAATAGCTGTTTTTAGTTTATCAGAAAACATTGTCATACGCCTTTTCAGCATTTTTTTCCTGAATTATATCCTCCCAATTCGTATTAGAAATTGTTTGAATAAACTGAGCCGAGTTAAATGAAGCTTTATGCAAAATATTACGTTTTGTAGGGTTCTGATTTTCGATAAGTAAAAAGACGGGGTAGTGATCCGTAATATTGAAATTGACAGCACCAGCAATCTGAGATGAGATGAGGTTTGATAGGACGTGATCGATCAGCGTACACGGGCCAACTGGCATGCATCTTGTAGGCGAGGTAATCAAAGAATCCAGACCATGACCGTGAAAGCAGTTGACATAATCTGAGCACGAGGCATCATTTATGTCGCTGATATTGATGTTTATATCACCAACGATAATAACATTTTTGTTTTCACGGTTAAGACGATGGAGTATGTTGTCGAGTTCGGCACTGAAGTCCTGATAAGATGAGGATGGCGATCGGTAAATTGAGGCCACTACAGTGTTCTTATGAGCGCAAAAGAAGGTACGGTCAAATTCTAGCCATACGGACTCTACTTTATCTGTTCGGAAAGAAAGATCGACGCGGAGTTTGTAGGGAATTGTCTGGGAGATAAACATGGCTGAACCACCGTGGCGATCGTTCTGTCTGTGGTCAAATTCACAGTTATAGCTTGGCCAGGAAAACAGCGTGTCATCGCATGACGACAACCAAGTTTCAGAAAGACAGATAATAGAAAAATTGTGGCTCAAGAGGGTTTGGAAATAGGTTATGTCATCGTAACGTTTGGATAAGCTTCGAATGTTGAAATGAATTATGGAAGTGTGGCACGGCGGCTGTTTCCTTAGCAATTTTTTAAACTGATCAACAGAGTAACTCATGACAGGAATGGTTATTCCGAGCGTTCACTAGTTGATAAAGGCCAGATCAGCGGCTCTCGAGATCCGATAAACAGTGCTGTCAGTTGTTTTGCGGGCTTTAATGCGGCAGTTGTCGACCCAGAGAAACTTCCATTGTTTTTTTTTTTCAAATCTAAGGCCTGAGCGAAGAGACGTTTATTTTCCGGGGTCAAGTGGTAGTTGATGTACACGGGTGTGTCAGCATCTGTTGGCGCAGTGAAACCAATTGCGGAGCTCGTGAGGCGCGCTTTCCTGGCCACCGATGCAAATTCAGCCTTTTTTGCTCGTTAGCAGAACCGGGCAATTATGTTCTGTCCCTCTTTTGCGGGGACACGATGAATGACATCGAAATCGGCTTCCGACACAGGGTAGCCTACTTTTTCAGAAATAGCTTTGACTATTTCGACACGCTCTCACCCTTCGTCACTGGCACGCCCTTGATTTCTACGTTGTTAAGCCGAGAATATTGTTCTAGTTCACTAACGCGACGGGACAACTGCTCATTCGCGCGACTGAGATCTTTATTTTCTTTTGTGGGAGTGGCCTGCTCGGTTTTCATTTTTTCGTATAGGTCACTAAAGATGCTTAGACTTTTTTTTAGTTCCGCTACTTCGGATTGCAAAGCATCGACAGACTTCGCAAGCTCAGCGTTCGTTGGCATCATACAGACACAGAACAGTAGCAAGGGCACCAAAAAGGCAGCAAAGGGTGCGGCAGTATGCGATGAACAAAACAAGCTCTGAAGAGAGCGCAACAAACCTGCGCAGCAAACGGCGATTAGTTGTGGTCCAGCCGCAACCCTTGCTGCCAAATGCTGGAGCCCAGATGCGTCCTTCCTTTTGTAGCTGTCCGGGAGTGGTGGCGCTGGGTTGCAGTCACGTGGGTCCAGCCGAAGCGAAGCCTCGGTAACCGCTGCGTCAGGTTCGCCTTTCTTTATCGCACGTGGCCAGCAGCGCTCGATGAGGCCCCACGCAAACCCTGCGCAGCAAACGGCGATTAGTTGTGGTCCAGCCGCAACCCTTGCTGCCAAATCTCCCGGTATAGCTCCCTGAGTAAGCTATTGAATTCTGCTCCAACTCCCTCGTCCTCCAGGATACTCCAAAGCCGCTCCCTGTCTACATTATCATACGCCGCTTTAATGTCCAGAAAGGCTAACCACAAAGGTCGGTTTTGCATCTTCGCCACCTCTATGCATTGGCTTACCACGAATGAGTTGTCGTCTAGTCTTCTGTCCTTTCGAAACCCATTTTGAAGCTCCTCTAATATCCTATTTTCTTCCACCCACTGCTCTAGTTCGAAATTCACTGCCTGCATTGCTAACCTGTACAGCACTGACGTGACGGTTACTGGCCTATACTAGCTTGGGTTTGTCCTGACTCCTTTGCCCTTGTACACTAAGTTCATCCTGCTCATTTGCCACGCGGCCGGTATTGCCTTTTCTTCTATCCTTGTTCTGATGGCTTGCAGTAGTTTTCCCTTGCTCTTTGGTCCTAACTGGTTAATCAACTCCATCGGTATCCCATCCGTGCCTGCCGCGGTATTCTTGGGGACCTTTTCCTCTGCACTTTTCCATTTCAGCTTGTTCCCATCTATCTCCAGACATTTCGGCCTACCCGCCGCGACATCTCGGTGTCGCTGCGGGGCCTCTTCATCCACCTTACCGAACTTCTCCGTGATGATTTTGTGCAGGTATGCTAATGCTTCCTCTCCCTTGAGCATCTGCCCCTGCCCGTTTTCTATAGTACCGCCTTCAGTGGGACTCGTACGTTTCCCTAATGCCTGCACATGGTTCCAAAACCTTTTCGGCGCGTATCTACCCCTTCCTCGTATTTGCGCTACCCATCGCTCGCTGTCCCCCTTTATTTTCGCCTGCACTAATTACTGCACTTCCTGTTTCATTTGCTTCTACTGCTCCCATTTTAGGTCCACCTCCTCCTGAGTCTCCCCCTCTTCTTGGCCAGTCTGTGCTCTCTAGACGCCTGTTTACGCGTCTCTATCGCCGCCTTTATTTCTTTGTTCCACCAGCTTTTGGGTGTTTTTTTTCCTCTCCATCGATTGGCCCCCTCTGCCTTGACTATTTTTTCCTGCATAGCCTGGATGAGCCTGTCATATTCCCACTTTTCTCCAGGATTTCTTTCTATGTCAGCCTCTATGCTTTTGGCTATATGCGCAATTTGTTTGCTGTTTAACTTTGTGCGCTGCCCCGGTCGACCCGTTTTTTCGCCCCCCAGTTTCCCAAAACTCAGGTTTATGCGCTTGTGGTCACGGCCCAGACTGTGGCCCCCTTCCTCATCTATGGTCATTCCATCCAACCATTCATAACGTTCCTCTGAAAGAAGGCAGTAGTCAATACTCGACTGTCTCCTACCACACTCCCACGTTATTTGTCCCTCGCATTTTTGTTCCCTATTTACTATGATCAGCTTCTGGTACTCACACATATCTAGCATTAGATTTCCGTTGAAGTCGGTGTACCCGTCTAGATCTTCAATGTGGGCGTTCATGTCCCCTACCAATAGTACCTCCCCGGAACGTTTGAAATCTTCGATGTCTTTTTTTAAACACGCCACCAGTTTTTCGTTTTGTTCTTTGCTATCCTTACCCGTCCACAGGTGAGACACCCCTAAAGCCATCTCCCTACCCTCCACTATCCCTTTCATCCACACAAGTTCTTTACAGTCTTCTTTCACTCTCTGCCAATTAGTCCCCTGCCGTACCAGCATACCTACTCCTCCGCCTTTTCTCAATCCAGCCGTCCTGTTACAACCTTCCCATACATACTCTCCGATTACCGGAGGTTCCTCCAAGTCGCGTAGGTGCGTCTCGGTCACAGCGTATACCTGGATATCTTCCTCTTCTAGCTGCTTAGTAATCTCCATCCACTTCTCTCTTTTCCTGCCACCCTGCATGTTTATGCACGCGATATTCAGTTTCCCCCCTCTCTTCTTTACACGCCGTCGTCGTCCCTTTCGTTTGCCTGAACCGATCTGCACCGACCCCGCTATCTTCTTTTGCTCCTTGCATTTGTCTACGCCATCTTCGCAAAGGCCTGTGGGCCCCCTAAAAAAGCCACAGTTCGCGCCGGGTGTCGTCGTCTTCCGATGGCTGCTCCCACCTCTCCGTTGAAATGCACTCCGTCACGCTGGAACGCCTTTTTGCGGCCCATCCATCGGACATCCCTGTTGATGTCTACGACAGCGAAACTCAGCTCCTTGCCCAGCTCCCGTATGTCTCGGTTCACCGCTACAACTTCCCTTTCCACGTGAACCCCTCTTCCAATTATCTCTGTTACTGTGCTCACGACGACCTGCACATGTGGGCACAGCGCCCGAAGTTCGTTCACCCCCTTTTCTAGCTGCTTGCGCACTCCCGCGCCCCTTCCCTGCAGAACGTCATTGGTTCCTCCTGCGATAATCACTAGGTTCTGCCCCTGCATATTTTCCCACCTTTTATCCTTTGCATTTTCTAACACTACCCTGACCGTCTGCCCCGGGAGCACGCCAACCTGTACTCTCTCGTCCTCTCTAACCCGGCCTCTAATCTCCATTTCTGAGTACCGCATGTTGGAGTCCCCCGCCACGATCACCATGCGCCTTTCTTCCTTTTCCTGGCTGCCCCCCGGCGCGGCCACCTCCTCCCGCGCCGGCTGAGTCAGCGCCAGTCCGGGATCGTCTTCCGGTGTGGCGTCTTTGTCCTCCTTCTTTCCCTTCTCGGGGTCAAGCACTGCCGACCCATCTGCCTCGTGACCTGCTTCATCGTTTGTCGGGATGTCACCCTTCGTCGCCATTTTGACCTCCATTTGCGCCAACCTCGCTTCGAGTGCCTTCGTCTGCTCTTTTTCATCCTTCAACTCCGCCTGTAGCTCGCCTACCTTGACTCTGAGCTGCTCCTTTTCTTCCTCGAGCCGGTCGAGGTGCGACGCTAGCACACACACTCTGCACATGAAGTCCTGCCCTTCCGCGTCCTCGACCGACTCGAATCTCGTCTCCTCGAGCGGGTATTCGTGCTCGCACCCCATGCACATCACACCCGGCTTCTTCCTCTGAGGCATGGTACTGCTCGTCAAAGGCGTGCCCAACTCTGGCTTACTTCACTGCCGCGTTCTCGCGCGCTCCCCTCCAATCTAAAAGTAAGCCGCAACGTGCGATTCTTTCTTACAGCATCAATTCTTCTTTCACGAATTACCAACGCTTAGAAACCGCCACGTGCAACAACCGCGCGACACCTCTGATTCGGTCACTTCCCTACGCTAACAACTGCTGCCCCTTTCAACTAACCTACATCTCTCTCTAAAACATGGTCACTCTAAAAAAGTAATAACAAATTTGAAACACTTATCCGGTTTCGTGGTCGATGCCTCCGCTGCGCTCTGTACGTCCGCACACCTTGACAGCAGCGGTGTTTCACTATAATCAACACAGTGGAGGAATGGAGGACATACAGCGGCAGCATAGCAAATTTACTTGACGCTAACTGCAGGTCTCGTGTCTACGAATACTCTGCTATACGTGTTACAGTTTTAAGGCACATTCCCACTGGCGATTCGTCTCGTCGCGCGACGAAAAGCGATGTTGCAAAGCGACGAGCCGGCCGTCGCTTTGCGACAGCGGAGCAGGTCGCTCTCGGTCCTAATCGCAACCCGCAACTCTCGGTCCTCGGTCGCAACCGCAAATGCTTTCGGCATTGCTCCAGCTTAGTAGCATGTGTTTTAGTTTGATTTCTACCTGCTTTCTGTCGCGTAACATCATTTTCTTTGACTGCGAATGGTTGACGCACCAACGAGGTCGTACAAGTCGGGAAGCAGCTGCGCTGAACGCAGTCGCATCATCGCTCATTGCAAGTGCGAACACCACCTCAAGGCCTCATTGCGCGACGCGCGCCATCGCGCGACGAGACCAATCGCCAGTGGGAATGTGCCTTTACAGTTTGAAAAACAGTGTCCTCCAGCGGCCCAAAGAAGCCAGTGAAGCAATGAAAACCAAACGAGATCATTATGCTACGACAGGTAATTTTAGTGCGCCTTTCGCCAAATTAGACCAATGGGGTGGTCCCACCTAGGGGTGTCTCCTCTAACGAGTAGAACTATCGGCTTCCACTGACCCTACGTGGCTCGCCGCAGCACTCATTTCCCTACATTTGACAACTTCAGTTTGCAATTTTGCCGCGGAACGTGGTGGCCCCCAGAATTGCCTATTACCATATAAAAATTGGTCACAAAGTTTGTGGCATTCGAAGCGTCATAACGAGTGCTTTCGACTGCTCCAGTTTTGTGTTATCTGTGTTCCAGGTACAGAAGACTTCCACATACATACTCATAATGCTTAAAAAATGCCATCGAGCATTTTTCTCGTACTATAAAAACAACAATTGCGGATGTAGTTCGATCGAATGTTGAACGAGTTAGAACCGTTGGATCTAACCTTTTAAGATGCAGGAAACGAATCCGCCCCCGAAGATTCAAAAATTACCTTTCATTCCAAGAATCCCGCCACAGTGGCTCAGTGGCTAAGGCGTTTTGCTGCTGAACCTATTGGCCTCGAGGACATACCGTGGCGCCACCTACGAGTGACGTCACTTGTAGGACGCCGAATCGTGTTGTCGTCTGCTACAACACATTTCCCGTGCGTATGCGGAAGCGTGCTTTTTGTTGTGGCCACCGTCTCGCCCGTTCCTTGTGGATTTGATGCAAATTACCAAAAAAGTTGTCTGTAAACCAAATAATTCGGGCAAGCAATCAGCGACTCGCTTATTCCCGGCGACACCGCCGCGTTTAGGTAGTTGCTACCATCGCGACCCACAGCTCTTACATACGCAGCCAGCTAACGCCAAGGACTATGCAACTGATGCCGAGAGAAGTACGCTGTAAATTCATTATGAAATACTTGTGACGGGACATGTGTGTGCAAGCAAACACCTTGTAACAGCGACGGAAACGCGTCGCTCACTTATGATCTCACCGCGCGAACGGCTCGTATTCCCTGATAAATGAATGACGCGAGAACGGTGATCGGATTGCTTCGCCGGACATGCTTAAAAGTATTGTTATGGTTTGCAGTTTGGCTTAATCAGTGCCTATTTCCCCTACGATGTTTTTATAGTCATGCCCGGATTTGATTAACGATCACTGCCGTAGCCTGTACTCTGCAAGGCTGATGTTTACTTTTCGCGACTTGTCCGCAATGTATGAACGGTATGCACGCGAGTTTTTAACGCCTTCCAGCGGGTTCGGACAAGGCTATATTTAGTTTTCATTAGGTGCTCGGCGTGGTAATTTATAATTGCAGCGTGTTTTGTATGTTTGCAGTAAGCCGGCATTTCTCAAGCATCAATTTCGAAACTCACGACTGCTCACAGAAGGCGAGGCTGCGTACGAGGCGAAACACGTCGTTAATGACTTCGGGTAATGGGGATATTTAGAATAGGAGAACCGAGCGTTGGGGCCCCCAAGAAGTTAGAGGAACCCAAACGCAACACGCGCGTGCGCGACGGGAGGGACTTCGCCAACAGCTCGCAGCCGGCGTCGGATGCACGTAATCGGATGTTGGGAACTTTAGGCTTGGCGTCGCAGCAGATATTTCATCGCCGTTAGACTTGCGAGTGACAGTGCCTAACAGAACGTTTCACCGCGCTGGAAACTCTGTAAGCGCGGTGATTTTCGTTCAAGCGATCGACGATCAAGATACCTGCACGGCCTCGGCCGATTCTTGCGCGCAAGCATAGCCATCCTTCGGCCGTTCGCAGCACCGTGCGTGAACGTGCCGGCGCTGCCGGGACCGACCTCCGCGGCCGTTCGGCGTAAATCGCGGCAGATATTTGAGCATCGCTTCGAAAACCACAGCTGATGACACTACCTATCAGAATTTTTCATCACACTAACATCCACTTTCACCAATCTGGAACTTCTTTTCCACGACTTGTGTGATTTTAAAAAGTGGCGACAAGTTGTTGCTGCCGCGACCTGCGTCGATTCGAGCCGCACCGTCGGCTGTGCGGGCAGGCACGGCGGGTGCGTGTGCTTCTGCTAGCAGTTAACGCTTCACGATTTCCTGCTTTATACATTTCTTGCAAACAAGGGAAATCTAGAAACTTCACTCGGCGGTCATCGTAGTCCACATTGTTGATCGGGGAAACAAGCCGCTGCTTACGCTTCGGTCGCATGCGTAATACATAACCACTCTCATGGTGTTTGCATGTTTGCGGATAATCTACCACAGTTGATACGGTTATACAGTCACCATTAGGTCGAATTGCGCTTGACGCACTGAGAATTAACTTCAAACGAAGGAAATTAACACAAAAATACTTTTAGAACGCGCCTCCTAAGCGAAGTGTCACGCGCTGCAAGCCAACTACGCAGCAAGATAGGAACGGTGATCCTACAAGTGACGTCAAAACGATCGCAGCGCCGGCCTCTCCAGTGGTGGGCCTCGCGGCCAATAGCCGCCGATTTTATCCCGGCAGCGGTGGCTGCTTTTCTGATGGAGGGGAAAAGCAAAAACGCTGTGTGTTTGCGATTTCCCCCGACGTTGAAGGTCTCCAGGGGGCCAACATTAATCCACGACCAGCCAATGCGGTGCTTCTAATAGCCCACGCGTAGCTTCGGGACATTATTTCACGCAATCCATCGATCAATCAATCAATCAATCAATCAGTGTTTCATTTCATAGATACCGTTACGCAGAGAAGGATGTAGATAGTACTACAGTCTTTTCTTCAAAGTCATTTAAAATCTTTTCTTCATACAACGTATTTCATAATTTTCTCTCGACGCTTGAAATAAAATTATTTCCCTTGCGTTTTTGTCATTGCCTACGAGCGAGAGGCAATAAAGATATTGTGAGCTAGTTATAGTACTCAAGGACAAGCTGAGACTGGTTTTCTAAACGTGTGAAAAATGCTACAATTGCGTCCGTCTTCCCTACACAATTAGAACAATTATATTTGCGTAAGTACAACATCTTAGAACATAAAAGAGTAGCAGCGTACTTTATTCAATAAAAGGATAAATATATAAGTCCAAATCTGCACGTCTTGATCAATTTCTACGCGGTGAACATGAACCGCTTGTGTGATGTGATCGTGTTTATTACTTGTAATTTTTGGACAAATTTTTTGTTTTCCCAGCTTAACTAGCTTTCAACCATAACATTTCACTATTTAATGCTTCACTTTGTAGTCTCTTTATATTTCTTTTTACCGTTATTTTTATTCACTAAGTGAATATTCAAAGAAATGCCTCATATCGCAAGGAAAGCAGCGTTTATAGGGTCTGCCATGATTTATATCATTTACAGATGAACTTGATACATAAGAAAGAGGAGGAATTCCACAAAGCACTTCAGCAATGCGAACCATCGCGAAGTTGAAGCCTGAAGCTGTTGTCTCCAAAAATCCTCAACTTCCCCACCAATTATTCAGCTGTGAACTTCTGGGTTCCAAATAAATATACAAAAAATTACGTCTGAATACATTTTATTCCTAGTGCTATGACCCCAAATTTGGCCTTCAATAGTGCATCTTCGTCTAGTTGTCGGCAATGAGACAAAACGAAGTTGGCTGTAAAAATTTCAACGACCAATACCACGTCTGTTGCAAAGGTAATTTTAAAACAGCCTCTAATAACATCGACCAAGTAGCCCCTTGTTCTTGTAGGATCACTGATTAGGAGGCCAACACATATCTGGAGAACAGTTAAGAGCAATGAAAGACAACTTGACACGTTACACTAAGACGGCACGTTGGGTGATTTGGCGACAGTTTCTTAAGATAACAGTACATTCTCTACGTTTTAACAGAGGAGCTGTACTACAAGCCGTAAGTTCAGTGTTACAGGACAAAATACCAAGCAAATGCAAAGTGCTCCTTGAGAGCATGCCTCGCAGTCTTCCCGGCAATGGCAATGGCCTTAGAAAAACTGGAAAAAACCACAAAGAGCCACAAAATGCTGACCGCTCGTGAGCGACTTCCTCGCGGCGATCGCCGACTTCCCAGCTCGCCAGCGGCTTTAGCAAAAAAAAAAGGCTACAAATCCAGGCTGAGAAGGTGGTTTGAAAGCAAACCTCTAAACGACACCACAACAATAAGCCATGCGACATCCCTTCAATTCACACACGTGGCTCTAATTAGAGTGAAACCAAAGATTGTACCAGCCTTTACAGCGGAGGTTAAGTTGCTTGGCAAATCATTATTATAAATCTTGTTTTGCAGACGAGGAAAGTTAACGAGGAAAGGAAGTTTGCAAAACTCTTGTTTTGCAGACTTCCCAGCTGCACATCTAGGGAAAACATTGCCCAGGGATCATGCAAGACCCCTAGTGCAAAACCGGTCAGTTTTCATGATTGCGTTGTGTACCCTCATTGAGCGGTTAATCGGTTTTTTGAGCTCAACAAACACAACCTCTTACTCGAGCCACGGCATTTGCGGCGCTTTCCAGCACGAAACTATCCTAGCGTTCCGTGACGCCCGCCCCTTCCCCTTATAAAAGTGGTAACTGCCTTCCCCTCCTCATGCGCCTAGAACTCTGCGAGGCGTTCGGATGCCACTCACTGCTTGGGATAATAGGTGTTTCTCGCGCCCGGCAAAAACAATAAACAGCCAAAGCTCATCGCCTTTTTTTTCACCTGAGTGAAGTTTTGCTTCACTGAATACATCGGATTTTAAATGCAGAGCATTTCTTTACCTCGCACCGTCACCCGTCGTCCCTCGGCGTTGCCCGCTCTCAACAACAGGTGCGGGCGCGTATGCGCGTGCTCCGGCGCTGAAAGAGGCGTTACAGCAGCAGGTGCTACCTCCTCTCCCTCTACTGCGCGCGCTAAGGCAGCGGCGAAGCGTCAGCGTCGAGCGGCCGATCCCGAGCGTCGAGAACGAGAGGCCGCCGCCAGTCGTCAGCGTCGAGCTGCGGATCCATCGAATCGAGAGCGAGACACGGCTTCGAAACGTCAGCGGTGAGCGGCGGACCCCGCGTTACGAGAACGAGATGCCGCGGTCGGCCTTGTTGACGTAGTCGACGACGTACGCCGCGCACGCGTAGTGGTCGAGGATGATCTGCAGGTCCATGTTGGAGTCGAGAACCCTTCCGATCCATGGGTTCAACGCGTTCACGCGCTTCTCGGCGGGGGTCCTCGCGTGAGGCTAGCACGGACGCGACGCGGCAGCCCGCAGAATCTGCGAGTACTCCTCCCCGGACCGCACGTCGAAGGCGCGCAGGAACTCGTCCAAGCTCGCCAACTCTCCGTGCTCCAACACCTCGTGCATTTCGTCGTACTTGGCCTTCAAGCGCCGCCGACGCACCCGTACAACAAAAACAACTACAACTACCACCGCCAACTAACACAACCTACGCCACGTGACCACCCCCAATGCTCTGCATTTACTCGTGTCCCTCGCGCGGGGGCATGCGACGGGGGCACATTTTGTTCTTCGCACTGGTGGCGCAGTTGTATCTCAACTACTTAGGTTTTCTCCAATGGCCGGTTATATTGAAATACCGCTTATAACGAAATGTTTTGCCGTCCCGCTGACTTCGTTAAAACGAGGAATGACTGTATGTGTTCTCTTTTTTCTTTCTTGTTCAGGTGTCTCTGTGGGCACTGCACCATTCTCCCCAACTTCGAGAAGCGCGAGTGCTTGTGCTGCCGTGAACTGGGCCATATGGTGACGGCGCTTTCACCTGCAGGCTGCATTATGGAGCACACAGATGTCCGAAGTGTGCTTAAACATTGAAGTCCTGCGGGTGACCTATTTTGAACTCCGCTCAGGGGATACCCCATGAGCGACGGCATCCACATGTAACTTGGCCTGATTACTTTATTTGTTCAATTTGGAAAATGTGAACAGCAGTTCCCATACTGCTATCTATGCCTGCAGTCTCTTTCTTTATTCCCCATTCGTACGTTCGCACACAGGAAGTAGCGACAGCCATTTTTCTGGGGCCGTATGATGGCACCGAGTGTGTTCACCTTCTTTAGTTGAAAAAATTAGGGGACCATTATGCCATATGCTCTTATGCCTGATCTGGTTTGAATAAAGAACTCCACTGTAATGTTTGATCTGCTATGAAACAAAAATTTTACAGTTAATATTCTCTAATATTGTACTCTTGGACAGTAACCCTACTGCGGGCCACATTCTAAAAGACAATTTAGTTGACTGCATGAACGAAAACCTGTCTAAGCAGTGTAGGTGCAGGTCGTTTGTTTGGCTAGCAGCTCCACCCTCTTGTGCACTGGTTGCAGTGTGCAGGTGCCTTTTCTCTACTTACTAAGCTGCTCATATGGCCAATGTTGACACCAAACGCATGTACGCTCTCTGAAGGAGATACCGGTACACGGCTTACTGGCAGCTTGGGCAGTGGCTGTGGAGATGGCTCGAGAAAGGTAACCGCCTTGTCTCGACCTCATGCGTAGTGGCAAAGATTAGGCACACCTTCCTCACGGAATCGCCCACTAGACTGAGGTACCACCAGGTAGAAAAATGGACATTTTAGTGGGCGTGCAAGTTTATGTGTGTATGTGTGTGTGAGTGAGTGAGTATAACTTGTTTCCACAGCTCTACCGAATTCTATCCTGCACTTGTTAAAGTTCAATAGAAAGATATTGCTCTGTTGTTTTTTGTTACAAGGAACTCAAGAAAGAAATGTATTCAGCTAACCACATACATATTCATTGATGCATGCACGCACACGTGTACATGTTTGCATGCCTGCACACATGTACACGTTCGCATGCAACCAGAGAGCACGTTACAATATCTACTACGCTAACTGTATATTCAAAGAAACCTGCGAAAGGATTGTGGTGGCCTTACTATTGTCTATCTGGTCCCAGAAATATGGCACGTCTAGGCTGAGTGTCAGAACAAAATGTTTTTCAAATTTATCTTTTGTTTCATAACTAAAAGTTCCGGTTCAGTTCAGCTCTCGAACGAGAAAATAATGCTCGTGACGGTTCATAACGATGCATGTGCGGAAGAAAAATTAAGATTCATGAAAACACGTTAAAAGTCACTGAGAATTAGGTAATGATGGTAAAAAGAATAAGTGAGGCTTAATAATGTGACGTAAATAGTTCTCTCAAATAGCCCAACTGCACACAAAAAATTCAAGGATTTGATAACCCAGCTGCAAATGACGCTAGAAGTTTCTATCTTGGGCCCTAGAAACTACGTGACGGCAGTCCTCAACCAGATACCAAGGTTTTAGATGATACATCCTCGAGCGTTATTTGTTCCGGGGTGCTCCATAGGGATGACGTATATACAGCTGTTAGGTGCGAACACTCCAAGCTTCTAGAAAACGATTGTTCTGCGCGCTTACGCTACATTCTTGAGTATACCTCCTTGGTCTGGACTCCGAACACGAAAATTGTGCATAAATTTGGGGCAAACCAAAATCTGGCTGAGAACTGTGTTACTAACTCGTACAGTTGTGATATACCCCCGAACCATGCATTGTGTTTGTTTGTTTGTTTATGTTTTGTTTTTACCGCCTGGAAATGCCGGCTATGTTATCCGTCTCCCAAGCGAAGCGCGTGTTTCCTTCTTTAGTGTAATGCCGCACGGGTTATCTCACTTTGATAAGGAGAGCGTTTCGCCCTACCGTCACTAGCCTAAAATAATCTTCTAGAATAGCCTACAATAATTTTCTCTTATCTACAATGTTCTGGATGTAAATCGACGGTTCGAGAAACACACGCGCCGAAAGATAAAAGCCTGTAGAGCAGTCGCCGCGGTATTTGTTTCGCCGACATCAGTCTGCGCAAGTCACTTTTTGGCTGCTGTTTCGCCACCTGTGCAATATTTGAGTTGTTAGGGAAGCAGAAGTTCGATCCAATAAACTTGTTTTTCTTTCAAGACAGCTGCGTCGTCTTTCGCTATGTGACATCTCGAGGTGGGGGGGGGGGGGGGGGGGGTACGCAACCTTTATGCTCCGAATGACAACTGAAATCCTCCAAGCCAGTCCAAGAAGAACGAATTCGAACCAGGCTGTACGACCGCCCAGTGCATCCGCTGGTTTTGGAAGCGAGCGGTTCCGGGCTTAATAGCTCCTATCACAGCCGCTCGATCAAGCGCACGCACCTTGCGTGCGCTTGATCGAGGGGCCGTGCTCCGATACACTACGCGACACCATCCGCGCCGTATTCAGGGAGCAGTTTCGGAAACTTTTCCCCACGACGCCAACGCTCCAAGTCGCTTCTCTGACCGACACGATCACAGAAGAACTTCAATGCGCAATGGGAACTTCTACGCCATCGGAAGCCCCCCGTGAGCCACAAGCT
>NW_027526335.1:145644383-145899383 GCF_048455015.1 Haemaphysalis longicornis | reverse complement strand
ACGTGCTGCTGTTTGTAATTTGTTTTTCGTATCCAAATTGTGGTACCTGATGCAGGTATTACACTGCGTGCGTGCAAATGTACAAAGATTGCACCGTGTTTTTGCCGTGCTTTTATGGGGTTCCACATGGGAGCGAACGAGTCTGACAAACCTGTTTCGTCTTGTCCGTTCCGGTGGACTTTCTTTGGTGCACTTATTCTTGCACCAACTAGTAAATCGTTTCCTTTTTCTGTGAGATGTACCCGACCCTTTTTTGCGCATAGTGGGTCAGTTTCGTTTGGGTGCAGCACTGCCCGAACTGGTTGTTTCCTGCTGTATTTATGGTGGTGGAATTCATGGCTACCTACGTGAAGTTGTTGATGCCACAATGTTTCTTTTTGCCCGCTTCACCTTGGAATATTTATCTTACTTGCCGAGGAAGAAATCTTATAAGGATCTCGTGGATACGGTTTTGCCGATCCCACTGTACAGGTCCCTATGATACAGTGTGGGGCTGGGACAGGATGTTCTTCGGCGTGTGAAAAGAATGCCAGCTCCTGGCTATGTTAAATCGTTTTTCTTTAAATTGCGTGTCGACGTGCTACCTGTAAAATCCTGGGTGATTGAGAAAGGTTTATTTGTATTTGTGCCTTGGGGCCCTGATTGCTTCCCATGCAAAACCCAGACACCATCGAACACGAGTTTATTGATTGTTGGGACGGGGTCTTCCTATGTGACGTGTTACAGCGTACCCTAAATAAAGATTTTCCTGTGTATGGTCATGGAATTCGGTTTTTAGCCATGGAAAATTCACACTAAAAACAGCGCAGGGACGAGGACGGAAGAAGTGACAAACTAGAGCGCTGACGAACAACCGAAGTACGATTTATTACACGACATTAAATACACACAAAACCAGTGGCTGCAAGCATGCGCCCGTTCAAGGATAAAATATAACAATCACACTTGGTGTCACGCTAGCTATCTGGTACAAGTGATGTTCAACTGGCTAGATATGCCACCTCTCTTTCCAAAAGGGCAATTGATGGCGTGCTCACGCATTGCTCCCCCCTAATGTCAATCAATGAAGCGTCAAATATTTCCCGTGAGGCAGCGTCTCGATAGCGTTTCAAAACGCGCGTTTCTTTTAACTTTGGATGGCAACCACGTTTCTTGCATTTCTTGCAATGTATTGCAACATTCCTGCCCGTTCCTGTGCGCATGTTGCAGGCATGCTCTCTAAGGCGATCATTTAGGCATCTACCAGTCTGGCCTATGTACACTCGTCCGCATGAAAGTGGGATTTCGTACAGCTCTTTGTCTGCACATTTCACAAACTGGGTTTCATGCTTCTTTTCACATACGGCTCTTGGGCTGTCATTGCCGTTTACCTTGGAGCACAAAGACGCCAGTTTGTTCGGCGCTGAAAAAACCGTCCTTACTCCTGCTTTATCCCCCATCTTCTTCAAAAGGTGTGATACCCCGTGGACGTAGGGTATGACGTTTAAGCGGCCCTTGGAAGTTTCTTCTTGTGGCCGGTTTTTTGTGAAGTTAGTGTTCACCGTTGTTAGAACATTCTCGGCTGAGCTGCGCAACATAGGGACCGGGTATCTTGCTTCCCTGAGTCTCTTGATTTGGGCGCCTAAGCTCTTAGTCATGGTGTGCGAACAGGACCGTACTACTGAGTTTGTTATAGCCGCAAAAGCAACGCCATGTTTTACCACTTTTGAGTGGGCCTAGTTGAAGGGCAGTAGGCCTTTTTGCGATCTTGGAGCGTATTCCCAGCAGACATGACGCACGTCGAAAGTCATTTCTAGGTCGAGAAATCTCAACTTCCTACCTTCTGGCCTCTTACTTGTGAGGTCGAACTTCGTCAGAACTTTCGAAAACACGCTCAAGATCTCCGCTTCTTGCTTCTAAAGGTCACCATGTACTTCAAACACAACCAGGAAGTCATCTACATAGCGAAATACCTTTACGACGGCCGAATTCTGGAGGGCGGTTTGCAGGCGCCTGTCTAAGACCGCCAGCAGCAGGTCACTGAGCACTGGAGCAATGAACAAGCCAATGCACACCCCTTTCTTTTGAATGTACAGCTTGTCGTTGTGAGCGACGAATGTGGAGCGCAAGTAGAAAGCCAACCCTTCCAGGAATGCATCTGTGCTGATGCCGCATTCACTCTGAAACCTGGTGTTCCCGAAACAATCGATGGCTTCACTCACAGCATCCAAGACCAAGGCATGAGGAAGGGAGTGATACATATCCTTGAGAGGGCGCTGCGGTCGCCGAAACGAGCGAACGTGTGTCGCGTTGGCTTCGTAGATTATGCTTAATTGCGCAGTGCTAATTAGCCTCGCCGATGGAATTCCTTCATTAGTCGACGCAGCTCAGTGAGGGGCATCGACCGGTACCAAAATTTGTGAGGTGCAGCTTATTTTCACCGGATTTTCTGAGTGTGAAAGTTTCCCAGCGTGGTTGTCCGGCTAAGCCTAACCGAGTCACCTCTCGGGCTCGGGGCCGGGTGGGCCGGAGTCGGCGGCCAGCGGCGGGAAATGGCTTCTACGGATGGCGAAGCGGCAGCGATGGACACCGGTGTAGGACCGGCGGACGGAGACGATTTTCTACCCACGACAACGAACGTGAGCTACGACGATGGAAGGACAACGGTGGCAGTCCACGGCACCGAGTTGCTCTCCACGGACACGGAGGGATGGCAGGCGGCCGGCAAGCGACTTCGGCAGCGAGCGGCCAGCGCGGCAATCGGTGAGTCGGTTCCCGCTTCCCATGCAGCCCCTAATGTTAACAACGCGCAATTTGCAAAGAGAGTATCGGCTAGGATAGGCAGGGCAGCGCGCATGCCGCGGACGTTGCCCCGCGAGGAGATTAAGGTTGTACTTCGGCCGCGCGGTGGGCTCAACGTGGGCCACACCGAAGTGTCCAGGTTGATGACCGCGATTTTCGCGGCGGCGGGGACTACGATGCAGGAGTCGAAAGAGGACACCATGTGTACGAACGTGGCGCAGAATATTATAGTCATCAGCACCCCGCACGAGGGAAGGGCAACCAAATATGCAGGGATCCGGTCGCTCCGGGTCGGGGACAACGACCACGATGTTAACGCTTACTTGTCCGCGCCAAACGGCACGGCGAAGGGGGTCATTCGGGGGATATCCCTGGCTGATTCGAGCCAAGAGCTCCAGGGTAACATAGTGAACGACGCTAACCCACTCGCGTTAGACGCGCACAGGATCGGGAACACCACGACGGTGATTGTGGTGTTTGAGGGCAAGAAGGTGCCGAATTATGTGAAGTATGGTGCTATGCTCGTAAAGTGTAGTCTGTACAGGCAGCACTTTGAGGTGTGCCGCTGCTGCGGCAAAGTCGGTCACAGGACGGACGTGTGCCCCTTTCCGGACACGAAAGTATGCTTTGCGTGTAACGCGCCAAACCCTGGCCCAGAACACGAGCGGGAATGCAAGCCTCGATGTAAGCTATGTAACGGAACGCATCCCACCGGGGCGGCGGGGTGCAAAAATCGCTACAAGGTTCCCTACGTGGTCACTCGCCGCCGGTGGGAGCGTAAGCACGTGGAGGCCCAGCAGCCCCGATTAGGCTTAGAAGAGTTCCCGCAGCTGCAGCCGCGTGCCCACCTGACGGCACAGGCGCAGGTGGCGAGCGAGCGCGGGCGCCTACGTCAGCGCAGCAGCAGCCGGCGGCGCTCGGGCAACTGCGGCTCGAGCCGCAGCGCCAGTCGCAAGCGAGAGTCGAAGTCGAGAGAGCGTGTGGCGTGGGCCGACATGGTTAGACCGCAAACGCCAGAGCGAAAGGCCGTATCCCCGACAAGTTCACCGCAGCCAAGCCCCGAATCGCTCAAGCTACACCACGAGAACGAACGCCTAAAGAAGCGCATCGCCGAGCAAGACATGCGCATGCTGGAATTGAATCGAAAATTGGACTTGCTGCTGGCCAGCCAACGCCAGGAGCAGGCACGGGTCGCGGAGCGAGAACGGGAGCAGAAGGTGCAAGCGCAAGGGCAAGTCCAGGCGCAAGTGCAAGCGATGGAAACGCAGGTCGAAGAGGCCGAGACGACGGCGGGAGAGGAACCCACGACCGAACCCGAACCCCACGCCAAGCGCCGGGCGGTGGAAACGAGAACGACGTACCGAACACTAGAGAAGCGCATCCAACGCCTAGAAGAGCGATTCGACAGGTTCGAAGAATCAGCGAACAGGAGGCTGGCGGCGCTGGAGGCGACGACGGCCGACATCGTCGTACGACTAACGAAGCTGGAGCAGATGTTCCAGGTGGTCCAAGAGACCCTGGTGCAAATGCAAGAGGCCATAGCAAGACTAAGCGCGGGATTCCAACAAATGTGCCCTGACCAGCGCCCAATATGGCCAGCACAGCAATAAGACACGAACTCGTAGTGTGGCAGTGGAACGCGAACGTCCTGCGCGGCAAGAAGGCGTCGCTACAACAATACATTGAAAAGGCGAGCCGGTGGCCGGACGTGATTCTACTGCAGGAAACGCACAGCGAGACGCCCCCGAGCATGCCGGGGTACCGCTCGTACGCAAGCCCCCCCCCCCCCCCCCCAGCGCGCGAACGCTCGGGAGGGGCGCCGGACAAGGGGTGTGCACGCTGATCAAGAAGGGACACACGTACGTGGAGCACGAGCTGCTGCGCAACAGCGCGGTGGAGCACCGAGCGATCGAAATCGTGGTGGGCCGCAAGAAGGAGAGCGTCTTCGTGATAAATGTGTATAGTAACCCGAAGCAGTTCCAGCAGAAGTTTCGAACATTGGTGCACAAGGTGGATCAGCTAGCGGGGGCCGACGTCGCACTGCTGTGCGGGGACTTTAATGCGCCGCACGCGGCGTGGGGCTACCCGAAGACAACAGCGAAGGGGCGCAGCCTGTTTGAAGAAACGACGAACGCCGGGTACCAACTGCTGAACGACCCGACGGCACACACGCGACACGGGACGTCGGTGCAACGCGACACGAACCCGGACCTGGCTTTCAGCAATAGGGCCGGTGTGCGGTGGAGGAACACGGGAGAGACGTTGGGTAGTGACCACTGTGTGTTGGAGATGGTGGTGCCGCTGCGTGCGAGGGCCCCGCAGCCACGAAAACAGCAGTTTACGGACTGGAGTGCGTACAGGGAAGCTCTGAGCGAAGTGCCGGGGGAGATTGGCGACATCGACGAGTGGGCAAGCGCGATCAACGAGGCGACGCGCAAAGCGACGACGGAGATCGAGGCGGACGACGAGACCCCACAGGTGGACAGCCGACTTGCGCACCTGATAGAGGCGCGGAACTCGCTGAGGGAAAGATGGAAACGGCAATGACACAACCGGGCGCTGCGCAAGCGGGTGGCCCAGCTGAACCGTGAGATAGAGCGGCACAGCGCGGCTCTCTGCAGGCAGCAGTGGCACGCGGTCTGCCAGGAGGCGGATGGTCAAATTCATAAAAGTCGTACCTGGTAGCTGCTGCGCCACTTGCTGGACGAAAGTAAGACGAAGGGAACGCAGCACCACATCTTGGCGCGCATGTTGCACAAGGCGAAGCGGGAGCTCAGCGAGGCCGAGGTCCGGAGGCGATTGAACAACAAGTACCTGCCGGCCACCCCACCGGACCCCCTCCCGAGCTACACGGGTACGGCCAACAGCCAGCTAGACGCAGACATCGAGGAGTGGGAGGTCCGCGCGGTGATCCAAACAATCAACGGCAGATCGGCGGCGGGGCCGGACAAGGTGTCGAACAAACCGCTGCGGAACCTCGGCGACGCGGCGGTGACTGCACTGACGTGCTACTACAATAAGTGCTGGCGCGCAGGCAAGCTGCCCAAGAGTTGGAAGGACGCGCGGACGGTGCTGATCCCGAAACCGGGCAAGCCGCCGCACATTGACAACCTGCGACCGATCTCGCTGACGTCGTGCGTCGGGAAGGTCTTTGAACACGTGCTACTGAACCGCTGGCAGAGGTACCTGGAAGAAGAAGGGCTCTACCCCGACACAATGTTGGGCTTTCGGGCCAAGTTGAGCACGCAAGACGCGATGCTGTTGATCAAGCACGAGGTCCTGGACCAGCACACCCGTTCCTTAGACAACAAGGCGGTGCTGGGCCTGGACTTGCAAAGCGCGTTTGACAAGGTCCATCACTCGGCAATCCTGAAGCAGGTGTCTCGACTGAACATGGGAGAGCGCACGTTTTCCTACATCAAAGACTTCCTGACCGACCGCACGACGACGATCGTGGCGGGCGACATCGAACTACCGAGCAAAACGCTGGGGAGCGTGGGCACGCCGCAGGGCGCCGTGATCTCGCCGGTGCTGTTCAATCTGGTAATGATCGGGGTGGCCGAGCGTCTGCAGAGCCTCCCGGGAGTCAGCCACACGATATACGCCGATGACATAACGATATGGATGACGGGCGGTAGCGACGGCGAGATCGAGGCGTCACTGCAGCGGGCAGTCGACGAGATCGAGGACCAGCTACGGGGCACGGGACTTGTGTGCTCGCCGACAAAGTCGGAGCTGCTGATCGTGCCGCCGCGAGGAGTAAGAAGGAGCAGGACGGCGGAGCCGGACATCACACTACGAACGAGCGACGGAACGACCATCCCGAGGGTGAAAACGCTGCGAGTGCTCGGGGTACACATGGACGCCGGGCGCAGCAACGGACTAACGATTGCAAAGCTGGACGCGAAGGTGTCGGCGGCGATCCGACTCATCCGCAGAGTGTCGACGAGATATGCGGGCATGAAGGAAGCCAGTCTGCTGAAGTTGGTACAATCGTTTGCGGTCAGCCACGTGGCCTACGTCGCAGCTTTCTACGACTGGAAGGCGGCGGAGCGCCAGAAGGTGGACGCGCTTATACGCAGGGCATACAAGGCAGCGTTGGGGCTTTACACGTACACTAGTACGGAGCGACTCTTGGAGCTTGGGGTCCATAACACGCTGGACGAGGTGGCCGAGGCGCAGTAGACGGCGCAGCGGGTCAGGTTAGCGAGTACCAAGACTGGGCGCTACATACTGAAAAGAGTGGGATATCGCGGAGGGCTGCAGGGAAGTGCGGGCCGATCGCCGTTGCCGCGCGGGTTGCTCAGCTCGTTGCAGGTGCCGCCGATCCCGCGCCACATGCACCCAGAGGTGGATCGAGGGCGACGGCTGGCGAGGGCGAAGGCCCTCACGGCCACGCATGCGACGGACAACGGAGCACGATACGTCGACGTGGCGAGGTACCCGGACAAGCCGGGAACCTACGCCGTGGCGGTGTGTGCGGCGACTACCGGAGAGCTACTAGCGTCATGCAGCGTGCGGGCGCGAAGCCCGGGACAAGCGGAAGAGCTGGCTATCGCGTTAGCCCTGACGGACCCACACTGTACCACGGTGCTGAGTGATTCGAGGAGCGCGATCATGAACTTTGCAACGGACAATGTGTCCTCGCGCGCGGCCAGGGTGTGCGGGCCCCTAAGACACAGAACGATGCCGGTCACCGTGAAGTGGTTCCCGGCCCACATGGGGCCGGTGAGCACCGGAGAGAACCGCAATGAGGGAGCGGACCGGGCGGCGCGTGCGCTCACAAGTCGCGACGCGTGCCCGAGCGCCCGACATGCAGAAGACGAAGACCACGACGAGGTGCTGCCGATCACCTCCTACCGGGAGGTGTTGGAGTGGTACCGGGAGGGCAGGCGAGTGTACCCGCCGCCCCACCGAAAACTCACGAGGCAGGAGGCGACGACGCTACGTCAACTACAGACCCGAGCGGTGTGGACACCGGTTGTTGCAAAACACGTGTGCCCTGAGGTGTACGCGAGTGATGTGTGCGCGTTATGCGGCAAGGGCCGGGCGACCATGGCGCACATACTGTGGAACTGCAAAGTGAGCGAAGGGACTACGGACGCGTTGCCACCGAGCCTGGAAAAGGCGGTGGCAAATGTTGACTACGACGCCCAGCGCGAGGCCGTCCAGCAGACGTTGGTGGCCCTCGAGCGACAGAGGCCGAAAGCGCAGCCCTGCGAAGGGGCGGTGCGAGTAGGCAGCTGAAGCCGAGCGGCCCGCCAACGTGACGTTTAGGCCGCGTCACAACTTGCCGGAAATAAAGATGTTGTTTCTCTCTCTCTATCCTTGAGATCCACCGATAACCCGCTCAGATTATCAGAGGGTTGCGACTCAAAGAAGCTTGAGATGGCTCTGGGGCTGCCTACCAAGAAAAGGTCCTCTACCGGTAGTCTCGACAGGGAAGATTGTAGGAATCGCCCAAAAACGTTTTGCCACGTGCCTCTTTCAGTGACCATGACCCTAAACGGGCAAGTCTCCTTGTGACTCTTGGCGCTGAAGAAGCACTTCAGGTGTGAACCTTTGCTCTTTTGGATTGTGGTAGCCAGCCTGCTCAACTCGTGAGTCTCGCAGAACCGGATGGCATCTTTCTTTGCTCTTTCAGGCTTTTCTCCTGACAAAACACGGACGTTTTCCGCAATCGCTTGATCCGCCTTTTCTTCATACTCCTTAGTACCTGCTACAGTGAAGCCTCCTTGCTTGTCCGAGAGAAGTAGCTTCAAATTTGCGTCCTGCAAGCTTTTCACCACGACGCGCTTCTTGCTGCACCGACGTGCGCTCTCAGGTGGCAGTATGCTGACTCCTTCCAAAATGCAGCGTTCTATTTCTTCGCTGTTGGCTTTTTCTGCTGTGCTTCTCACCAAGGAAACCAATTCTGGTTTTTCCAAGTGCGGCTGTAGGCAGTATTTCGGTCCGAGCTCCAGGGTCTTTTCTACTCCTCGGGGCAGAGCTTCAATCCCCAGTAGATGAATCATCTGTTTTCCTCTTTTGCAGCGCTCTTTCCTTGGAAGACCGGCCAGCATTCTCTTCCAGACAAGCTCTGTGACGGCTGAGGCCACACGCATGTCCGTTCGTACGAGGGCCGACACTTGGCCAGTAGGGGCCGACTGCGCGTGTGCGACCTGTAGGCAGGACTGAAGAAAGCGAACTTGCCACTGAGCCTCCGAGCGAAGGATGCGGCAAATCCTGGCGCTGTGGCTCGCCGAGGGCGGCAGAAGTCCGGTCATGGCTGTGACTTCAGGAGGGACGTAGGAATTTCTGATGGCAAAGGCGAATATGCGTGCCCGGAACGTAGCTTGGAGGATGAGGGTGACACACCAACACGGATTTTGTATGATGAAGGCAGAAACACAAGGATACAGGCCCATTGTACTAGAAATGTAACTTACTAAGGCTTGACGTTGAGCTAGTTGGGTACACATTATTCACACTAAAAACAGCGCAGAGATGAGGACAGAAGAAGTGACAACCTAGAGCGCTGACGAACAACTGAAGTACGATTTATTACACGACATCAAATACACACAAAAGCAGTGGCTGCAAGAATGCGCCCGTTCAAGGATAAAATATAACAATCACACTTGGTGTCAAGCTAGCTATCTGGTACAAGTGGTGTTCAACTGGCTAGATATGCCACCTCGCTTTCCAAAAGGGCAATTGATGGCGTGCTCACGCATTGCTCCCCCCTAATGTCAATCAATGAAGCGTCAAATATTTCCCGTGAGGGAGCGTCTCGATAGCGTTTCAAAACGCGTGTTTCTTTTAGCTTTGGATGGCAGCCACGTTTCTTGCATTTCTTGCAATATATTGCAAGATTGCTGCCCGTTCCTGTGCGCATGTTGTAGGCATGCTCTCTAAGGCGATCATTTAGGCATCTACCAGTCTGGCCTATGTAAACTCGTCCGCATGAAAGTGGGATTTCGTACACCACTTTCTCTGCACATTTCACAAACTGCGTTTCATGCTTCTTTTCACATATGGCCAAAGTAAACGGCAATGACAGCCCAAGAGCCCCCACAGGATTTTCACAGACACATCAAGGGGGTTTAAGCAGGTACGATTACCGCGGCCATCAGAAGCTCAAACGCAGTCATGATCATTTGTTCGCTGGGATGCCACTTTACCCAACCACGCACTAGCTTCCGCACATAACACACCTATTGAGCATTGAGTGCATTGCCACGAACCATGTATGGGTTTGTTAATTTATCGTTTGTTTTACTGCCCGGCCACGCCCGGCTGTGTTGTGTGCCCAGAGCGATGCGCGTCTTACATTTTTTATGTTTATGCCGCACGGGCTATCTCATTCAGATAAGCAGACTGTTTCACCCTAACGTCCCTAAGCCCAGAATAATCTTCTTTGACCTATGATGTTCTGGATATAAACTGACTGTTCCAAAAACACTTGCGCCTAAATAAAAGCCTGCAGAGCAGACGCCGCGGCATTCCATTTGACGACACTCGCCTGCGGAAGTCACTTTGTTGAACGCTGCTTCGCCGCCTCTGCATTCTTTTGACTTGTTGGGGGAGCACCAGTTGGCTCCAATAAACTTGTTTCTTCAAGACAGCTGCGTCGTATTTAGCTATGTGAAATCTGGTAGGTGCGGGGTACGCACCCTTTATGCTACCAACAACCTCTGGAAGCCACCAAACCAGTCCAACTAGAGCCAGCCACCGACTGCAAGGCCTCCCACCCGACTTTGGTCCCCTGCCAGACGGACCCAAAAGAACGGTCGCTCTGACAACCACCATGGTGCAAGAAGCAACATCACCCATCGTCCTGCAGCAGCCACGGGAACCGCCATCATTCCGAGGAGCCCCCGCAGAAGATCCAGAAATGATGGAGGAAAAGAAACTAAGGTTTCTGATGCAAGGAGTAAAGCAAGAACTCTTTGCTTGCCTTGTCCGCAACCCCCCTAAAACGGTGACCAAACCTGCCGCTGAGAAGACGACGACCGCGACGCACAGTGCCCGACAGTCAACACGCAGAAGCCGAGATACGACGCCACGACGCACCCGGAACTCGAAGAAGGCAGCGTCCGACGTTCCGCTGTCCGTCAACGGCTTCGAAATAGTCACCCTCATAGACACGGGAGCCGACTACTCAGTCATGAGCGGGCCATTTGCGTCTAAGCCGAAGAAAGTTATGACCAGATTGGACGGTCCGCACATACATACAGCAGCAGGCCACCTCCTGACGCCAAGTGGAATGTGCACACCGAGCGTCACCATAGCCGGCATAACGTACCCTGCAGCGTTCGTCATTTTGCCTAACGGCTCCCGCGACGTAATTCTTGGAATGGACTTTTTGAGGGACAACGGTGCAATAATTGATCTACAGACCGAGTCCATAACTTTTTCTTCCGATCACTCCATGACGCCGGAACCGAACCCCGAACACCATGCTAGAGGTGGAGGATCGCCGATGATCATGGCACCCTTCCACCCCGCGCAAGGTTGATGATCACCGTCTACTGTGAAGATGCTGTTCCTGACGTCGACGCACTCGTAGAGAGTGACCAAAGGTTGCTCCTTGACCGCGGTGTCTCCGTCGCAAGACGCATTGACCGCTTTCCGCAACGCCAATCCAAGTTTTGGTCACTATTTCGGGGAGGAATACCAGCATTTAAACAGAGGCGCTGCAATTGCGTTCCTCGAAGAAACGCAAGAAGCAAGTGACGTGATGGCGGCTGCCGACTTTGAACGCACACCCGAAGATACGTTCAGGCTTCTGAATCCTTTCGACGTGAATCCGGCGTTACCGCACAAGGACCGGAAGAAATTGTTGGATTTTCTGCGTCTCTACAGAGTGTTTTTCGTCGAACTCAAAACTACGCCAGACACCTCTAGCGAAGCACCGAATATTAACCGAAGATGGAGCCCGGCCTACACGACCGTCAGCGTACCGCGTCTCTTCAAACGAGCGGGAAGCCATCCGAACTCAAGTTGATGACATGCTGAGTGACGACATTATACAGCCCTTGAAAAGTCCCTGGGCTGCGCCGGTCGCACTGGTGAAGAGAAAGACGACACATTAAAGTTTAGCGTTGACTACCGGCGACTGAACAAAATCACCAAAACGAACGTGTACCCCCTCCACCGAATCGACGACGCCCTTGATCACCTCTGCCATGCGAAGTACTTCTCTTCGATGGATCTGAAGACCGGCTACTGGCAAATTGAAGTGGACGAGAGAGACCGAGGGAAGACTGCATTTATAATCCCGGATGGCCTATAAGAGTTCAAGGTGATGCCGTTCAGGCTGTGCATGGCGCCAGGAACCTTTCAACGAGTCATGGACCCGGTGCTAGCTGGCCTGAAGTGGCACATCTGCCTCGTATACCTCGACAACGTTGTGGTATTCTCCCGGACTTTCGACGAAAACTTTGCAAGGTTGCAGTCGGTACTCGAGGCCATCCGTATGTCGGGGTTAAGGCTGAAGCCTGAAACGTGCCGCGTGGCGTACGAGGAACTCATGTGTTTGGGCCATGTCGTCAACGGCACGGGTGTCAGGCCTGACCCGGCAAAAACCTGCGACATTACGAACTTCCCAAGACCGAACGGTAAGACGGGCGTACGGAGATGTCTCGGACTATGCGCATACTACCGGCGCTTCGTCGCAAACTTTGCCCGCATTGCAGAGCCACTCACGCGCTTGACGAAAGATAACACCCCTTTCAGCTGGGAAAATGACCAATAAAAAGCATTCTGCGAGCTGCAACAATGTCTGCAAAGCCCACCCGTGCTCGCGCATTTCGACGAACACGCCGAAACGGAAATGCACACGGACGCCAGTGATATAGGCTTGGGTGCTGTCCTCGTACAAAAGCAAAGCGGGTGCAAAATATAATCGCCTATGCCAGCCGGGGTCTTTCCAAGGAAGAAAAAAATACTCAGTCTCTGAGAAAAAGAGCCTCGCGATTATATCGGCCATTACGAAATTTCGCCCGTACGTGTATGCAAGACCGTTCAAGGTTGTGACCGACCACCATGCGCTGTGTTGGCTCGCAAATTTGAAGAACCCTTCTGGCCGTCTTGGTAGGCGGAGCTTGCGTCTCAAAGAATTCTACGTTACAGTAATCTATAAATCCGGGAGGAAACACTCCGACGCCGACAGCCTGTCCCGCGCCCCCGTCGACCCACCACCACAAGACTCCGATGAAGACAGCGCGTTCTTCGGAGTCGTGACTGAGAGCGACCTGGCCGCCCAGCAGCGTGCAGACCCCGATCCACACGTCATTATCGACTACCTCCAAGGATGCAACGTCGCCGTGCCCAGGGCCTTCAAACACAACTTACCTGCATTCAGCCTGAAAAAATCCGTCCTTGTGAAGAAGAATTCCAACCCTGGAACGAGAACGAATTATCTTCTTGTCGTCCCGGCAGATCTTCGTGACGAAATTTTGGAAGCGTGCCACGACGACCCGTCTTCCGGACATCTCGGCACAGCTCGCACAATTCGGAAAATCAAGATGAAGTACTACTGGCCGCGTCTTACAACTGAAGTCACCCACTACGTCCGGAGCTGCCCTGACTGCCAGCGACGAAAAACGCCACAAACGAGACACGCCGGACATCTGCAGCCGATCGCCATCCCATCTAAACCCTTCCAACAGATTAGAATGGACCTTCTGGGCCCGTTCCCTATATCCCGATCCGAGAACAAGTGGATTGTCGTAGCGACAAACTACATGACACGCTACGCAGAGACCGCCGGACTTTCGAGAGGGACTGCTCAAGAAGTCGCTAAATTCTTCATAAGCCAAGTTGTGCCGCTACATGGAGCCCCGGAAGTCCTACTCATGGACCGCGGAACGGCCTTTACTGCGGAGCTGACGCAAGGAATAGTATTACGCTACAGCAACAGGGATCACCGATGAACGACGGCGTACCACCCCCAAACGAACGGACTAACAGAACGTCTGGACAAGACAATCGCGGATAAGTTGTCAGTGTACGTAGACGTTGGACATAAGACTTGGGACGAAGTGGTCCCGTATGTCACATTTGCGTACAACACGGCTATCTAAGAAACTACGCAGATGATGCCGTTCGAGCTTGTCTACGGAAGGCGGCCGAATACGATGCTTGACAACATTCTTCCGCATGTAGAAGGCGACGAACTTAACCCCGACGTCCAAGAATACCTTCAGCGTGCGGAGGAGGCCCGCCAGCTCGCTCGAGTTCGTACAACGGACCACCAGCTGGTGGATGCTGGGCGTTACAACCTCCGATGCCGAGACGCCGAGTACCACTCAGGGGATCGTGTTTGGGTTTGGATTCCCATCCGTCGACGCGGACTAAGTGAGAAGCTTCGGTTACGGTATTTCGGACCTACCAAATTCTACGACGTGTCGGCCAACTTACCTACGAGGTGATCCCCGATGGTGATTCCGGAACGTCACGACGACGCACGCGGCCCGAAGTCGTCCACGTGGTTTGCTTGAAACCTTACTATGCTAGATGACGGAAGTTTTTTTCTTTGTTCACACTGTCTTTTATTTTTGCATCGGATCGATGCACTCTTAGAGGGGGGTAATGCCGCGAACCATGTATGGGTTTGTTTATCTATCGTTTGTTTTTCTGCCCGGCCACGCCCGGCTCTGTTATGTGTGCCCAGATTAATGCGTGTCTTCCATTCTGTATGTTTATTCCGCACGGTCTATCTCATTCAGATAAGCATACTGTTTCACCACGGCTAGGTTAGCTGGTATACCCCCCAGGTAACTGATAATTGCACTACTAGCTCCAGTTTGTCCCCTGGTGCTTGGTAGGCCAAACTGTTAAACGAAAACCAACAAAAAAATCACGGATGCTGTTATGGCAACGCTTTCGTTAATGCGCCAGGAGTAAATGCCTGCCTCTTATCGTCTGCTATCGGCTGAACGAGCCCTACTGTCTTTGTGTGCCGCAAGCGTGAACAAACACAACTTGCATTTTGCTTTTCAGGTTGTGTTGCTGCTGCACATCTTGTTTTCGACAGCTTTCAGTTGCTAATTTGCCTGGACTCTCAGCACGTGCACAAAACATTTGTTTGGATACCTTTCTTAGTTTAATACGCGCGAGCCAGAACGCCCTCAAGCGTAACAATTTTGTTTGGGGCAGAAAACGTATTAGGCGGGAAATGTGGTTTATTCACTGATTTTATTAGCAACTTATTGCAAACCAAGAAATTCAATACATGCCACAATAGCACAGAGCTGTGTATCTCGTATAGTAAGTACAAATGTCCACATTCTGTGTCGGTTACACAAACATAAGACATCTTCGTATAACTCATCGTATACAGAAAATTGCTAGAGAGGTCACCACGTTCATTTGCTACACACACTACAATTCTACAGAAAGGATGTTTCATAAAACACGCGTTTGTGAATAATAAGTTCAAAAGGACGTAGCATCGGGCTAGTTGGTGGTGCATCACGTTCAATTCCGCAAAGTATACAGACGAAAGGACACTATCAGGACAAGAACGAGGCGCAGGACAGAGACGAGGTGCGCCTCATCCCTGTCCTGTTAGTGTCCTTTCGTCTGTATACTTAGCGCAATCGAACATGAAACGTGAATAATAACATGATTATGAAGTGAGATGACCAGCACATTTCGGACACCATTAACAATTGCTCCATATTCTTATTCTTGTAAACTTGCTAGCCCAAAAAACCTTTTATAGCTAGAAAATTTTCTGTGCAATTTCGCCATGCGCCACACCTAGTAAATGTTTTTTTATTAGCATTCTCACTTTCTTACATACAGCAAACTAAAGGAACAGGAACAAAAGGTGCCAAACGGCACCTGTCCGGGTTTCTGACTCCATGCATTTATTTATTTATTTATTTATTTATTTATTTATTTATTTATTTATTTATTTATTTATTTATTTATTATACCTCAAATGCCCCAGTACGGGGTGTTAGATGAGGGGTGGGCTGTGGTACAAATTTCTTTCAATGTGGGTTTTGAACAGAACCGGGCTTGAGTGGTGCACGACGTCGGGTGGAAGATCATTCCAATCCTTTGCTGTTTGAACAAAAAACGAGCGAAGGTGGGCAGTTGTACGGGAATGCGCAGGATAAACAGTGTTTCTGTTTCCCTGCATAACAGGGAAACAGAAACAAGCTCAACTACAATAGAAACACAGAAAAAGTACACACAGTATGAATAGGTTCTAGGGATTATATATGAAAAAAAACGTATATGATATAAGAAACCACGGTTACATTGCAAAACAAAAAATTCACTCGCACTTCCCCGAGGGGGAGAGTGTGTAGGTGCGAATGCACGGTTGTTGATTGCGCGATTACGGTGGATATCGTGATCTTGGAGTGGAGAGGAGGCGCCCAACACCCGCAGTCACTGAGCGGAGAGAGGAGGAGGAGAGTAGCGCCCGCCGTTACGGCGAGGGCTACACGAGTGCCCTCACGCGTCGGAATGCGGAGCGCCCGCTACGCGAGCGAGAGCTCTCCCGCCCGAAGTGGAGAGGAGGCACCCAACACCCGCAGTCACTCAGCGGAGAGAGGAGGAGGAGAGTAGCGCGCGCCCATCTCCCCCCGTTGCTAGGGAAGACGAGGAGGAACACGAGGAGCGCGCGCACCCGCAGCTGTTGCTATGCGGACTACGGCGGCGGACGATCCAGGCTCGCTTAAGAAGTGCATTCGCACTTAAAAACGTAAGCAGACAGCATCACATGGAAAATACAAACGAAGTCAATGATTTCTTGAAGCAACTAAGACATGGGCACTGATCAATTATGTCCATTAAGTCCTTATTTTTATTCAAGAGGCTAGGAATTAGGTGGTGTAAACATTGAAAGCCGTAATTGGTTCGGATCTTCGGCGTTTTGTACTTACTAGTTCTAAATTCGAAAAACTGATTTCTGGTTAGATATGCATGTTCAAACTTCTCCCGACTTTCCTTTATGTGTGAATACATGTACATCGCAAGCTTGCGCATGTGAAGCTGGAGCGCATCGATCATACCATATTTGGCGCAAACATCTCCAACACTATCCGTATATCTTAAGTTTTCTAATGCTCTAATAGATCTTTTTTGAAGTTGAAACAGTGCACGCAAATTAGAATCTGTTGTAGTGCCCAAAATTAGTAGACAATACTGCAAATGTGACTGAATCATGGCAGAATATATACTGGTTCTAAACCTTGCAGGAATTTGGTTCCTTACCTTCCACAATGCGCCTATTATGCCTGACAATTTTATTTTTATATGATCTATATGTTGATTCCAGGATAAATATTCGTTAAAAAACACTCCTAAAAATTTAATAGTGTTAGTGGATTGAATTCTGTTATTGCGGAAGCAAAATTGAAAATTTTCTGTCAGGGGTGTATTTCGGGCTCTGAACATAACGTACTTTGTTTTGTTTATATTTAACTGCAATTCATTACCGTAAAACCAATGAGAGAGTTCCCCTAGCCAACAATTCGCATCTATTTGTTGTTTCATTAGGTCACTTCCAGAAAAGAAAACATTTGTGTCATCTGCGTACAAAACTATTTCTTGCGTGTGAGGAATATTGGGAATATCATTAATATAAAGCAAGAAAAGGAGAGGACCGAGTATCGATCCTTGGGGTACTCCCACTTGTATCGAACGAAAATTGGACGACGTGGCACCTAGCAATACAAACTGCTTACGATCTGTCAAATAGCTATTGATTAGTTTTTGTGCAACTCCTCTAATGACGTATGGACCTATCTTGTCCAATAAGATGTGTTTTACGGAGTCGAACGCCTTCCGTATATCACCGAAAAGTCCCACCGTATACAGTTTATTCTCAATGTTTTCTATCAGCTTTTCCTTAACTCCTAATAACGCTAACTCAGTCGACTTTTTCTTTCGGAAACCAAATAGACCCTATGCAAAATGCGCCCCGCCATCTCACGTCGACTCCGGTAACTAGGTCCGCCATTTTGGTACGGTCGTTTGAAACCGAAACCAATTAGCAAAACATAGAAGGCGGGCATTGACCGCTCTTGGTGATGGACTGCAATGCCGGAGCATTTTTTCGTGCCGCAGAGCACGCAATGCGGAAATACCGGTTCAAATGGAGAAAAGGTACGTGAAGTTCCACGCTTTTGAACGAACTTTGTGACGCGAACTATGCCGGCGCGAGCAACCTTTGTGACACGCTGGGCGCGGTGCGCTTGGAGCGAATATTTGTCGTTGGTTCGCTAAGCGCGGAGTTCCGTAGTCGCTGTCCGTATAAAAAATACAGCTGCGTTGGAGTTCTGTTGTGCAGCCTTTGTATTCTAAATGAAGCCTGAGCGTGCGCCGCCTATTCACGCAACTGACAGCGGCGCTCGACCGGGAAAACAGTACCGCGCGTTGCCAAAATTTGGCTGTTTCTTTACTCGTCCCTGTGGCTCTGCGCCCGCTTCATTTCATTGTTAAATGGTACCGCTTGGCCCCTACACGAGCCTTTATCTTACCTAGGGCTGTAAACAAACTTTTCTTGCCGCACTACGGCGTCACGCACGGTTGAAAATTTCCTCTGTGGCGGGCGCGCACGGTATATGTGTTGTTGGTTTCTTTACGTTGCATTTAGCCGCGCGTCGTTGCAGAAGTGGCGAACACTGTTTTATGATGATCTAACGGTGGAAAATTCGAGCTTTTGCACTTGGTTCGCTATTTGCCGGGCTGAAAGGTTGTTACGTCAAGTTAACTTGGTGCCCATTGTCATTCCAGCAACGATAAATTTACTGTCGAATATTTTGCGACTAAAATACACACGCACTCCTCTAGTTTGTCACATGCTGCATGCATGCCTCCGACGTAATGATAGTGGCCATTGATGTAGGCAGCTGAGGCTATTTTCAAGTTTTATTCAAAAAGAAAAAAGAAAACGGCCACAGTTGCATCAGGCCGCCGCGCATCAGCTTGAGTGTTTTTGCGTTTTTTGTACCACAGTGAAAATCCCAGTAAGTTAAACTACTTCGCTGATTTATAGCGCGTGCAGTATAGCAAACTGTGGATATAAATGGAACAAAAAGAAGCATTCGCGCACCCCTGCATGTCGCGGTCTAGTAAACATGACGTTGCCCAGCCTCTGCGTGCTCGCGAGATGACCACGGCGAAATGTGGCATGATTGCTTGCTGGTAGCTCATAGGTGACCCTTCAGGTGCCATGCCAGTCCTTGTTTCTGTCACTTGGAAGGGGGGGGGGGGGAGGAGGAGCAGGAGGCCAGCACAACTGGGGCAAAAAACTCATTCCCAAGGCTACCAAGTTTTGCAAGCGCCTGCACGGCACTTCGTTGCTGCTCGCATTGCTCCTGTACTCGACGTGCATCGAACAGACGCATTGGCAAGGGAAGGGAGGGGCCATTTTATTGCGGGCTTCTCGAGTCAATGTTTTGGACACTCGCTGGCTTGATGCCCTGCTGTCTCGGACGTCCCCACTGTTGTGGCAGCTCAGTGCACGCAAGCTCCGGTGGCGCCTCTTAAAACCTTCGGCTTGCAAGAGGGCGAGTAGGTGCACAGCAGCCAGGATGTGACTCCATGCTCCACTGCAACCCGCCGGGCACTCGCACGATGCCTCCCCAATCGCCCCACTGTCCGTCTCAAAGGTGAGGCACACAACATAGGGCCGGCCACTTTTCTTCTGGGAGCGAAAGCAGCTGCTGAGCACATGGATGAGGCCCAACCTGCAAGAACAGAGAGAGTATCAGTAAATAACACTCAGGGAATAACAGGACTAGTCCGCTACAGTTTATGGTAAAGGGACAGAGCAGAAAGAAGTGGCCGCAAGGAACAGACTCAAAATGACGAGATTTTGTGTCTTGCTTAACACTGTTGCAAGGGCAATAATCTACACCTCAAACAGCAATGATGCCAAAATTGTTTGTCAAGTTCGAGCGTGCAAGTATCTCTGCATGCTTTGTTAATGCATTTTTCAAGAGAAGAAAGTTTAACATTTAAAAACCTCAGCGTGGGTAATGATACTAGTACCCGCATAATCGTGTTCGTCATAACTTAAGCAAGCAATAATATGATTATCTGGAACTCACTTCCAGAATCTTTCGAGATAAACAGGTAAACATTCGGGCTATACCGATGACCCATCGAATTAAAAAAATCTTCTAGTTCAGTGAGTTCGAGCTAACGAGGTTTTACTGTATTATCTATTCGTGCACACCAAAAACATGCGATTTAGAAACAAACACAACCACCCCACCGCCAAAAAAGGAGAAGAAAGACACACAAACAGATTTGTGCGCAGAACATGCGCAATAAATAATGAAAACACACAAAAAAAGAAAATTCAAGGCGTATGTGCGCTTTTGTAGTTGACTTCGCCGCAAAGCACGATTGCTTTGCGGCAAACGCGCGGGCGGACGACCGTCACGGAAAACGGCCGCAACCTTTCCGTAAACATCTTCGCCAAAAATCATCCCGTAAATTCCATGTACAGTATTTGAAAATACCTAATCCACCCACTAGCGGTACGGCCTGGCGATTGTCGCTCTCCTCTTTCAGGGTTACTGCAACAGGGTCACCGCTACGCATTTGCGTGGTAAACAACGGTGAACAAAGTGCTCTACAAATGCTCATACCGGTTAACTCGCGTCAAGTAAAAACAAAGAAGAATTTACTTACTGCGAGTCGCACGTGTTTGTCCGCACCGATGAAGGCGAGCAATGCGCCTCGGTGGCTAGGCGGCATGCCCTGCTCCGCTGCTGCTCGGATGGGTCTTTGGCGCGGCACCCCGAGTGGTATGAGTCTTCATACACAGTCGGCAGCGCAGGCAAGTCCTTCGTCCAGAATCCGCGGTCGAGAGCCGGAAAACACCGTCCAGTTTGAGCCACACCGCGTTACCGTCACCTACTCTTCCACAGTAAACAATACGAGACTTCCCGATCGGCGCCCGCACCAATATGGCCGACGGTTTCGTTTACATCAGTGTTGCTAGATCACCAAGCAATTTCGCATAGGGTCTATTGTTGAGGAGCTATCACTTGCAAACTTTCTAAGTATTCATTTATTCGGGTAAAAAATACTCGTTCTATAATTTTGGAAAAAAATATTAAGAATTGAAATTGGACCATAATTATTTAAATCATCTTTTGGACCACCTTTGTGAAGAACCGTCACACGGGAAACCTTGAGTTCATCTGGAAACACTCCGTCGCAAAGTATACAATTGCATACATGGCTAAATGGTGCTGCAATAAGAGAAGCTACAGTTTTTATTGGTCCAGCCTTGATTTCGTCAGGGCCTGCTGCGCTATTATTATTCAAGGAACCGATAATATTTTGTACTTCTAACTCGTCCGACGGCCTTAAAAAGATACTTCCTCGAACATGGGAGTTAATGTAGGTTACGGGATCACGTTTTCTTGCCGATCGTTGGGCGAGACCACATGACAAGAAGTGTTGATTAAACTTGTCAGACAATTGTGTAGCAGAAATGGTTACACCATTGACATTTATTTCTGTAGGTACTATATTACCTTGTGCATTTTTCAGCTCATTAAAAGCTTTCCAAAATTTGTGTTGTTGATCAATATTTTCAAACTTATGTCTGTAGAAGGAATCTTTGGCTTTCCTAATTTCTGTATTTACTTCATTGCGAAGCTTTTTAAACTCCCTAAATATTTCAACATTTTTTGTCTGGAGAAATTCTGCAAATAATGTATTTTTTCTTCTAATACTACTATAAATAGCAACCGATATCCCCGGTTTTCTAGCCGTTTTATGCCTCTTCAAAATATATGCTGGAAACGCCCTGTGGTAGGCATCAATAACTTTACGATAAAAAGTTGAAAACGCTTAGTCTGCGTCATTTTCCTTTAAAACATCAGACCAGTCTAATCGAGATAACATAGACTGAAATGTAGCTACAGTTTCATCATTAATTTTTCTCAATTTCTGCAAATAGTTGCGTATTTCTACGGAGATATGGTAATTCAAAACATAGAATAAAGGTAAATAATCACTAATATTTACACTCAATGCACCAGAGGCCCGTTTGTTTTGTACAGCATTAGCGAAGCACACATCAATAGAAGTTTCAGTAAGAGGGGTAATTCGTGTTGCACAGTTTATAAGGTTGTCATAACCATATGATACCATACAGAATTCGCTCTGTGGACTCCCGGTCGACATTAGATCAATATTTATCTCCCCTACAATAACTGATTTTAGTTTTGAAAGGGACACATAAATAAGAAGTTTCTCCAAACAGTCGAAGAAATTTTTCATTGTTCCATCAGGAGGCCTGTACACAACTGTTATTAAAGTGCCAGCGCAGTTAGCTGTTAATATTTCATAATCTCTCGTAACTTACGAAAATTCTGGCACAAGCGAGCACTTCACACCAGCCTTCACATAAAGAGAAACACCGCCACCTTTTCTTTCTGTGCTAAATAAACCGAAGTGCTCGTAACCCTCATAACGGCAGACATCGCTCGTACAAGAGAACCACGTCTCAGTAAAGCACAAAACACTGAATTCTAGTGAAAGTTCACTGAAAAATAGTTCAAGTTGTTCCGTCTTGTTTCTTAGACTACAAGCATTTAAATGAAACAATGACAACGCCTTATGAGTCCATTTGTTGGCTGATACATACTCTTTAAAGTAATCAGTCGAGTATACTGAACCATCCATTATATAGACTTATTTCCTTTAACGAACACGAGTCCTTCATTTGATTTTTTCCAGATCGTCCTCAGAAAGAATTCTGATATTTGGGGCGCCGGGCTGCTTTTTGACCAGAATCTTTCCATTTATTTCCCAAGCGAACTGGTAGTTCATCTCGCAGCTTTTGTAGGCGTGAGCCACTGGAGCCTCTTGTTGCTCCTGTGGAAGAAATACCACCATGGATATCAATAAACAACACGTAAAAGCTAAATAAAGATTAAGAGTGAAAACAAGGTACAAAAAATGTGTCCTATTGAAAAGCGAAGCGCAAGCTCGGCCGTCGCGCAGGTAACTCGAACTTCTCGTAACACGGAACGCAAGCGGTCCGCTGCCACGTAAATAATTTTGAGGGGGGGGGGGGGGGGGCTTCTTTTATATTAATCAGCATTCGAAGGTGGTAATGTCACTATAAGAAACCGATCGTCGGGACGCTCTAAAGCCAACCCAGTTCATCGAAGAAGGATTTAGGCAGATCAGGCGAACATAATTTCTAAGCTTTTCTCTAGTGGAAAGAAAATGAAGAGCGACCGCTCACCAAACCGATACCGAATCAAAATTTCCGTCTGCGTGTCCGCTGGCATGAATCGCCTCATGAGAAACTGTCGACAAGAAGCTTCACATGCTTACAACATTACTGACAAATGCGTTGTATGTACCAAACAAAATGAAATTCACTGCAAAGCAACAGCAGAAGATTTTTCGGTTCGCCCTGCAGCTTTTTTGATAACGATAGCGTTTGCTTCTTCATAACTTTGACTAAATAAAAAGTGTGCTAACCTGCCATCCGCTGGAAAGCGGAAAAATTTCGCTGTGCTATTCCTTCCCGAGTTGTCGCACCGCACAGCATCGAAGCACGCGTTTAGTCCTTTCCTCAGTGTCTCTGACATTTTTAGCCCGTTCGCACTTGCAGACACGAAAATTTTCACCTTGAAGGCATACTACAAAACTTCTATACGTGCACACCGTGAAAGTGGCAGGAGCAGACGGACAGGATGGCAGCAGAAGAGATAAGAGATAATAAGAGCAGAAGAGATAAGAGATTAGTTGCGCCTCCCTTCGGCGCAACTAATGAAGCCACTAAATAAATAAATAGGGCGTCAAAAAAGTAAACAGCCAAGAACACATTTTATTTGTACACATAAAGGTATCACTTTATTTGATTGCTACGTATGTTGAAAACATAAACCCACATATGCAAAAGTTGCTGAATTTTCGCTTGGCTACCAGAGTCATAACGGCACGATATTTTGCGATACCGAAACTAGCCGAAGTGTCCGGGCCCTGCTTTCACCTTAACGTCACTAAGCCCAGAATAATCTTCTTTGACTTACAATGTTCTGGATGTAAATCGACTGTTCCAGAAACACTTGCGCAGAAAGATAAAAGCCTGCAGAGCAAACGCCACGGCATTCCATTCGACGACACTCGCCTGCGCAAGTCACTTTGTTGACCGCTGCTTCGCCGCCTCTGTATTCTTTTGAGTTGTTAGGGGAGCAAAAGTTCGCTCCAATAAACTTGTTTCTTCAAGACAGCTGCGCCGTCTTTGGCTACGTGACAGTATTTATAACTTTTTATTTATACGAACTCTCTATTACTAGCGATAAATGCTTTTACACTTCTCCTTCGCGACTGGAACCACTGTAAAAGCTATTTGTATCGGCAGCCCGGAGAGGCATCGAACGATTTCTTCGTTGCAGGACATACGCCTTCTTTTTCTACTTTATTTTGTGGCATTTTTTTTTCTCTATTGAATGTGTTTATTGATGCGACTGAAAGAAAACCAGCGAATAGCCGCTACACAGCTGCAATGACGTAATTCTAGCGCTCCAAGATCGCTCAGACCGGAAAAAGAGGACATTTTTTTAATGAAATTTCTAAGCTGCACGGAGCCAGAATTTCTGGCTGAAGCACTCCCTAACCCCCTAATCTAAGTACTGGATGCGTTGGTTGCTTACGTTCTGCGGACATTCATGATTTCGAAAAACGTTGGAAGAAGTGTTCCCGGGTTCCTTTAACCACTTGATGTGCCCGTTTTTTCTTATGTGCTTGACAACGTATGCCTAATTAGAGTTACCACCAAAAGGAGAAAATTATATCCATAATTTTAAAGAACCATAGGTAATCTTGAAACGATTTCTTACATTTTCAACAGCTAAGAACGAAGTTGGTATCTCTACACGTGTAAATGTAACTGCGTAACATTCTTGTCTTTTTTTTCTACGCCAGCCCTATCGCTCAAGCGGCAGGACCTGTTTAAAGAATGCTTGAATAAGAGCTATCCCGTGGTAAGTTTTCGTTGCTCTGAGTTTGATACATAATTTTCTCACGGTGGCGCTCTCTGCACCACTTCCGCAAAATTGCCCCTTGTAAACAGGACCGCCTCTTCAGAGCTAGGCGTCAAAGTCGCGTGGCGTATACGCTTTGCATTACATATAATAGCCATCTTCCTCGCCTTACCGCACACTTAGCACACTTTAATACGGAAGGATTGGTTAACTATGTTATTTGAAAATTCGGTGGCGTTCATGGCAAACAAAGTGGCCCACGGACGAGGCAGCTAATTTCTTACTGTCCAAACGATAAGAAGAACTAGTCACGAAATGCTCGGAATGACGCCACATTTCCAAGAAAATCGTCTAAAACTAATCAATGGTGTTTAAAAGCACATCACACAACTTCTGAGCTACGTGTTATTCGAACCATGGTCCTAGAAATACGGAACACCTGAACCTTCAGACAGCGATGATTACAGAGAACTAAACACGAACTTGAAGAATTAGCTGTTTCTTCTGATGTTGAGTCGTGTGGAAGTACGTGCACTCAGAATTACAGCGAAACGTTTCACATGGTGGTTGTATAGGTATTATTCACATTTAAGTTTAGCGGGGAATTTCTTTTCATGGCACAACTTAAAGCCGCCATGACCGTGTCATCGTGTCTCCGCATGCAACCGCATCTCGTAGAGAAAAAAAACTGGCCCCAACGTGCGTCGTCTGCGCCGTTACCTTGTGATTCTCGGCCGTAGCGTAAATCAACAGATATGAATAATTGCAGCGGCATTGTGTGGTGCTTCTCTACTTTTCCTAAAGAACTCCACATCGAAAAACGGCTCGACGCACGAAATGCTTGCGCTGCAGCGAATTTACCTGCGTGCATGGATATCGACACAGGTGCGTCCGCGCCTTGCCAACGCCAGAGTCGTTCACAAAAGCCACAAAAAAATGGCTGCGTATATGCTCCTTTCGTTGCAAATGTCGACGAAAGACAACAGTCTACTGAAGCACCTGGCCAGTATAAGTGCCTCCCTTCTCCTTCCCGCTCACCTCTCATGCTGTTCCTCTCCCGTCTCGTTCTTCCCATGATAACACGTTCAACTCAATTTGCTTTAGTTTACTCAAGTGAATTTAAATTTACGGCGTCCCATTGCTCTACGTCGGGTGCCCCGATGCCAGCGCTGCCGTACGGCGGAAACGCGCGTGAATCGAGGCACCTTACTATAAGGTCTATAGAACCATGTCGCCCTACTCCACGAGCGTTCCAAGCAAAACGGGGAACCTATCTAGTAGAACCTTTTGTTGATGTTGCCATTCGATTTTTTTAAATGCCGCGAGGTATCGCGGGCAACAGCCGGCAACGTTTTCTGCAGTTGATGTAGTATTTCCTTTGAAGAAACAAATACACCAACCCAGGGCGTTTATTCTAAATAAACGCCCTTGGTTGGTGTGTTTGCCTCTTCAAGTTTAACCCAACCGGACAGAGTTCTGTCGAAGATGTTCATATTCAAGTATTTCCTTTGCTATCGCAAAAACCAGGCATACGTGAATTTTTCAATAAATTAATACTGCAATTATTACTTTATGTATTGATTTTCTGCCGTATATTATTGCGTAATGTCTCGTTCTTGTTCAACACTGTTGACAACTAGGAACATTGCCACCGGACTTAGACGTTTATATTGAACTGTCGGCATATAAGACTATTGCGCAGCTGCTCTTTCACTTTGGCGGGGTGGCTGAATCGAGTCACAGATAGACATACAGACAGACCAAAATTTCTGCGTTTAAGTAGCCCAAGAAAGGCTATCATCTCTAATAACACTCCCGAAAAAATTGTTAGGTTCACACGAATGCCGATGCACCACCGATGTTCCGATGCTCCGTGTAACTTCGCACGCGCATCAAATAGGCTCGTTGCAAACGAACTGAGCATGCGTGCGAATTTACCCGGAACGCTGAGAGGCGGCTCTCGCGCACGGAATGAAACGCGCTCCCGTGTTCACCCTAACTGTGATCACGATAGTAGCTTTCCAATCAATAGATGAGTATTCTAACAGGGAAGGCATGCTGATGTATAAAGCTTTTAAAAAAGGAACACGAAAGGTGAAATCCATAGCAAACCTGCACACTGCAACCAGAGAGCGGAGTGCCCACCCGACCACCTGTTTGATACGGGGAGTGAAACTGAGTTCACTATCGAAAAGTACTCCAAGGTCTCTAACCTCGGAAACTGCTGAAAGACGAGCATAATTAGCAGAGTCAGAAAATTTCAAGGGATGTGTTTTCCACCCGTAGGGGATAACTTCGGTCTTTGATGGGTTTAGAAACGAGCACTGCACTGCACACCAGCGTGCCAAAGATTATATATCATGTTGAAGGGCGAGGCAGTCTTTTGGGCAAATAAATATTTCGTATACTTTTATATCGTCAGCATACTTTTTATCGTCACCATCTGAACGAGTAGCCGCTCAATTCAAATATCGTCTTAATCTTGAAGATGCAAATATAGCCAGATTAGGTGCGCCGAATTGAACAGGAGCTGTGACACCGAGATTAGCTAAATGGTCCACTAGCTCGTTCCCACTGATGTCCGTATAGCCAGGGTCACAAGCCAAACGTTCCTAATTCGCGTGCCTTGGAACAAAATACAGTAGTGTGTGCTACAATAGAGAGTCGGAAGAGGACGTTAACGCCTATGTAACTGACATCAAATCGGATAAAACGATGATTTATGATACATGCTGCATTACTTTATATAAAGCAAGAACTAGTGCTAAAAATTATATCCCATAAAAGTGGGTGTGTAGTTTGGGCTTTGGAGCGAATAACTCTAATCAGAAGATGGTAAAGAAATACCAATTTTAGTTTTCTTGCCGTTTTGAGATGCATCTGTATAACTCACACAGGAAGCAGCATATCTGGATAAATCGTGATTTAAAATAGCAGTTAATAGAGCGTGGGAGAAGTCTTGTAGCCGAAGGGAAGGACTTTTGAAAAAAAACACTAAGTTTCTTGCTAAATAGTGGATGCTAGGATAACTTCATATAGCTTAACATAAATCCAATCAAGGCATGTTTGAACGAATTGCACTTGGGGGAAATATGTTTCCGCCGCGGAGATGCAAAAAATAAACTCGGAGCACAATTAATACAGGTTTGGTAGTTCAAGGGAGGCCTTCATACGTGCGGAGGAAAGCTTCAACCGTGAGCAAGAGAAATCGGAGCATCAGTTCGAGAATGCATGCTGCAACTAAGTACAAAATCCGGTTCGAGACAAACCGAGGGAGCCCAAAGCAAAACCGAACGATGCGCCTCTCCAACCGGTATAACGGTCGCAGATTGTAGATAGGCCAATTGAAAAACAAGACGCAGCCAAACTCTATACTGGCTAGACGTAGGATCGTTACAACACAAAATTGTGTCCCTGGGCATTCCTGTTTGTTTCCCACATAACCTCTTCATGCGACCAAACGCTTTCTCAGGTTTACTGGCTGATGCATTAATATGTGTATGCCAATCAACAGCAGAAGTGTATGTAATACAAAGATACTACAGCGAATCCACCTGCGGAATAACTTCGTTTTTGTAAGCGAGAAATATTCAAACTGACCCTGCAAAAGACGAGCAGAGCACTCTTTGATACATTTAGCATTAAATGAATGCTGTAAAGCCATGTCTTTAACAGAAATAAAGTGGCCTAGCAACGTTCATATAGCGAATAAATTTCGACTGCGGCCGCAAAGAACCTTGTATAATCCGCATAAACGTAGGTTGTTACATCTGGAGCAGAGGAATATCACTCATAAGCATGTTGAAAAGTAAAGGTGATAAAACATATTTTAGAGGCATACCTCTAGTTTGTAGAAATCTTCTTGAAAATAGCCAAAAGCATATCCCATTGGCAAAAACTTCCTAATCCAAGCAAAGCGGTATGCGGGGAGGTTTATGCAGGCAAGTTTCTATACCAAGATACCATGCTCGACACTGCCATATGCATTAGCTGCATCTAAGGTCACTAACGGCGACACCATTTTGCCTTTTTGTGCTAAGCGAATGCTCGCCTCCAAGTCAACATGAGTGTTCCAAACAGAACATCCTCGCCTAAAACCAATCTGATCAGGACTAAGTACTTGCCTGTCCTGCATGCAAAAAGCTAGCCGTTTAAAAACTATTTCCTGTATTACTTTGATCATGTTAGAGGGAAGAGCAATTGACCTTAAGTTGTTCAAGTCGAAACCCTGAACTGGCCTTTTCGGAGCAAAGTTATCTTGGACACTTTCCAGTCTTGTGGAATCCAACAAACCATGCGGGACGAATTTATTGTGTCAATAGAACCACTCCGAATTCCTCACTCTAAAATTTAATAGCACCAATAATAACGCCGTAAAGCCCCGGCACCACGGATCGTGTAATGGACAAGGCCTCCGTCAGATCAAACGATGACACTGGCAGAAAATTATCTATTACTCTAGGACTGATAAGGCGATAGTTACTACAACGAGAACAAAATCGAACCGCAAGTCCTCTAGAGGAGCGTTCAAGAAATTGGGCCTCTTCAGTAGAAGTCGACGCCTACGATGACAGCAGCTTCTTGAGAGAAGCTACCCGATTGCCTGCCATGAACTTATGAAGTGCTGCTTTATTTTTAGAATTCGAAAGAAGGTAATTGTGCATTATAATGTGGACCATTTTAGCTTTAGCAACTGTACGTTTGAACACTGCTGCCTTGTACTTCAAGTTTATCCAATTTACCGGTCACTGAATGTGTACGAGAGGCCTCATAGCTGCTTTTCTAGGGCGATAATCTCGGCTACGATCATTATTCCACCAATTAAAGACCTCTGTCTGTACGGAACAATTGGCTTTGAACTCAGCGCTTTTTGCTGATGCTTGCAAAAACTCGATCGTTCGCTGAGCATCTACAATGAATTCGGTGGTCTGCATTGATGTAAGGCAATTGTTGCGGAATTATGAAGGAAGAGGAAGAGGACCAAGGCGCCTAACCACCTACTACCATTGCTATCGGAGAGAGGAGAGAGAAGCGAATAAACCTCGGTCCGGCTCAGCCATGGCCTCGCGTCTGCGTCCCGTTCCATAACACTCTGGTGCCATGAAACCCGGGTACGGGCGCACGAGCGAATCTACGTTCGACGGCGCAGCGGCTCCGACGCCCGCGAGGCTTGGATACCTTCGTACTGCTTTATCCTGGAAGCCTTGCCGTCGGCCACCGCCCCTTTCGGCTCGTGCCCAAGCCCGCCCTTGTCCCTTTGGTATTCGCAACCCCAGCGTCTTGCTTCATCGACTGGTGCCATGGACGCTCTTCGTATTCGCCGAGATGTCCTGCGAGCGACCATCTCCGGGACCATGACAGTCCTCGACGCCTTGCTGCGGAGCCAGGCAGCAACGGCTCTTGACAGACAAAATGTCCTCGACCTCATCTTGCATGACCAGGTGAGCCTTCACAAACTCGACGCTCAAGTTCAGGAAAACCTGAAAGATGAAGAATTTGATGCTGACGTTTTGGAAGCGATCGATTACAACGAGCGTATCTGCGCCCTGCGAGCGCGCGTAGGCTTCTCCGCGAGCCAAGACTCTTTCGCAAGCCCCGTTCTTCAACCTCAGGCGGCCCTGTTTAACACCCGCATCGCAACCTCGACTATTCGCTCGCTTCCCGAGGAGGCCTGGCGGACAATGGTCCCGGGTGACGTGCCGCCCGTCCGGGAAATAACTGGTGCGGATGGTCACATTTGCGGAGAGCGTCAGGAGAGTGGTATGGCATTGGCGTCACGTCCACGTCTGATACTTCTTCCGTGAAGAAATATGTGTGTTCCATCGGCCTGTCAGTTTTCTTTGCGAACCATAGGATTTCGCTCTAGCTGGACTCTACACGGTACAAAGGCTCGTACACAATTGAGTTGCGCTTGCTGAAGAAGGGGTCGTCACCGTACAAGCATTTGTTCTGTTTCGCAGCGAGGATGCCACCCCACCGGGCTGGCACGAGCGCGGCCGAAGCTCGCTTCCGGCGTCGAAGCTCGCTAACGGAGCGTCGGAGGAGCATGCGATTCGTTGTCCCCTGAAGCGAGTCCATCTTCTGCACGAACTGCGTTTTCGTTGCTGGACCCAATGACAATATATTTGAATCGAAACTGTGTTGCTGAAATGCTTGCCAAACGAGAGATTCGTTGCCGACGTAAGGGTCGCAACAGGGAAACTCGGAGGTCTCCAAAACAAGAGTCGCATCATCGAAACCGTGCCAGAACGGGCACGGCCCGTTCTGGCACGGTTCTGGTTCGTTCTGGTCCTTTCACAAACTCGACGCTCAAGTTCAGGAGAACCTGAAAGATGAAGAATTTGATGCTGACGTTTTGGAAGCAATCGATTACGACGAGCGTATCTCCGCCCTGCGAAGGCGCGTACGCTTCTCCGCGAGCCAAGACTCTTTCGCAAGCCCCGTTCTTCAACTTCAGGCGGCCCTGTTTACCACCCGCATCGCAACCTCGACTATTCGCTCGCTTCCCGAGGAGGCCTGGTGGACAATGGTCCCGGGTGACGTGCCGCCCGTCCGGGAAATAACTGGTGCGGCAGTAGAAGAACAGGACAACGACGACGGAGGCGCTGCAGCCTTTCAGGACGCCAAGCAAGACCCCGATGGGCTCAGCCCAGGAGAGTGGCACCAGCGACCGCCCAGCCCTGGTTTTGCCGAAATTTCCGTTGTGGAGAAATCTGAGGGTCCCTGCCGATACCTCGCCGTCGCTGACACGACCATCGTTTCCAAGACGTCTGACCGGCCTTGCCGCAGCGCTGGCGTCACCGACGCGGCTCTCACGTCAGAGGCGTCATTACAGCCCTTCCACAACCCTCGCATTCACGACTTGACTACCGCTACGGAGACGTCGGACCCGTTCTGGCACGACCCTAGATTCGATGATGCGACTCTTGTTTTGGAGACCTCCGAGTTTCCCTGTTGCGACCCTTACGTCGGCGACGCATCTCTCGTTTCGCAAGCATTTCAGCAACACAGTTTCGATTCAAATATATTGTCATTGGGTCCAGCAACGAAAACGCAGTTCGTGCAGAAGATGGACTCGCTGCAGGGGACAACGAATCGCCTGCTTCTCCAGCGCTCCGTGAGCGAGGCTCGACTCCAGAGGCGAGCAGCGGCCGCTGTCATACTATCCCGTTGGCGACAAATCCACGTGGCGACACAGAACGGTTGCTTCCATGGTCGCGACCCCTACTCTGGAGAGCACGATTCCATGCTGGACGCGCCTTTCTGCTACGCTTACGTGCCCGACCAAAGCAAGGTCTCCTTGTCCGCGGGCGAAACAGCATTGTTACTTCAGCGCATCGATCGATTTGTGGAGGCCGGACAGGATATAAACACGACCACAGGGACACTGCATTCGCTGCATGTTCTCTGGGCACTTGGCTGCCCGCATGATCTGTTTCCTTTCGATCCTGGCGGGTGCCTTCTGGCCGAAAACCGCAAGCACAGCCCGTTATCCCGGGTGACCTTATGAACATTTGTAGTCTTCACTTTTAGATATATCACTTTGACCCAACAACGCCGCAAGCGCTCGTTGCCTGTGCCGCTGCCAGCTAGCTCGTAACGAACTTGGCGGCGGCGGGAGTGTGTTGAGAAATAAAGAAGCGCAGGCAGGGGGCGACATTAGGCGAAGAGGAAGCGGAGGATCGGGGCGCTCGCTGCTTCGCTAATCGACTCCATCACCGTATCGGAAGCCAGACGCTGGTCCTCTTTCGCTACAGCAATACCACAATGCCGCCTGATAAATTCAAGCAATAATTATTTTTTTGCTTTCTGACCTAAATTCTAATTAGGGAATACCTTCTGGAAACCCAAGAGGAAAATGATCACTGTATCAACCGCAGGGCAATGTACCCCAGGACGCGACATGCACATTTTCTGAGAATAAGGTTACGTCCAAGGCAGATCGAGATACCGCCGGCAAAAATGTAATTGCCCTGGAATTATGACAGCAAAGACCATGCGCCTCCTGCCTGTGCCAAAGCTCTAAACCAGGAAAATCCGTTCTGCCACCCTAAGAAACGTGGTGAGCATTGAAGTCACTGGCAACAATAACTCTCAAGTTACTGAAAAAAAACTGTCCAGTTTATCTCCTCTTCGGAAGCCTACATTAAAACACACATTGACGATGGAGATCGGAGCACTCCCAGGTACAACAAAAGTGTACCGCGACTATTTCGCCACCGGGCTACATCAGTTTCAAGAAGGTAAATGCTCTGTGGCAAAGTTTTGAAGAAACTGAGGTTAGTAAACAACCTCTCTACTATTGCGGCCTGATATAAAGAACCGATAATTTCTGAAAGCAAAACTTTTTCAGTAATAAGACATCATTCTTGAGGAAGGACAATATTTGGGCTATAATTTTCAAATGGACACTTGAGATGAACAAAAGAATTAATGGAGCAACAGTTACACTGAACAACCTTCAGACATACTATGGTGACTCGTGTACTATTGATGAAACAATAACCCTCAGTGTATCACTGGCATTACATGTAGTCGTAAGGGACATATTTCTTGCTTGTTTGCAACGAGCAGCCTTTCCTTCATCTTTGGGGAGATACGCTTATTCTGTTTTGTGGGGAGCATATTTGTGGTAGAAACGTCATTCACATGCATGAGGTAGTAGTAGTCGATTTCGACAGCCGGGGCAGCTTTTCCAACCTCTTCATTACTGAGAACCTGAAGTCGCTTCGGAGCGGCCAGCTCGTCGCTGTCCCATGGTCTGAGTTTGATACTGCTGTATTCTTGGAGAAGCAGCCTGCAATAGCCTGGGTATGCTGTGTTTGAGAATAAGTTGCAAGCTGAGGTTCAGACGTAGAACGTTTAGACTGGCGATCTGTAGCAACAACCGGTAGTGAGCATCATAACTTCATCGCCGAAGGGCTTATGATATGGGTCACCGTGACAAGAGCCTCAGTAAGCGGAGCGTGTTTCTTAGTGCCAGGAACTGTGAACTGGTTTGAAATTGGCGCCCGCGTGCGTGGCCCAGCGCGTGGAAAAATAGCGGGAATCTCGGCGTGACTGCACGCGGAGGACATAGACGAAGACGAGAAAGAAGAAGGAGGATTCTCGGTCGCCATGTCAAAGCTGCTTCTGCTCGGTACTTACTGTAAATACAGCTTGCTTTTCTTGCTTTCCGTTCGCCTTTGAGATTGTTCAACAGAGCGACCACTTTCTTCATTGCCTTCGTGACGGACTTTTCAATTGCTGGAGTTAGAGAGGCGCAAAACGTGGAATCAGCAGCTGCACTTGTTTTGTGAACTGCTGCCGCATACCTCTGGATACAACATTTCAACAGAGATGAAGCTTCCAACCTAGAGGAGCGGTGTTTTTTTCATTATTTATAATACTGAACATTCAAGAGACCTACCCGGGCAGGTAGAACAGGTTGCTTCGAGGGCTCCCTCGCAGAGACAGCATAGTTCGATGTCTGATCGGCAAGATTGCGCATCATGACTGTCCGCACACCTTTGGCACTTAACATCTGACGGTCACCCTCGAAATGTGTGGTCAAACTTCCAAACCTTCCGTCACTGCAACTACCTAGGCTCCGAATGGTCCACCCTGAGCACCAGCGGCCGTGCCATCACCTCAGGCAGACACTTTAGACCAGCAAAACTTGATAACAGACGCGGCAGGGATGCGACTGCCATTCCATACTCTGCTACGGCGGCAGACTGCCGTCTGACCCGCCATTTTTAACTCCTTTACGACTTCCTCAGGGGGCTGTATGGGATCAAGTTCCCGAACAATGCCCTTCACACAAGTGAGGTGCGGCGGAATGAAAGCGTTAACGGTAACTGAGGCAAATGATATGCACCGAGCCAGGTCCGCGACACAATGTAAGTCTTTGGATCGGCACAACAGGCCTGCCCTGTCGTATTGCCCTACTTCCGACATGGCCATGTAAAGCTGACTCACTAATTTCAGCTGCTCCTGAGCGAGCTTTGAATTTTTTGCTCGGATCACCCCATTCCTACCGAGGCCAAGTGCTATCGGAGTGCTTTCAACGCCATGCTGCTTGAATGCGTTTAAGGGTAAGCTGCTTGCACACAATCTGGCTGACCAAGATGCCATGCTTGTCTTCAGGAAACCTAGGGCAATAGCCCTAATATCCCCAACCGCTACAGGTTCGCAATAATTTAGCCGAAATTTAAAATTTTCAGCCTCGGCACAAAACACCCACTGACGGTACCGATGTGCAGACGTAGCAGCATCAGAAGACGAAAGGAGGAATCGCAGCAGAACGACGAGCATACGTGTCACAGCGAATTGAGAGCGTGACCGCCGGTCTGCCTCTTCTTTTCTCTTTGCTCATCCGCTCTTATTCCATCTCCTACCACGTTTTCTTGGCCATGCGCTCTTCGCTGACACTGCCATGAGCCTTTCGTCCTCTTCACATCTTTTCCCCGTCTAAAAACGCCTCCTCACACTGGCATTAGCCACAATGAGTGGTCCTGCAATCACGAATAGTGAACACTGAGAAGGGCAGCAGAAAGCAGGGCATTTGGGGAAACAGGTCGCAAAGCGTAGAGTACAATTGCGCCTGCAACAGAATGACTGTATGATGGTACAAGGATCGAAGACTGGGAAGAAATGCTCACAGTCTTAGCGGCAGCAACTTTTCCAAAGGAATCATGAGGTTTGCTTATAGAGTCTGGGTCGGGGGGCAGAACAGTCCTATTTCGATAGGGGCGCAATCGATGACCACCCTGCGATATGAAAGGAAATCCAAACCCAATATTACGTATGGGATCGTGGAGGAAACTAAACGCAATAGTACACAAAACATTGTTGGTGGTGACAATGGCAGTGCACATGCCAAGGGCGAGTTCGATGTGAAATAACGTGCGTAAAGGACACTCCACGGAGGATCGTGGTCACCTTTCTTCACCTTCGGCAGATTTTTCCCTCAGTAACAGAAATGGCGTCTCCCGTATAAGTACCAAAAGTGCGGCGCCTTCAACGATGTCACAGATACCTTTTGCGGGACATATAACACGTCTGTGTCAAATCGAAGGCGACGCAGCTCTTGCCCCGGAACTGCGCAGCACAGTTTTCCGGCTGAGTCGTAATAGAACAATGTTGCATCGGGGGCTGCGATCGGCGCCGCGGAAAAAGCTAGTGACAGCTATCTAATTCATGGCTGTCGGAAGGAACTGATGTTGGCGAATAGGCGGCAGCCACTCGCATGGGCTCTGGAAAAAACGTGCGGAGAGGCCCACAATGAGTTGCGCGTGCTCATTATTCCCCGACGGCTGTATTGTTCCCCATGGCCCGCAATTCCACAATAAATGCAGATGAGGCGATTTTCCTGCATGTGCCACGAATTGAAAAACTGCTAATACGAATTTGGTGGCGCACACGAACACCGTACATGCTGTAGCAGAGATAACCACGATCAAAGTGAAACAGGCGGTTGTGACGTAGTGTCTGTAAAAGGCACCTGGAAACACGTCAGCGGCTTTCTGTTGAATTATTGTCCTAAGAATTGGGGCCAAACCGGACTGAGACTCCACTACGCTGTGCACAATGGCGAGCCGCGTCTTCCCGAACCAACTGGCGGAGGCGTAGAAAGAGCCCAGCGTTGTTGTCTTCAGGTCCCAAACATCCCAGGGGGTAACCTGGGTGAAAGCGCACTTCTTAAGAAGTTTGTCAAATCTCCAGAAAGCGCTAATGACATAACTAAAGGTTAGAGAAATTTTACACAACACCATCTGGAAGGCATCATCGTCCATCCCTTTGAGGATGTTCTTGATTCCTTTTTCTCCCCTCATGTTGGTGCTTATCCTTGTGCACTGATCATCCCTCGATATACGATGTAAAGGATTCGCTTGGCCTTTGAGCACGTTCCCGCAAACGTTTTCATGAGTTTGCGAACTGTAGAGCGCCATAACACTTCAGTCAGGCCGCTCTCCAAAAATGTTCACGTGCAGATATCGGATTTGTGGTTGTGAAGCCACAAGTTTGTGACGTCAGTCAAATAAGAAATGATGTTATTACGTTTGATTTTATCGCCTCAGTTTTCATCGGTTAGGTATTCGTACAAAATGAGCCAGCCCTTGAAGCCATCTTCTTCGGTGCTGCTGAAGATGGACGGGTCCCCTTTTCCGACAGAACCGCGGCCGACCACAGCGGGAACAGGATGCCCGAGCTCGGAATCGCTGCAGTTTGACATTTTTAGGGGAAGTGACAAACTTTTCAGCACCAGCCCAATGCAAGGAAGACCCTGACACCCCCACCACAACTTTAAGGAGGTTTTAGCGTCCGCTCAGAAAGCTTAGTCGAAAACCGGTAGTCGTTCTGAGGTGACACTCTGAAGAACAGCTGAGGCAGCCTGCGGAATGTCATACGAGCGAGGAGTTTGTAAGGAGGCTGTGCCGGTCTGGGCCTTCTCTATTGAAGAGCCCGAGCAGAACGATGAACAACGACGGTGGTGATACTAATGGCTCGGCGATCGGACGATACCCACCACGGGTAAATCACTTGTTGTAGTTACGTACCTCCTGGCGGGGTACGTTTATGTGCTTGCGGCTGGATACTGCGTGCATTAAAAGATATATACATTCTTTTGTGCTACCCACAGACCCTCAAACCCGGTCGCCTTCTCCACTATATTGCCCGGGAATGCCAACTCACGCATCCTAATACTCCTACCTTCCCTACCCGAGCCGGCACTATCGCATAGTCGTAACGACACCGTACCTCTTTCTCTCGGGGTAGTCTTCCCGTTCACTCGCAGGTTACTGGCGAAACGTTCCCTTGTGACCATTTTACGATCCCTCTCCCCATCGCTCTTTCACACATCTCTAGATGCTGCCTAGTCACTTACATTGATCGGCACGCTTTCCGCGAGGCAGGTTGTGGCTTTCCACTTTGTTTGAATAGTATGCCGACTGGACATTCAGCATTTCGGTGTTGCTATCCAGCTGTAGACGTCGTGCTTGTATTTGACACCCGATCCTGGACCCAAACCCCAACTTGCCTGCTTATGGCGCCGCAGTGAAGGCCCCAACGATCATTCCGCTTTTAACACCGAATACCCAACCTTCCACCACAATCATTGCTTTGCAAGTCGAGATTGTTAATCACTGCGCTGCCTTCGAACATTCTCAATAGAGCGCTCTCTATGATTGTCTAGACATTGCACTGCATTCACTGTCCACACAGCCTCTGTTTAAATCTCTCCTAACTACTAAGCCCACCCGTGCTCCCACTCTAGCTAGGCACTTCCACAGAGGACTGCCTCCGAGGTAAAGCTAGCGTCTCCCTATGTGCCACCCCTGGTACACCTTCCTATCCAGACTACTCGGGTGAACCATATTCAGATCTAGACCACCCTCTGACTCTCAGAGAGCTCGAAGCAGCTTTTGCTGCGAATGCCACTCCCCCGGTGCCTGGTGAAGACACCATCACTTATACAGCGCTTCGGAACCTCGCCGACCATGCAGAATTCATTTTCCAAACTTTCATTCAGGCATAAGACAGCAAGCTGCTGGACTTCGTCCATCATTAGTATGATTCCCAAGTCTATATCCTTGACATCATGTTCTGGTAAGACACTCAAAAGGATAACTCTCACTCGTTCCTTCAGTTTTCTTGTAGTGAACTTCTTTCCTCATTCTCTCATAGTGTTACAACGTCACGTGTGGGCTCGGTATATGTTCCTTCTTCTGCAACACACCTTTCTCTCACCCACCCCTACACAAGTTCGCGCAAAACTGTTTGGGCAAAAACTTTTTTTTTGAAGAGACCAGTACGAAACTTTGAATGGGGTAGGAAAACATGCTGGACACATCTTAATAGAAATTGGGTAAGCACCTGCTCCTTATCAGTTTTTTGTGTTCCAGGTGGATAAAGTCCTTAACGACACCTTAGGATGGGAACATTTTACAGACACCGCAAGAAAAATCTGCGATCCATTAGTAAGTAAAAACAGTGCACAGGTGCACTTCCCAGTTTCTTAGCTGATAACCTTTTTTGCAGCTGTTACCCAACGCATTTTGCCAAAATGTCGATGCCTATACCGCCCAAATTAAGGAAATTACAGCCTTGTGCTACAAGAGTAGTTAGCGGGACAACAAACCATCACGCTCTTTTCGTGTTTGTTTCGTTAGTCGCCACCGCAGCTTTTTCGTACGTGTTGACTTTTGCAGCCACGATCCGCAGTTTGTATGCATGCATGTATGTGCCTATGTATGTATAGAATAACTGTTGGCAGTCAAGAAAACCTCGGAAAGTAAAGGGGGGAATGCGGTAGGTCATAGAAACAGATGAAGAATTTTTTGAGTCAGAAAGAAAGTGGTGAAAAATGCTTGCCAGGTGGGATCCGAACCCACAACCTCCAGAATACCGGTCTGGTGCTTAGACCCACCGGTAGCATACTGGTCATCGCACCAAACCGGTATTTTGGAGGTCGTGTGTTCGAATCCCACCCGACGGGCATTTTTTCACCACTTTCTGACTCAAAAAATTCATCTGTTTTTATGATCTACCGCATTTCCCCCTTTACTTTCCGAGATTTTTTTGACCGCGAACCTTTATTCTGTCTGAATTCACAGAGCCCCTCATTTTCCCATTTCTTATTCGCTATATCTATATATATATATATATATATATATATATATATATATATATATATATATATATATAGTTTTTTTTTTGGGGGGGGGGGTATACGCTTCGGGTTCGGGTGAAGTAATTTCGTTCCGGTTCAGGTCCGGTTCGACAAAATCACGTACCGAACCGGTTTGTGAACCGGTCCGGGAGTTTGAACCGGTCCGCGAACCGGTTCGATGAGTTGAGTTAGCACTGAAGTAAGAATAAAAACATTAAGTAGTCTATAACGAGAGTCAATTCAAAACAAACAAAAATGCCCAATGCAGCTGTTCCCCAAGGGCAGTGGCGCAATTGCAAAAAAACTTTCAACAATCACGAGACATTAGAAAAACAGATAAAATGGCGACGATTTACCACCTACTTTCTCGCCCAAACATTATGTGTCCTAGCGACTATTCATAAACCACCGCCAAAAGATATGACGGTGGGATATATTTTCTGCCCTTTCCTTTTTTGTTGAAATCGCAATCGTCGCTATAGTATCGCCCATCAAACTAATCAAATTTAGGTCTGCGTACAGGCGCGTTCAAATATCAGCGCTTAATACCAATGGCGCCCATTTTTATATTTTTAACAAAACAGAAAAATCGTACAACGGGCACATAAATACTACCAATAAATTAGATTATTTTGTCACCCTGAATAATTTGTTAGCTGTCACCTCGTCAAACGTGTTTGCCACACTTATGTTAAAAGTAAGCTTAGGTTAACGCTCAGTCACTGCATTATTGCTCTGACCATTGCAATTCTTTTTGCGATACTTATACAGGATGTGTGCATTACAATCAGTACGTCATCGTACCGCCTGACCCCTGGCCATCGTTCCGTGTGCTACATTGCGGATTGTTATAACAGATTATGCTCTTACAAAGTGAAACGGAAATTTGACGCGCGGAGCATGAGTTGTGACTTGTTTGGACAGACGCTCTTTAATTCGTCCACAGCACAACTCCTTTTCGGAACGAGTAGGAGTAGAAGTAATATAGCGAGTTGGGTAGTCAGTACAAGTGCACCTTCGAAAAAAAGCAGATCTGAAAGCGACAAGACCGCAGAGCAAGCAGAAAAGAAGATTTATGGGCGAGTAGGACAGTGTGAAGTACCGTCCTGCCTTTCTGCAAGTGTCATCTGCTTTATGACACGTTTTGCTTCCAAGACAAGGTCAAGGGCTGCAGTTTCTTGCCGAGGGATTAAGTGCGCCCCTTAACAGTTTTACCTGACATATATTGTTATTTGTATCTGTACAGAACGAAACTTGTCCACTGTACTGTCCTCATAAACTGACCACAGAACTCACTTCCTCCGCATTGATGACACGTTTGGTTGTGAAAGGCAGGGAAAAGAAAAGTATAGAGCAATATCCACGTTCTGGCGCTTTTTTTACTTACTCGGTTTTACTTCATTTTTGCTTCATATTTTAAAACAACATGATTCGCCTTTTTTTTCTTGTTTTCTGAGTAAACACATTTTGAAAAACACTAGCGCAGTTGAAGCCCCGTGCTATATCTCTGCTCCGAGGCGCAGCTTATTTTGCCAGCCAGCAGACATATTTTAACCAGCTGGTGATATTATACGTGGATCAAAATCGCGATGCACGAACGCTCTCAATTTCCATCTACTTCCGCAAAACGGTCGCGGGGAAGGGCGATCGAGGCCGCTTGTGTTCAGCAGCAAACGGCTTAGCCACTGAGCAGCCCCTGCAGTCACAATCGTCAAGTATTAACAATTTGCAGGTGTCGGACCTTTTAAAGAAATTATGAAATGCAAAAACTTTGCACACATGGGGTGTGCTTGCTTTCGCTGTTGCGCAGTGGAGCACTCCTGCAGCCTGATTGCTCCAATAAAGTCGCCGCTAAGGAAGGGCAAACTCGTTTTATATCCCCTGCAAGCTGCCGAGAATCACATTTCCTTTGGTCAGCTTGCACTACGCTCGCGCTTCCAGCAGCAACAGACCATTGCTACATTGGTGCTCATTCATTTCCCGTGTTGTTACATAGAGCGTGATAGTGTTAAATTGTCTGTAGGGGGAACTGCGAGAGCGGGTACGAAGTTAACGGTACGTGAAAAAAAAAGGCCTGAATTGGATTACCGTAAAAACCCGAGTATAATACAAGGTTTGTTTTTCCAAATTTTACTATGTCAAATTTATGCCTCGTATTATATGTGGATCCCAAAAATTTCAGCCGAAAATTAGCACTTTCGTTTTCGGTTTCAGCGGAGGGTGGGCCATCTTGGGGTGGCGTAAGCTGACTGCTGCGTCTCTTAGACGGCGCCATTTTGATTGTTTTGACCACGTGAAGGACCGGCACGTTCACAGCAAGTCTATCACGATGTCGGGTACACGAAGGCAACATTCAGCGGCAATTAAAAGAGAAGTTATTTTATGTGCCGAGACCACCAGGAACTGCGCCGCAGCACGGCAGTTCGGCGCACCGAAGGCAGCATTCGCGGGTGGAGAAAGCAACTGGTGCTTGACTGGATAAAGTCTGTGTGGTGTCGGCGGCCTGGAGCCCTGTTGGGGGTTCCCGTCAGTGCTCGTGTTGGACGCCTTTCGCTGCCACCTGGCCGATTCCGTGAAGAAGTTGTTGCGCGAACCCCGCATCGAACTCATTGTTATTCCCGGAGTAATGGCATCCCAGCTGCAACCGCTAGACGTTTCCATCAACAAGCCTTTCAAAAAGACTGCATCAGGTCCTGCTACCAAGAGTTGATGAAGTCAGGAGACCCGTAAGTGACAGCTACCAGATGGCTGACGCGGGCTTCTCCAGCGGTGATTTGTGGCTGGATCGCAGATGCGTGGGCCACCATCCCGGAGGAGCTCGTCAGTCGCTCTTTTAAGAAATGCGGCATCTCGAACGCCCTTGGTGGCACTGAGGACCACTTTCTGTGGGAAGACATTTCCAACAAGGCGACTTCAGGAGACAGCGGCAGCGAACCTGATGATGACTGAACTGACGTCGGGAGACAGTGCCAGTGAAAACTGAAAATGACTGAAGAGTAACTGCAGTGCAAATAAATGTTTTCTGTGCTCTTTACCTCGTATTATATGCGGATGAAAATTTTTTTTCTGATTTTGCTGTCCCCGAATTACACCTCGTATTATACGCGGGTCCGTATTATACGCGGGTTTTTACGGTAACTGTGCAAAATCAACAACGGAGGGTCGAACCGTTTCGCCATGAACGGGTAACCATTATTTCTTTTTTCGGCTCCGTTCCGGTTCGGGTTCAGCGTGCTCAAAAAACAACGGTTGGAGTTCGAGTTCAGTTCCGGTTCGACACCCTGTTATATATATATATTTATGGAAGTCCTCTTCCTGAAACGTCAGTAAACTTATTTCTATTTTCTACGTCTTTCTCGTGTGTCTCTGTCTCTACTAACCTTATTTTTTCGCGCTGTGTGACTTTTTATCTTTCCAGACTATATATATATATATATATATATATATATATATATATACATATATATATATATATATATATATATATATATATATATATATATATATATATATATATATATATATATATATATATATATATATGTGTGTGTGTAAATTCAAATATGGTTGCCTCACAAATAAAAACAAGAACAATATTGCACTAACCTTTCTACTGGTGTACCAGCCGTCATCAGGGTATTCTACAATTCAGAATCACACGCGCTTACAAATGCGGCGAGACTGGCATTTCACTGCGAGTTGCCACAAAGGCAAGCTCGTCTTTCACGCAATAAACCAGAGTGACGACAGCAGGCCGTTTCTGGATCCAGACGTACGTGAGCGCGTGGTCAACGGTACACAGTGCCGAGTTCTTTGCCACCCCGCGGCGACGGTAGAAATAATCCACCCTTCGTATGTAGAACCGCATCAGCTGACGGAACAGAGTGAGTGAAACAGGCCGTAGCAGCGCGCAAGGTGCCCCTGCCGATTGCTAATCGGAGGTCTGTTTGGTGAAGTTGTCAGCCAGGGGGCGGTATCCCCACAACTTCTTCCGGGATACAGGTACCTATTCTCGAACACGTCCGATCAGCTGTTGCGCGGAAGCGGTTATATTTCTGAAACACTGCCGAGGAAGCAATCAAGTGAGTGAGCTGCGGAAGGCGCGAGTAAGGATAGTGTCGCATGCTGAGAGAGGAACGGAGTAACAGAGCCAGATAGCGGAGATAGCGCATTACCGGACGCTCAGGACAGGAGGCAGCACGAGTCTGTTGGAACAAAAGGTGTTTCTCCATACGAGAGTTCAGACTCGAACGACGTTCTGGCAGATCCGTCAGTAGATATACAGAAACGTTATCACAGTGCAGCGAAGCGTAACGACGGTGCCGCGACGGAGAAAGTCGTTAGCCTTCTGCCACCAACTGACATATACGATGTTGAGCAACGGCCAAGAGAGCTGGTAGCAATTCTGGTGACGCGTGAAGCTGAGCCTTCTTGTGAGACCGGGAAGCCCGGATCTAGTGGTGCCTTGACAGCCGAAAAAGAGAACGAGAACACCTTTCTGTGTTCGCTTGCCGACGGTGTCGCTAAAAGGCCAAGGCACAACCAGGGAGGCAAAACGTTAGGGCACACGCGCGGGAAGAGTTCCAGCGGGCGCTGGCCGTGGGGCAGCACCGTACGCACGCTTTGCGCCGGGTATCAGCGCACCTCGGAGCGGCCGAGAACAAAAGCGCACTTCTTGCTCGAGCAGTGGAAATTAGGGCAGTTTTCTCCGCGCGCTCGGAATACGTCTTGGAAAAAGACTGTGTCCTCTGAACCGGTCGCAGTAGCCTTCCGACAACGGGCGCGGCTAACGTGCGCTTCAATAAGGGAAAAGCTGAGGGCAATGACGAGAGCTCAAATCACAACTCTGAGCGCGAGAAGGGTCCCGAGGACGCCTGACTTTCTTGATGGCTTTGTTTTTCCTGAATCAGGTCCGCCCTTTACGAATCCATTTGGTTGGTCTTGTACATTTCTAATTACAAATGTTACCCTTTTAAGTTAGTGTACTTGGCTGGAGTACTACTGGGCTAAAATGCAACTGCTTTAGTAAGTTTTCTGAGTATTTTTATTCATTCATTTCGAGGTGGAGCACTTCTTTCGCATAGTTGGATTCGCCGATTTTAAGAGAATCACCGTGTCGTTTCGCAGGCCTTAACATGCCACACGACGCGGCAGGTTAAGTATACCACGCGAGATCCAAGGGAGGCCACGATTTTTGTGTTTTTTTTCAGGGGAACAAAGCGCTGGAGACAATTGCGACAGTGTTTTTGAGAGAAGGCACCAAAGAATTACACCATTAGAAAATCGTCAAAGGATCGCTTAAATAATCGATAAATGAGGAATCGTTTTCACGTGCAGTATGAAATGTAGAGTAAACAAAACTATTCTTGCGAACCGCAACGGGTGTGGCAACAAGATCGTAAATGTGATCTGAAATGTCATCAGTAACCTGGAAATAATAGCCGTTATCTAATATATCTGAAGTAACAAATACTAAATCGAGAACAGTGGCACTTCGACTGTAGGGTTTAACGCGCCGACGCAACGCATGCGATGAGGTGCGCCATAGTGGAGGGTTAATTTTGATTAATTATGGATTAATTTTGACCACCCGGAAATCTTGAATATGCGACGAAATATCGTACATACGGGCGTTTTTGTTTTTGGCCTCCATCAGAAAAGCGGCCGCCGCGGCCGCGAATCGAACCCGCGACGCAACGCCTTAGCCACTGAGCCACCGCGGCGAGTAGAACAGTGCCACTCAAGTGCTGGCTTTGACTATTTGCTTTAAACCAAAAGATAACAAAAAAAATTAAAGCCGTTCCACTCTATGTGAACGCTGTCGGAAGTGCAGAGCAGTGATTCGTCATAATGAGCTGCAGCGCCGTTTTCCGCACACTCCTGCCACCCACAGCATTTCACATTTTCCGCCTTCGCAGTGCTCGGGCGCCTACGGCCGAAACTGCGCCAGTGGGAGCTCTGTTCTTGTTGTGCTTTTCTCCCCGTCGGTGCCGGCGTTGCACTGCCACATTTCGCGTTTACTACCATGAAAACCAACCCAACGGGCGTCCATAACTAAAGGAATGTGGGCCCAGCCGGTTAGTTACGTATATTTTTCCCCAAATGTGCCTATGTACCCCACGGTGTTCGCTGATCACGCGATCACTTACTGAGACGCAGCAGATATGCACCGTGACCTAGAAGACACCAGTTGGCGCTGCGCATAAATTTCGCATTAGGGAGTATAGTAACTGTGAGCGCATTTCTTTCCCGCAAGTCAAGCAGTTTCACAATAACTGGGCGCGGACGATCAGCATACTTGTGACTAATCCTGTGGTACCTTTCAATACCTGGGTATTGGATTTCAAGCTCTTCTTTTAATCACGCGGAAATGTTGGAAAACAGAAGGTCGTGGGTTTTGTTCGGGTGCCACGGGGAAGCTGTAAAGCAGCAAGATATTGCGGCGGGAACAATTTTCTAATTCATTGTAGCTCAAGGAACGTTGGTCCACTATGATACTTAGCTGCTTGAGTTCGCTTTCCATTTTTCTCATTAAACGTGGCAGAGGGAAGGGTGGCGGGACACGACTGAAATAAGAAGACGCGTGCTTCCAGGTCGTCAAACCGCGAAATGATAACTTTACAAAAACTCTTGATTTCGGTTATATCCTGCGCTATGCATTGCTCACCCTTAATTATTTCGCATTAAGGCACGGAAGACAAGTCAGGAACATTGGCATCCCTAACCATAATTTCCTCGGCAGTGGAACAGCTTCGCAAACGAGTATGAAGCGCCGGACCATCCTTTCCGTTGTTTTGCTTCGAAAGCCCTGCAGTAGCCTCCACATCGCCGCACAAAAGAAGGCACCTAACGCAGTGAATTAGGTCACAGCACAAGGACATGCCATCATGAGCACATATACAATTATCTAAGCAAGAAAACAGCAGCAGAAAACGATTATTGGAACCAATGCCTTTGTACTTTTTTTCCGGTAACCTCCCTGCGTAAAAGCAGCAATAGGCTCAGCAAAACGTTTGCGCTGGTGTCTTATTTCCCACTGAAGAAGGTGGCCGTCGAGGACGATTTATATTCTCCGCTGGGGAAGTTAACATGGCAGAGTCGCCGATGATTGGAGAAGCGAGAATGACGGCACCGAAGCTAGGGGCACGCTAACCATCAGCTGTCGGGACGATGAACAGGTCACGGCTATCTACAGTGGAGTAGACAGGGTCGTCCAGGCCTATCTACGTTTTCGAAACAGAATCGACAGTCACTCTGGCATAGGAGCTATGATTCCACTTCGGGCCGGGCGCAGGAACGGCAAGGCAGGAAAATAACTTTCGTTTATGACGAAAAAAGATTCCCAGAAGAATGCAGCTGGGTATGTTTACCAACAAGAAATCAGTGTGGCGCTTTGAAACTTGTAAAACATCATCGAATCCGGAGACTTAGACACTGCAGATGTTCTACTAATGCAGAAAGTATTACCCGGTTTCATAAGGGCAAAAGGGAACTTCGGGAGCGGCGAAATTTAGCTGAAGGCTTTTACTGCAGAGCAGTATATGTCTAACGCCCCCCCCCTCCCCTTCTCCGCGGTTATCATTTCGGTGAAGCCCCTTTACTCGGCGCCCTTCCGAGGTTCCCTCATCGCCAACGCCGACACCTGTTTCACAACTGTCATTACACTAGCCACCAAGGATCCTTTTTTCACAAGTTTCGCAATCCGCTGACAGCAGCAGTAGCGCCGTTATCGGATAATTCCGGGGAATCAACAGAAGCGCGAATGAGCGTGAAAACAACCAAACACCGCCGCGGACAAATATCTAGCCGCGTTGGTCGCGGCCTCGAGTTCCACCTCGCCGAGTAGCTGCGAATTCCTTCCGGCTGAAGAGCAACTTGCCCGGTTGGAACACCGGCGTGTGTTAGATTTAGGCGCACGTTAAATATCCCCGCGTGGTAACAATTAATCTGGAGCCCTCCATTGCGGCTCACCTCAAAGCCCAGATGTAGCTCTAGCGATCACCATAATCATCAGAACGCCGGCGTGAGACCATAATTATATATTCTTGAGCTTGAAAGGCTTTTCCAGTGACCTTTTCGACTGTGTATTTCACGCCAAAATATGGAACTATCAATGGTAGCCGGCTTATGCATGCCTGGGTGGGGGGGGGGGGTGGAATAGGGCATGGACACACAGTTGGGCTTGATTCCGCTACCGATAAGGGACCATTGTGCTGGAGGGAGATATAAACATACAAGTATCACACATTGCGCCCTGTCAGCTGTCATCCGCAATCGAGCGGTTTGGGTCTGGGTTGGCGTGTTACCCAACGACGACTCGAACAGAAGCGCGGACGGACACGGAATGCCGCTGCCGCAGCCATTGCCCTCCCCCCCCCCCCTAGTCCTCTCCCCCCCCCCCCCCCCCCCCCCAGGTTCCAGTTCCTCGAGTAGCTGCCAATGCCTTCCGCATGAACAGCAACTTCCCCGCTTGGAACGCGACGTGAGCCAGTATTGTGTGTGCAGCCCAAAGATCCTTTAGGGCGACATTTTGAAAGACGATAGTCTTTCTCGGGCTACTTAAAACCAGAACTTTTGTCTGTCTGTATGTCTGTCTGTCTGTCTGTCTGCGACTCCATTCAGCCACCTGGCCAAAGTAATACAAGGCCTGCGCAATAGTCTTATCTTAATCTACACATCTAAGTCCGGTGTAATGTTCATACTTGCCAACATTGTTGAAGAAGAACAAAATATTACGGAAATACAAGACAACATATAATACAGAAGTGATATTTGCAGTGTTCCTTTGTAAAAAATCATACATGCTTGATTTTTGTGAAATTAAATACTATCATTAACAGCAGGAAAAAAATTCACTCCGCCGTCGCCTACTGTCGCCCGCACCAATTTAGCTTCTGGCGCCATTATAAGAAATCAACCGGCAACAGTTACGAAAGGTTCGACTAGATATGTTCCACGCTCTGCTAGGACTGCACGTGGATTAGGGCAACGTGGTTCTATAAACGCTGAAGTGGGGCGCCTCGATTCACGCACGTTTCCGCCGTACGGCAGCGTTGGCATCGAGACACCGGGCCTGGAGCAGTGGAACGCGGTAAATTTAAAATGATCTTAGCAAACCTATGGCGTCTTTACCTTGAGAGGAGCGCGACGCAAGAGGAACATCATGAGAGGTGAGCAAGAAAGCGAAATGAGGCATTTACTTGGCAAAGGTCGATAAAGACTATCGTCTTTTGTCGACATTTGCAACGAAAGGAGCAGATACACGGCCAAATTTTATACGGTTCCTTTCACTTCTAAGCCAGCACAGGCACCCGGTTGCTGCCGTGCACGAGTTGGGAGGGGGAAGGGGCATGCACGCGAACCTATAGGCTTCATGCCCTTACTGATGACCTTGTGCTGGCGGGAGGTTTAAACGCGTACGTGAAACGGCCCAACGCGACTTGTCGGTTGTCCGCTCAGTGGTTGAGCGGCTGTGGGTTGGTGTTTTACACAAACAATAAGATGCTTATGACCTGGCAGTAAAAGAGACAACTCCATGTTTCTCGGCGGGACTGAAGTTCGGATCCTTCCAAGTTCATCTAATAGTCTAGGAAGTATGCTCGATCGCAAATTACAAGCAAACGTATTTTCTTTCGTGCACTCCGTGGACTGCGTCCAGCTTCGTAGGTCACCCTTCTTCACAGAGTAGAAGGGCACTAAATGTTTTTATTAAAGCCCTAATATCTGGAACATTCGAGATTTTGGAAAAATGGCCGAATAGTACCTTTACAGAAACCTCGTGACAAGCAAGACATCAGCTGTTACAGGCCCATTTCTGTTACTTCTCATTCATGTAAGCTATTCCAGCATATTATTTACAAACAAATCATTGCATTCCTGGAATCTGACAATCTATTGTCCGATTTAGAACACGCATTTAGGCGAGGTTATACAGTGAAATCTCGCTGACACGTTTTCCACGGGAACGGGAAAATAGAGCGTATTATGCGAAAATCGTACTTTTAAAGAAGTTAAAAATTAAGAAATTATGCACACTCCGTCAGCAACTCATATTTTTTGCGAAACATCGAGGTATCTGGTCAATTTGCGCGGCACTTCTCTCGAAATTCCAGGAGTATTGTTTTCTGAAACGTAAACAAGAAATGCTGCCGTTATTTTTTGTTTCGCCGCACACTTTTTTGTAGGACAATTTGTGTGCTTTAGATCGGTGAAGCCAGCCGCCGGGTGCTTGGAAGTCCAAGACGGCCGCGGATTTATTAATTTTTTTCCATAGGACTGAACCGTCGACGTTCTCTCCAGCTGCTCTAATTTCTTTGAACCATGCTTCTGGGGTGCATATGATACGCTTCGCTGCATGATGTGGTGCATCGAATGATCGTATCATTATGACTGGGCAGACCACCCACGCCTACGCATGCCAGCGATGTTTTCGCCGCAAAACAGGTGCTGCTGCGGCCTCAGCGACTCTGCAACATTTAGTCGTCAAAATTGTTAACAAAAACATAGAACGAGGCGCTTCCCTACGCCCAGAGCGGCAGCTTACGATAGCGCTCGGGCTGCTAAGCCAGGCTGTGCGCATGCTCTGAAGCGTCCGAGTGCAGTAGGGCAGCATCGTGAATGCTGATAACCAGGCGCCAAAGATGCGGCTGTAGCTATCGTGAGCTGCCACTCTGAGCGTAGGAAGGCACCTCGTGTTCAGTTGTTAACAGTTTTGACGACTGTACAAATTGCTGATTGTTGAAATGCGGTTTGAGCTAGAATAAGGAAGAATAAACGGAATATTTCTAGACATTTTGTCCAAGATCGACTTTTGTGAATGTAATATACACTTTTTCGCAAAAATGTGATCTTTTTAAACGCACGAAAGAGCATTATTTCTATAGGACGTTGGCCGGGAATGAAAAGAAAAACGTATTAGGCGTAAAAAAGTATTATGCCGAATCGTATCAACGAGATTTTTCTGCAGTAATGGTTCCGGTTAGCTGAATTTACACACGATAGTAGACATTCGGAACGAAAGTAACGCCTCATTCACCGGATTATCGAAAGAAAATTACTATTTAACAAAGAGCATTGTGAGCAACCCGCAGCTAGAGTCTTGAATTTCGAATTTTCTCTCAGACCGCTCGCAATACGTTCCTTATAACTCAGCTGACTCCCATGTCATTAGTGCATGTTCAGGTGTTCCAAAAGGCTATGTACTTTACCGCTACTGTTTTTATTATATATTAATCATTGGCCCAGAAACATCAGTTGTAAACTTCGTCTTTATGCTGATGATTACATGATTCCATTGGTTGTATGATTGTTGTATGATTCCATTGTATGTATGGTTGTATGATTCCATTGACTTTCCTAAAGCTCATTACCGTCTAAATAACTGATATATTAAATTCTATGAATTGTGTGAAACATGGCAAGTGAGCATGCATTTTAACAAATTCTTGCTCATGCCTTTCGCCAATTGCAAGTCCCCTTCCAGCTTCGCTTGTTCTTTTAACAGATGCGCACTGAAAAAGGTAACAGAATACAAAAACCAATTACTACCTTTCCACTCTGTAAAGAACGCTAACCAACGAAACTTCACGCAGTCCACGCAGTACCCGAAAAAAAAAACACATTTGTTAATCATTTGCGATTGAGCATACGCCCTAGTCAATGAACATAATTAAATTTGGAAGCACCCGAACTTCAGTTTCGCGGACATACATGGAGCTGTCTTTTACTTCCGCAACGAGGGAATCTCGCTGCTTGTGGAACACACCAACCCATTCCACCCCCCCCCCCCCACACACACACACACACTCCGAGCCCGTGCACGCGGGCAAACGGTTATGTGCGCGGTAAGAAACCGTCTAAAATGTGATCTGAAAGCTCTTTAGGATGAACAAGTAATGCTGGCTCACGTCGCGTTATAAGCGGGCAAGTTGGTGTTCATCCGGGAAGAATTCGCAGCTACTTGACGAGCTGGAACTTGAGGGAGCAATGTCAGCAGAAGCTGCTTTCCGTTCTTTTCGCGTCCGTCCGCGCTTCTCTTCGAGCTGACGATCCTTCTATTGATGCTCTTACTTCTCCAAGCGAACGTCATGCGGCCGTCCCATACCGAGTTAAAACCTGGAAGGCCTCCAGCTTCATTTCAGTGGACAAACATGTGGTTGTCCAAATCGAGGCTTCGACGGACGCCCGTCTGGTCGGGAACGACATTGCAGTACATAATGAAGGATACGCCGACCACAAGAGAAATAAAACAATGACGTTTCGGCCCCCTGAACGGGATCCTTGTTCACACTCCAAGGCTGTTACACTCCAAGCGAGGGTGTGAACAAGGCTCCCGTTCGGGGTGCCGAAACGTCATTGTTTTATTTTCTCTTGTGGTCGGCGTATCCTTTATTATGTACTTCAATGTGGTTGTCCATTTCACTCCCCCGTCGTAGGCATCTTACCGACTGTGGAACACACTAACCCAGACCGAAACCGCTCGATTACGGAGGACAGCTGACAGGACGCGTTGAGCCATGAGACTTCCACGTTTAAACCTCGAGCCTGCACAACAGGAATTATCAGTAGCGGCATGGAGCCCAGCTGTGTGTGTGTGTGCACGCCCCACTTCTCCCCCCGCCCCACCTCAACCCGTGCACGCATAAACGGGCAACCCGGGATGGGCGCTTACTTAGGCACGAAATACACAGGCGAAAATGTCGCTCGGAAAAACTTTCAAGTGGAAGATGAATTACGGGCTCACGCATTCGTTCCAACCGGGCAAGTGGCTCTTCAATTCACACCTACTCGGCGAGGTGAAATTTCAGGTGGCAACGGCGGCGGCGGCTTTCGATCATTTTTACGCCCATTCACGCTTCTGTGTGTTATCCGCAATCATGTGATAACAGCGCTACTGTCGTTGTCCCCCTCTAGCGCAACTTGTGAAAGAGGCATCGGTGGTGGAGAAGGGAATAGCAGTTGGAATAAAGCGGTCGGCGGTGGCGAGCGTAGCCGCAGAGCGCTGCCGAGTAAAGCGGCTTCCCCTGAATGTTAACTGGAGGTGTTAGACATATACTGCATCGCAGTAATACCGTGGCATTACTCTTTCCAGCAATCTATCTTGGCCTCAGCCCATTAACATTGTCTGCCCAAAATTTATAAGAAAATTAGTTTACTTAAGGCGACCTTTCTCCCAATCCCCAAAATGCACTGAATTACTAATATATAAAACGCTGGTTCGTCCCGTGCTTGGCTACGCGTGTCCCGTATGGAACTCTCACAAGCAGGGCGACATCTATAAAATCGAGAGGTATATATGAGATTTATTTGTAATTGTTATGACCGCTACTTTTCATCTTCCTTTGCCCTATCCTTCCTCGAACTTCCGACACTACGCACGCGCCGACTGAATCATTCGACGAAATTTGTACACTGTTATTTAAAGCGAAGCTTTCGTGTCCTGACTGTTGCCGTCGTACGCCAATACGTACTGCAGGAAAGCCAACTTTCTCGGGCGAGGATGATCAATGATCGTGGGTGAAATAAAAGAAAAAAAAACGGCCGTATATCTGCTCCTTTCGTTGCAAATGTCGACAAAAGCCGATAGTCTTTATCGACCTTTGCCAAGTAAATGCCTTCCTTCGCTTTCTTGCTCACCTCTCATGTTGTTCCTCTTGCGTCGCGCTCCTCTCAAGGTAAAGACGCCATAGGTTTGCTAAGATCATTTTAAATTTACCGCGTTCCACTGCTCCAGGCCAGGTGTTTCGATGCGAACGCTGCCGTACGGCGGAGACGCGCGTGAATCGAGGCGCCCTACTTCAGCGTTTATAGAACCACGTTGCCCTACTCGACGTGCGTTCCAAGCAGAACGTGGAACCTATGTAGTGGAACCTTTCGTAACTGCTGCCGGTCGATTTCTTAAAATGGCGCCAGAAGCTATGGTGGCGCGGGCGACAGCAGGCAACGGCGGAGTGAAGTTTTTTTCTGCAGTTAATGAAGTATTTAATTTCACAAAAATCAAGCATGTATGATTTGTTATAAAGGAACACTGCAAACATCACTTCTGTATTAATTTGTTGTCTTATATTTGTTGTCTTATGTTGTCTGCAGGGGGCGGCAGAAAGTTAGATGGGCAGATGAGATCAAGAAGTTTGCGGGGATAAATTGGTCACGGTTGGCACAGGACCGAGGTAATTGGAGAATAATGGGAGAGGCCTTTGCCCTGCAGTGGGCGTAGATAGGCTGGTGATGATGATGATGATGATGATTTGCGTAATGTCTTGTTCTTCTTCAACAACGTTGACAGGTATGAACATTACACCGGACTTAGACGTGTAGATTACGCTGTGACTATATAAGGCTATTGCGCAGGCCTTGTATTATTTTGGCCGGGTAGCTGAATCGAGTCACAGACAGACAGAGAGACAGACAAACAGACCAAAATTTCTGGGTTATCGTCTTTTATCGTCTAAAGATTATCGTCTTTAAAACGCTTCCCGTTACCCGACTTGAGCGTGGGTCCCTGGCGTCTTGAAGCCATCGTCTATCCAACTGCTCCCTTTCGACCTTTTTTTTATTACTTGGGAGGATAGGCTCAGATGTTGCAGAACGAGCAACACAAGCAAACAAAAGAATACACTGAAGTTATGAGAAGCGCATATACATCAAAATTCAGGCAAACACACACAAGCGTTCAAAAGAGGGAACCAGTCAGGTGGTTGGTCAAGCGAACTATACAGATTATGTACAAATGCCACAGTTTATCGGAAATATGACATAGTTGATCTTAGTGGCTCAGCATGCCTATCACATAAGTGGCATCGCCACAGACTGTACAAACCAATCAACACAAACATGTCATAAGGCGGTTCACCAGGATAGTCGAATGGCAAAAATCGGATAGAGATAGGCGTAATATCCATGTCTTTTCGTAGCGTTCACTGTAAAATGTCCCAGAAAAAGACAGCATCTGTGCAGTTGTAGTCTACAAAGCCGTGATCAGTTGTCTCTGGTCGAGAACAGAGCCGACAGTCTGTCGACCAAGCTATAAACAGACCGCGGTCTTTCATCCAAGTTTTAACAGGGAGCGTGCCAGTGTGTAATATAAAGAAACATGTTTTAACACCTGGTGAAACACACATTTTACGCACTCTATTGAGGACATCCTGGTACGGACACTGCAGGTACGGAACACGATAAAAGGGTGTGGGAAAAAGCCCAGAAACGAGGGCATCAGAAATAGACTCACGCAAAGCAGTAAATATGTACTCAAGGCTAAACCGAGCCTGTATGAAGCGAAACGTGTCAACCACTTCTTTGAGGAAATCTCGCGGGCTTCGGGCTACGTCCACAGACAGCGAATACTCAAAAATATCAGGGAGAAAATGTGTGAGACGTATTTGCAGTACAGCTTTCAAAAAAGGATGTTGAACATATCGAAAGTAGAATAAACGAGAAAGATGCTGCCAAACGAAAAGGTGAGCAAGCCCAAGTCCCCCGCGCACAAGTGGAATAAAAAGGTTATCACGATGCAGTTGCTCACTGCTCGAACACCAAATAAAGGTTGCAAAAATCCGGTGATAAGCTTGTATCTGGAGTGGTGAGCAATGTAACACCTGTAGGACATAAAGAATTCGGGTCACAATAAACGTGTTGCACGGCCGAGCACGGGAAAAGATGGACAGCTGCCGTCCCCGCCAGTCGTTAACTTGGCGCTGTAGCTTCACCGCCTGCTCCGACCAATGCGAGTCAGTATTGCGAAACTGCGAGAGGGGTACTCCTAAGTAAGTTAGGTCCCTATTCCTATTGATTCCGGTGAAACAATCTGGTGTGGTTTGTCATTCTCCCAACCAAAATCCGCAGCTTTTCTCGAAATTCAGGGCCGCACCTGAAACCTCACAAAATTCTTGTGTAATGGCAAGAGCATTCTCCACTCTAGCCTTGTCAGTACAAAATAAAGCGACATCATCGGCGTATGCTAACATTTTCACTTCGAAGGACGCTGCGTAAACCCTCTAACATTATTGTCCTCTATTATGCGCATGCATAATGGTTACAGGTGTAAGCAAAACAGGAATGGTGATAATGGGCACCCTTGACGAACGGATGAAAGAAGGTGAATTGGTTGGGTTAGTCGATTGTTGACTATCACTTTTGTCGAGCCATAGGTCGAAGCGAACGCCAAGCAACAGGTACCGATTCGCGCCGTACAACCCAGCCCAAACGCAAAAAATAAATGTGTTGCGTACCTCCAGAGTAGGGCATACCCGCAGTGCGGGATTTGCCAACTAAAAACCCGTCACGAGAAAGTTTCACGTTCAACCATCGTCGTCATTAGACAGAAAAGTGCAAGATTTTTCATTCAGCGCATCGCATGTCAGATGATAAATACATCATATTTTTCTCGCCGTCTAATACAGGAATCAATCACCATCTTTACAACCAGCCTTACCATTGTCGTACCAACACATTCAACTTTAGTTTCTTTTCCTTAACTGCGTTGTGCTGCTGACCCCAGGGACGGCGTTCGATTCACGGCCGCGGCGGCCGGTTTTCTGATGGAGGCGAAAAGCGAAAACGCCCATGTGTTCGAGATTTCGGCGCACGTTAAAGTTCCCCAGGTGGCCAAAATTAATCCGGAGCCCTCGACTACGGCGCGCCTCATAGCCTGAGTAGCGTGGGCGCGTAAAACCTCTATAATCAAGCTTGCCTTTCACTGCTGAACACTGGAACATTTTTTGGTGCTATACGTTCCTTTCAGCTGGAAATATGTACTCGCGCTTCCTTATTTGCTTCATTGTGGTTTTTGATGTACTGCTCTTTTGGTCTATTTAATTGTTCTGTAATTTTCTGCTTAATACTCACTCCTGTCGTAGTACCAAGTGGGGGTGGCAGCATGTACAAATAAATAAATAAGTAAATAAAAACCGCACAAAACTTCTGTTCTGGTAACGCAGATATTTTTCACAGCTCGCTCTTTCTGTTCAATTCAGACATCTGCAGAAATACCACTTGCTGAGTCACTCACTCTTTTTCTCCTACATAGAACTAAATAGCATATTTCGCCGTTCCGTCTCACGAAATTCAACTTGCAGCTCCACTGCTCTTACGCTGCTTTCTTCATATTTTGTCATGCTATCTGCAAAGTATGCTGCCAAGGGAATTTTTTTTCGTTCATGTCAAGGCTTGCTGTTCTAACTTTACAAATCTGCCTGCATTATGTACGTGTTCTTTTAAATCTCTGGGATGTAATTACAGTCGAAGCTCGTCGATTCGAAGTCACATAATTTTAACCAACGGATAATTTCAACTGGCCCATTGGCCTCGGCAGAGAGACGTGTATTTGAAAGGGAGAAACCTCCCGCTAATTCGAACTTCAAACACCTGCCACTGTTAATTCGCACATTACTTCTCGTCCACGAAGACTACTTTTCCCGATATTTCAAATCCGAAGGGCAAAGTTTAATCCTCCACTAGCCTCGGCAGCTTCCCAAGCCCGTAACCGCGTGCTTGCTCCGCGTACACTTCATGCTTCTCATTCAGTGTACGCGCATGTTTCGCCTCCGCGCATGCACGCTGAGGTGAAGGAGAGAAAAACAGCTTTATTATTTGCAGTACGTTTAGGAAGTCAGTGTGGCCGCAGGCGTTAGCCTTGCGGTGACTATAGCGTGCCCTGTCCACAAGGGAGAGTTGGGTCCCAAGGTCAGAGCTAACCAGCGCCCCCTCCCACTGCTCGTCGGAGGAAATCAGAGGGAAAGGGTCATTAGGGCCCCCGAACATGGAGTGCGGTACAGTGGAACGTGTGCCACAGGCAGAAAAATTGAGAGAAGGCTAAAGGGAGGGGTGGATGTGGTGCAGTACCGCTAGGCAAGGGAGAGTGCGAGTCTTGAGGAGTCCGCAGGTGCATTCCTGCGCGTAGGTGAGCTCAGAATTGCGAGGGGTATAGTTGCAGCTGACAATGCGGTAATGACTGACAATGTTGTGGTAAGTTGTCAGTCTGCCCCTGCAGATCTGGCCCCATGGTAGGGAACGAGGCTGCGGCCCGCTCGGATTGTAAGTCCTCGAGCGATGAGGTGGCTGCCTCATTTCCCTAGAGGCCGGCATGAGCCGGGGTCCGAATTAGTTCTCCGGGGTGGTTGGGGAATTTCCTGCCAGGATATTGAGGGCGATTGGCGAAATAGCGCCACAACCGAAATTCCGAACGGCCGTTTTAGAATCTGATATTATAGTCGCGGGGGTCGGCCTGTGTGACAGCGCTAGCGCTATTGCCGCTTCCTCCGCCACTGCGGGATGAGGGGTGTTCACCATGAGGGAGTTGATGGGAGGAGTGTCGGGCCTGTTGATCACGGCTATCGCATATGCGTCATCGTGGCGGTATTCATTAGTGTTCACGCAGTGGATATCTGGGTGGATTGAAGACGCCTCTCCAGTGCTTGTTCCGTGTGTTCTTTGGCCACGTTATATTTTGGATGCATATTGCGGGGTAGGGACCGAACTACGAGTTGAGCATGGGTGGTATGTGGAATGGGGAATATGCGGTTTAATCCTGTGGGGATATTAAGGCCACGTCTGCCAAGAATGTGTAATCTTGTAGGAATAGTCGCTGACGGGGTGTTTGAGCAGAAAGGTGCGTTTTTACTGGTTTTCCTGCCGTGTTGTGCACCCCTAGATGTTGGAATCTGGAATGGATGTGTGCAGGGGCAGTTGCAGCGCCGCTTTGTAAGCTTTTTAAATGAGGCAGTTGATTTTTTCAAGTTCAGTAGCGCTGACGTGGAGGTACGGAAGAGAGTACGTGATCCGGCTCACGACGAAGGCTTGGATCAAGCGTATCCTCTCCTTTTCTCGTAAGCCCTGACACAGGGTAGCTATACGTTTTATCAGACCCATAGTCTGGGTTCGATAGCTTGTTAAACTGCACGAGGAATTGTGTATATGCCTTATTTTGTTTAATGAGCAGTAAGAGTATCTTGAGGGTGTGTGCATCTCGGATCTGCCCTGTTTTGTGCAATCCGGGTTGCCCCACGCTGTGTGAGGTGCCTGAAAGTCTCCTGCAATGACGAGTGCGTGGTGTCCGATTTCATTTCTGATAAGAGAGAAAAGGAGATTGAAATTGTGTCCGTGTGCCTTAGGATTGCTGTAAAAATTCAGAATATAAATTCGAGTGCCAGTTCGTTTAGTGGGGTATAAGGGGACTAGATCATGTGGGATGTCTACACTGTCGAATTGGATTCTTTCGGCGGGGACATTACGCTGAATTAGGATCACCGTCTTGGTATCATTAGAACTTTGAAATGCTTTATACCCAGTGAGCTTAACCATCATGTCGGTTTCGTGAAGGCTATAACTTCCGGCGATGTATCCTGCGATTGGGTGTGCATCTGCAATATTTCGCGTTTCTGGCTGTAGCCCCTGCAATTCTACGGCCAGATGCAAATGACCTCAACGTAGTTGCTCGACCGGCTATTCATAGTGCGGATTCATAGCGGGGGCAAACGTCTTGGGATTGCTTATATTGCGGACAATGTCTTGATTAAAAGAGCACATTTCCGAGCGCACAGCCTCAATGTTTGCCTGTAGGGCGGTTAGGCTAGCCAGAAGCATTTGATGTAAATTGGTGTATTCGGTTTTTTGCTCCAGCAGTGCTTTCTGGCAATTCATTTCCATACAGGCAAATTGCTGGTCGACCGGTTCTTCCAGGCTAGAGGGTGGCGTGCGGGGGTCGTCGGATGTGGCTTTACGCTTCGGCGGGGGAGGGTTAGTGGACGAGGGCTCGACAGCGATCTGGAACCTCAGGGATTTATTTTCCTGGCGGAGAGTCGCATTTTCTTGGCGAATGGCAATTTCCACTCGAAAGGTGGAAATTTCTTGAATAATCTCGGGAGAAGGAACAAAAGGTGGTGAGGTGGGTTTTGACGAGTTGCGTGAGAGGGCGCTCGAGTATCTCACCTTGTACTCGTTTTTCTGGGGCGGCAGTTTCCGAGGCTTGTGTTCGGCTCGGGACTTCGCTGGTTTCCCTTCATCACGAAAAATCATCCCTCGATCTTTGGAGCCCGAGTTTGGCGCTCGGAGTGGTCGGTGCTGGTTGCGTCGTGAAGTCTAGGTAAATCGGCGGGCCCGTCGTCCAGAGTCTTGGGCAGTTTTCTTTCATCTGAAACAACCTGAGCGTACGAGGGGGTCACTGTCGGGCAGGAAGCGTCGGGGGCAGTCCGCGGAGCCCGTAACGCGAGGACCCTCGCACACTACGCAACGGGGGCTACAGGGGTGGTTTTCAGCGGGATTCATCCCGCCACAGCTAAAGCACCGAGGGGGGGGGTCCTGATGTTCGATTCGGGCATACACCTTGGAGATGCCCCACTTGCCAGCAGACCGCACATGCCTTCGTCTTCTGACAAAAAGGTTTGCCCCGGTACGTCGCTGCCCTGTATCGCACCGAGAAAGTGACTTATTGGCTATCGGACAAAATTTGCACCTTGTTGGAGGTGTTGAGGCGTTTATCGTCAAGAATTGGTAATCTCGGGTTATAACTGAAAATACTCTCCAACACTTGTTCCGGGCTGTCGTCCTCCGGAACACCGAAAACGACTCCTGTGGTAGTATTAGCTGGCGCGGACACATGAGAAGCTATTTCGTATCGTTCACCTTGAAGCACAGGAAACTTGATTTAGGCGTATTGGGCCACACGGTATTTCGGTGTGCTTATAAGATAATTCGCGGCGTTGTGTATCCTAATCTGATCTTCACGGTTCGGCGCCACCCACGCTTGGGCCTGTATTTCGTCGGCTAGGGACGATTGCGTTACCGACGAGAGTGCGAGTCCTTCTCGGGGGTGCGCAGGACGATTTTGACATCAGTATCTAGGATAGGCGAAGCTGGTGGCGGGCGATGCGGGGAACGCTTCTCTTGATTGGGTGTTCGCACTGCGCTCGAGGTGCTCATCGGTCCAGTCAACGCACGTACTTGGTCGCGCAAGGCGTGTTATCGGTGACCAACTGTAGCCCAGCGGGGCTGCTATGGCTTCCCGGGGTCGACATTCACTACTTATACGGCGTTTTCTATGCTGATTTATTCCGCTGAGCGGCGATGCGCCGAAGCTTGCGCGGCCGCTTACAGGTGTTGCGCCGGCAGCGACGGCCACTTCCCTAGGCCTGTCAGGCCTAACAAAACAAGTAGCGTGGTAGATTCCTGAATAATGGTAACGTACCGTTGCGGTGGGCCACGGCAAGGATGTTGGTGTCCTCGGAAGCCGTGTGACTTGCCGGTTCATTTGTTGCACAAACTGGCAACGTGATTGGCTGTCAAACGGCAAGACAGGTGTCCAAAAGAGGAGCCGACGAGGAATGCCTTCGCATCAAGCGGCCACCTAGCGTGATCCGCTGAGGAGAAGCATGGAACGATTTGCGCTGCGTGCGATGGTCGGTTCGGGCCCACTGTATTCGCCCAATGTTGGAGGGCAGCTGCTTTCATGCCCGTGCATGCTCTTTGTAGAGTTGGGGTTGCATATTGCCGGCGTTGCTACTTGCACTGTGGATCGTAATCAAGAAGTGCGCGCCTGCTTCTTCGGCTTCGCATCTCGAACTGACGACAGTTCCATACTTTCGCAGTACATAATTTTTGAAAGTGCACACCTCAGGACGTGCGCTAGCGAAAAGCGAAAACTCCCGTGTGGTCGAGACTTAGGCGCACGTTAAAGATCCCCAGGTGTTCAAAATTATTCTGAAGCCCTCCATTACGCCGCGTCTCATCGCATGAGTAGCGCCGGCGCGTTAAACCTTATAATCAATCAATCAATAAACGACGTGCAATACTGTCTACTTTATCGTGTATGCGTTTCTAATACTGGTAGCGTGCGCTGTACGCCAATCAAAGGGAATCCCGCTACTCCGGGCTCCGGCTATTTCGAACAGATTTTATATCCCCTCGGAGTTCCAATTAACGAGGTTCAACGTTTATCACGTTCTGTTTTATTATGTCTATTTTCTTGTGGTCATTGTAGGTAGTATATTGTTACGTGGCGCAGGACATGAACCACGAGATGCGGATGATGTATTTTACACTATGTAGATGGCGGCTATCGCCGAGCTCGCACCGGCTGCGCGTCGTCAGGCAGTTCCTCGTCGACGTCGATGGTGCGACATCGGGAATTGTCGACTTGTTCGTAACAATATTATTCAATGTTTCGGAGTGGTTTTGATGTATACTCTGCTTATATGCAGTGTCCATGTTTCTTTGCTCCTTATTTTTTCAGATTGTCAATATACGCTTTAAAAGTTCTGTTTTACTCTTTTTTCTCTTATCCTTTCCACTTTTACTCTGTCGCGTCTTGTCTCCGTTAATCTTACAATCTTTCAGGGGCGAAGCACCTTGAGGCCACGGCTTGTCCGGCGTCCGGCGTCCGTGCTCACAGCACAGAACCGTGCAAATCGAAACATCTGTGAACAAAATGTTCACAAAAGGTTAACAAGAGAAAAATAAAGGTTCACAAAAGGTTAGAGAGAGAGAGAGAGAGATCCTGGAGAGCCGTGCTGCGCATGCGCGAGGAGCAGTGGACTGGATTGGATTGAATTTGGATTGGATTTAAATTAACTTTACCCGATTGTATTAAATTTAATTGTATTGGATTGAATTAATTTTTTTTAGAAGCAGTAAGCCCTTTTACGGGTGATTTACGGTAAGAACGATTCCCAGTGCTTCGCCCTCACATCATGATTCACTTCGTGGAGATGCGTGAATTTTTTTACCTTGTATTTCTCTGTGCGCCAGTACTAAGGCCGCGCGTATGTTGCTGGTCCTACTAAATAAACATGATTGATTAATTGATTGATTGATTGACTGATTGATTGATTGATTGATTGACTGATTGATTGATTAATTGATTGATTGATTGATTGGTTGATTGATTGATTGATTGATTGATTGATTGATTGATTGATTGATTGATTGATTGATTGATTGATTGATTGATTGATTGATTGATTGATTATTGTTGGTGCTGTTTATTATGTGCATGTACTGTTGCCCTATTTGGACATTACAAAGGTGGGGTACAAAATCTGGCACAAAGACCGCCATGTTTAACTTAAAGCGTATAACAGGCCACTACGCATTACTACACCCTACAGCTTACATATTACACGTCAAATTGCAATATACATCACACCATCCCAATTTCTTATTATAAAAAGCAACCGACAGTAAAAAAGAAAAAAAAGAGTTCATTAGGCAGTGCTGAGAGAAATATTTACGACATTGGCATGAAAATGTTGTGAAGTTTAGGTATGACATATCGCCTCTGGTAATTCATTTCAGTGTTTTATGGTTGCAAAAACGAGTATACATATATAGTCACATGTCCGCATCCGTGATTAATTCGTAGGCAAGAGACTTGTCGTAGAATTGGGTACGGCGATGCATCAATGTTAAGTACATTTTAGGAAAGCAAAAAGGAACTTTAGACAGGTTATGTGGGTGAAGAAGAGACGGGGGGCGTAAACTTATTTCTCGTAACATTGGTGTTAGACAATCACTGTGGGGCTACTTTGAAAAATGAATCTAGCCGCCGTCTTCGCCCCCGCTCACTTCCCCAAATTGCTCACTTCTGATAAGTTTCAAATATAATGCTTTCCAATTCAAATTCCCGCCTCAGTAGTGTTAAGTACACTTCGAACTTTACGAGTAACGTACTTTCAGCGGTAGAGCGAGCGCTACGGATATTTTGGTTGCACATGAGGTCTTCAGGTATCGTTGCTCCTGAGTATACACATTGTAGCTGTACTGTAGCTGGTACACTTAAATCTGAAATATAGTGTTTCGAATATTCTTTTTATAACACGTGAAAAAAAGTATTTTATTTATTTGCTTGCACTTTTAAATTTTGGCACTATTTCTCTATAGACGCCAGTGCGTCTCGTATTTCGTATGAACGGGGCGAGGAAATCAAATCATTGTTTCCCATCTCTTTCATTTTGTCCACTTGTCCCCTTCACTGCGTCGTTGGCATCTCCTGATCTCATAATAACCGTCTGAATTTTAAATGCGGAGCATTTCTTAGGCTCGCCTTGTCCTGCGTCGTTGATGGCGGCCCCGTCCACACGCTCACTGCGCATGCGCAACTCTCCTCCTTACACCCACAGCTCCGCGATACTACACTATAAAAAAAAGAAATAGTTAGCGGCGCCCGGTTTCGATCCCACGCCTCTCTGGCCGCAACGGGAGGTACGCGGTGCTCTTCCAACTACGCTACAAACCCGGGACAGGAGCAAGTGCTACGAACGCGCGTTATGTCCTTGACTCATTCAAACTACGTCAAGAAGCTACTGCTACAACGAAGGCACGCGAGGCTGAATGTCAACGGAAACGACGAACTGAAAACTTTAGAGGGGGATGCTGAATTTCCAGTGGGAAAACTATGGCGGGAAGCGCCACGCGCCTTGCAGCTCAACCAGCCCCGTCCGCAGCGCCTCTGATGCTGATTGTGGCAGGATGCCCCTAGGGATTGGCCAACCAAAGAATCCATCACGAGATAGGTTCGCGTTCAACCACCGTCGTCGTCTTTCCGTAGGGGAACCGCCGAAGAAGAATAAGAACGAGAAGACAAAGCTGCGAAGAGGAGGGCGTGTACATTGCTCTCAGCCCGTGCACCAATGTCAACAACCTTTACCTCACCAAAGCTGACGGAGACTACCGATTCTACCACAGAGACAACATCGACAAGAACATGATGGTCGAGTTTCGGCGCCTCGAGAACCACCGCCTACTCACCGTAACACAACAGCACTTGCGTGCCTTTGCCACCGGTGTGGACCCGGACGCGGAATTCCCTCTGGCGCTAGTAAAAACCAGATCACTCAACATAACGGCAACACAATGGAACCACACGGAACCGCCACGATGCTTCGCATCCTCATCAGGGTTCCCCATGGGAAGATGGTGTAATTTTTTTAGTAAGCAAGCTCCGAAACACAAAAATTACGGCCATCTTCCCGCGGGGGAACCCTGGTGTGATGCGACGCATCGGGGGGTTCAACGAAGTAGTCAAAGCAAGGTTACGTCAGTGCGAGAGCGAGCGCTTGACTGAACCGCCGTGGCGCGATACCCGCTTTATATTCACAGCGATTGAAGGAGAGGAGACAACGGAGGAGAGTCGCGCATGCGCGCACTTGCGAGCACCGGAACAGTTGTTAACGCAGAGAAGCGCGCGCCAAACAAGCACGCCAGCTGTGGTATGTAATGAGCCGGAGTGAGAGTGTTGGACACAGCTGCGGGAGAGAAGAACGGAGGAGGGATGCGGACGAACGCCGCGACGACGACGCAGGAGGGACAAGCCCGAGAACTAGAGATGCGTCGCATCTAAAAAAACTTTCATAAAGGGAGCCTGCAACACTCCTTGAGCAGTGCCAGTAAACCTGCGCGACGTTTAGCTTACACTGCCAGGAATAACTGAGCCAAGTATAACACGTGCACGTGAAGCGGTAAGTGCGAAGACTTGGAAAAACCAATCGCGCTCTCTTCAGTTCTCCTCATTATGCACCCCTGGCACAGCGTAAACGACGTCATTGAGGACATGGCTGTCCGGTCGGCTGTCGCTGGTCAACTTCGCGGCTAATTTCTCGCATTTCCTGTGACGATCCGCCGTCGTCGGCGCTGTGCACGAACCTGTTCTATGCTTGAACCTGTAGGCACAGTTTTGCCGTTTCTTTTGTGTTTTGAGTGCGCGCGGAGTTTGTGTGATGAGCTCAATACCTCCCTTTAAACCAGAATCCTCGACAACAAACGTTTATTGCTTCAAAAACGCCCTACCAGCCCGAGTGCGCGCTTGCAAGCAGGCACTCATGCCTGCTTTTTTGTGGCGCCCGACCTGAAATTGACCCCTCCATGTTGCGGAGAAAAGGCGAAAGCTCCCCGGCCTTTGATGTATCGAAGGTGGCGGAAGATAACGCCGCGAGCCGCACCCCTCTCCGGGAGAGAGCCGCAGCTTTCGTCGCGTTGTCCGCGGTCCAATGGAGATGGAACGCTTATGCGTGATTTCTCATCGCGCGTACTTTCGGTGACATTGAACGGATTTTCATAATTCTTGCGGGAGGATATTGCTGAGACAATAGAGTTTACCCCGAAATACATCCCTAGTAGTCGATGGTAAGTGCTGCAGGGCCCCTTTAAATACGCAAGAAAAGGAGCTATGGAAGAGAATAACTAACTTGTGTTTATGGGCAGTCAATCGCCATAGTGACCTGTTGGGAAGTGCGTTGTGCTACTCAAGCTTTTTTTTTTTTTTTGAAAACGTGGGCTTATTCCCACCGATGGCCTCGTTTTGCAGTCGATGTGAATACTCAAACGCCCCTGTGTCTAGAATTAGGCGCAAGTAAAGTTATTTATCAGAATGGCGTACAATATACCGGAGATCTCCACAACGGCGCGCCGCACAGTCCAGGTGCAGATTCTTGGCGTAAAGACACCCAATTTGTTTTTAATTATAATAACCTTCCTTGGCCTACCTAAACACGAAAATGTCTGTCTGTCTGCCTCATGATACAGCTGGCCGGAACGTTCGATCAAGAAGTATATATGGCCAAAACCTTCACAAACCGGTAAAACTGGCGGCTTCCTTCGTTCATGCCGACTTTGTTCTGCAAGTAAACAACATTCCCCATATTTATGGGCAAGCATAAATACATAATTGACTGTAGCTGAAATCTTCTAACAACTAACTTACAATTGGTTTTTGTGTTAGCATACAAAATTAGGTTAAAAATAGTTTTGAAAAAACATGAGGTAAAGTAAGCACAAACAAAAGGATGTTCCCTCGAACTTTTTGAATAGTAATGGGAATAACATATCCCCAGAAAATCGAGCACTAGATATGTGAGCAAGAAGAAATTTATTCAAATTGAGCAACCGCAATTTCTGTTATTCACGGGGACAAGGAGGGGGTCGGAGCAACGTGAGGGGTTTCATGCGAGAAAAGAAAGAAGATTACGTAACCGTGCTGCGTATGAGTGGCTTGTTTCAGTTACATCTTAAGCGAAGCAAGCAAAGAACCAGCCATTTTTGTTATTTGTGAACCATAAAAACTTTAATCTCCTTCCTCACACTCTTGGCATTGTTGTACACGTGTATTGCCCTTTCACAGTCTACAATATTATCTTAAGAAGATATATTTGGTCGACAAGTCACACGACTGAAGCGGGAAACTTTGAAGCTAGTATATCTTAATGCTCAATTTCCTGAGTAACTCAAATAATGTCCCATTTTTTCTCCTTCCAGTCAGTTCTCGAGCCACAAATTCAGCCTGAAGTCTTAGCACCGGTGAGTAAATTTCGTGTCCCTAATTCAGGCGCAAAGTGAAGGTATCTCGCACGGCACTCCCTATTTTTTCAAAAAACGAAAAGCTACGATTGGTACTGCCTTTGTGTATCCATATTTTTGTGCGTTTTATTCGCTTTTATTAGCCATTTATGGCAAGTGCCTTATTTCTAATAGTTTAAAAACCGGTGCACAGTGCTCCAACTTGTGTGAACACAGACTTAATAGATTCCTGTAAAAGATGGCGCAAGCATGTTTGTGCGCGTGGCATCAGTAGTTCATTGTTCGGACGCTGACAAGTTGAAAGTTCATTCTAGTAATCCCTAAAGCCCGCACAAAATCTCGATAAAAAGTTCTAGAAAAATTTCTCGTAGATGTAATTTCACTTGAAGGCACACTCGTTCTGTTGCAGAATGTTACACATACACCATCTACGTGCCGCAGTAAGTGCAAAATAGAAAGGAAATAGAAGAAAAGGTTCGCTTTTAACAGCAAAGCTGCTTAGGCCGAAACAAACACGCCCGGCGTAGACGAAAACCCCGAGCGCACGGGAGCGCGCACCTCGCGGAGACCGCCCGGCGTAACTGGCGCAAGGCTGCGGGCATGACCACTACGTAGCGGCTTTAGCAAAAAAAAAAAAATGGACGCTTATCTGCTTACTTCCCTGCAAATGTAGTGAAAAGACGATAGTATTCTGCGGCCCCTGCTACATAAGTCCTCGTCTTTCCCCCGCCCATCCTTGATGCTCTTCCCCTACCATTTCCGTCGTGACAATAGAGGTTCTTTTAAGAAGATTGCAATATTACCGCGTTCGTTCCTCTGGCGTGACATCTGTTGGTAACACCAGGAAATTGCAACGTTTGGCTCGCGAGTGATACTGTACATGAATGTATTTATTCAATGGAAGGGTCACTGGCGGTGAGCATGTACTAATGATGCGCCGAAGTACCCGCCTTGCCGTCTCTCGGGACGCTAGGGTAAAAGTCACGATAATGAAGAGTTATAGCTGACCGGAAAAACGGTTCCGGTACAGTACGCGGTACCCGTTACCGGACCGTACCGGGAAGGCTCGGTTTAAGAGTTATAGCAGACCGTAACTACCGGTAATGCTACCGTGATTGGGAGCGTGGCTGGGAGCGACTTGGGTTGTACGTCGTTTGGAAATTCTTCGTGAGTTTGTGGCGTTTCCTGTGCTGAAATATTGGTTTTCAGTACTCAAAAGCGCTAAAGGCAGTGTTTTAAAAAATCCAACGCGCCTACGGAGATTCGAACTAGCGACTGCATGAACATGAAGCGGGCATTTTACCTCGACTCCATCTAAACAGATGGCGCCAGCACGTCAAGCTGGGCAAGCAATAAGGTTCATAATGAATATGCAAAAAACCCTTCTAACACGGATATTGTACTTGCAGAACAACATGTCCGGCAGTTCACTCAAACGTAACGACCACAAGGGAACCAACACAATGGCAAGCACCAAGCGCTGGATATGGACCTATAACACTCTGCGACAGGCACGGAAAAATATGCACTCTGCGACAGGCACGGAAGAATCTGACCACAATGCGGAATAAAGAGCCCAGACAACAAGAACGCCTCGAGGTTTGACAATGAAATTGCTGCAGCCTGGCCAAAAAGAAATTGTAACTCGAACACCTCATAGACACCGCACTGATTCGACCAGACGTCTTATGCCTGCAAGAAGTAAGTAGCAACGTAAAGATAAAGGGCTATGACAGGATCGAGGGGACTAGCAGAGCTGTCGCTTACGTTCGGAAGGACGTCACAGTGATAAGACATGAACTGAAAACAACGTCTCCAGAAGCAGTCCTTATTGAAATAATACCAAACAAACGGGCCAAGAAGAGCATCTTTATTCTCAATGTATACAGCTCTCCGAGCAAATACAACGAAGATTTTGACGACTTCTTCTGGGAGACAAGGCAGTTCCCGAAGAGCGACAAGGCTTTGATAATGGAAGACTTTAACGCACAACATACATTTTGGCACTACACCTACGATACTCCCAAAGGCAAAAAGCTGGCTGAAGCCATGGAAGTGCACGGGGTCCAGCATATCAACGATCCCACAGAACCCACCAGGTTAGGTCAGGTGGGAACAAGAGACAGGCCCTGACCTAACAATGACAAGTTACTCGGAACAAAATGTCACCTATACCAACACAATGAAAACCCCCGGGGGTGACCACTGCATAATGCGCGCGTCTATCACTACAGCAAAATTCCGCTGCTTTCTAGGGACGGCCAAAATAACAGACTGGGCCAAGTTCAGGGAGGAATGGATAGCAAGCGACGAAAAAGAGCACATACAGGACATCGTTGAATGGTCGGAAGCAATCAAAGAGGCGCACCCAAGACACAGTCAGAAGATTGCTCGGACGGAGATGCATCCAAAGGTGGACCGCTACATAGCCAAGCTATGGCAAGAGCGTAGGAAACTGACAAAAAGGTGGAAACGACAGAAACGCGGCAGGTAGGCCTCTACCGCTGGCGGCTTTCCCGGGAACCTCTCTGCCCTGTCCCGCCACGCTCTCCCCAGCGCCTCAGATCTATGTGAACAGGCATTTGTTCCAAGCCGTCGAGGCTGACGACTGGGCTGCCGTCACGGATGTTTTGCGACTTGCACGGGTTCTTCGCTGGTTTTTTCACTGTATGGAGGTTGAAATTAGCGATGGAATCGCTAGCCAAGCCATCATAAATCTGTGAACTAGACTGCTCGGGGCAGGCTAGTTCTCAGTCTTTTCGCATCCTTATTGAGACTCTGATTCGCTGTCTTATAAGTTTCCGGAAAGCGTCTTGTAGCCTAGGGCAGTTAAGACCCCGAATGAGTCGGTCAATAACATTATACTGCCAAAACGTCTGTCTTATTGAGCTTCGAGCAAGCGGGTCCGGGTTGTCCCCTGGGCAAAAAAAAAAGTAAAAACTATGGTGGAAGGGAGCGGAGTCACGGAAAAACAACGAAAGAAGACGGGCGACGGGTTGTCTTGCACAGCGTCCACGGTGTTTGACACAAAATTTGGAAGTGAGGCCAAGCATCAATTGCCTATTGTTTGTAGATTACTTTGGAAACTTGGTTGGTTGCCCAAAGCTATAGAAATATGGAAGGGAACAGGCACGCCCAAGCGATTGCGCAAGGTAAGGCATGTGCGTCTGTTTGGGAATTCAGCACACGTTGTCTTTCACAAGATTCCTTTGTCACGTGGTCGTTACTACATCACCCAGCAAGGTCGACGTATCAGGGACATGTACATAGAACCTTCAAATTAGTGTCAGCAATTCACAGGAACCGGCAACCTTGCCTTTCACTGACAAAGTGCAAATGGGGATCTGCCTTTGAAAAGAAAACAATTGTGTTTCACTCAAGGGACAAAATTTCGCCGTAGATATCCGAGTCTTTTGCCGTGACGTAGGGTCGTAAAGGAGAGTGTGTGAGTTCCCCTTTTATCGCACTCACTACGCTTTGGATGCAGGTTTTGGAGGAATCTTTGTAATTGCAGCGTATGCCACTCGCACAACTCACGCTAGCATCTATTTTAACCCTCTATCTATCCCTTTGCACTTTTCGAATTAGTTGTCCTTATTGTGCTTCAGCTTAAATGTTTCGCCTCATTTAGTGTACGTCAAAACGTACGTCAAATTCTGTGCTCCGTATTACGTTGCAGTGCAACCACCGAAGAGAACATGTTGAGGGGTAAAGCATCGGAGGAAAGAGAGAGACGGGGGAGTAGAAAGGTAGAAGGAAGAGTTAGAGCGAGAAAAGCGAGGAGCTAAAGACGATCAGAGTGCAGGGAGAGATTGAGGGGAAGGACTGCAGTCGAGGCGTACGAGTATTGGAGAGTGATTGCGGAATGAATGGCAAAGGTAGGAGAAAGCGCAAAAAGGAGTGGTTGGGGCAGAAATGGCATGAGGTATGAGGTAAAAGGAAATAACTGAGAAGACAGGAAAAAATTGACGACATCTTTCCGCGGGGGGAAACCATGGGGCGATGCGACGCCTCTGGGCGGTGCTTGTTACGGTTGCGCCGACCATCGCGGTAGCAGACCTGTTAGTCTCCATTCAAATCATCGGTGGTCATCGGATGTCATCGGAGCGGCGGCGGGAAAGCGACTGAGCGGAGCGGCGCAGTTATTGCGTTTATATGTACCGCGCGTTAACAGTCAGGGGAATGAGAGAGAGCAGCGCATGCGCATGTGTTAGCCGAGCGCTAACGCGCGATGGCGCACAGTTGGCGTTGCGGGGAGAGCGGGCGCTAACACACAGATGGCGCTGCGGTGGGAGCGGCGTTACCGCGCAGCTGGCGTGGAGAGGAGAACGGGGGAGGGATGCGGACTACGGATGGACGCAGGAGGGACAAGGCGAGTTAAAGAGATGCGTCGCATCTAAAACGAAAGGGAAACATGGTTAAGGGCGCGTGTAGAAGAAAGCAGGGGGCACTTTGATGCGGGAGTGGCCTAGAGGGCTATTGTACTTCCGCGTAGTATGCAGCTGGCCGAGGGGACACATAGCAATATTTCCCTTGGCTCTTTGGGCTAGCTCCAGTTCTCCTTAAAGGTGTTTAGGAAGCCCGCAAGTGGCTACCCGATAAGCCATCATTGTGCTGCATAAAAGTCAATACTACTGAGCACGTTGGTAAAGGTAGCTGCCATGAAGCAGTCACATACTGTACTCGTATGGCTGTAATGATAGGACAAAGTGGCACAGGATGAACATTTCAGGTAAACGTAAGGAAGGAAGATGAAATGACTAGTGGTATTCATTTATTCTGTTGAATCTCCCAGACTCAATATCTCTGAACAGAGTTCGTGTTAGCCAAAAAGTTGTCGTTGGTTTAAATATAATAAACAGAGAGCTACAAAAAGGGAACAGTGATGTCTTCTATTTTTGGACCTTCAACCGCCACCGCGTCGTTGAAGTAGACCATGACCATGGTGTACCGAGACCATGGTATACCAAGACCAACCGAGACCATGAGTTTAATCTCGCCACTGGCCCAGTTTTCTTATAGAGGTACAAAACTAAAATGCTCGGACCGACATTTATGAGTCGGTAAAAATATCCGCCGGTTGTAAATTAATCCCAAACTTCGTTAATTTACACCACGCCTCTTACACCACGTTAAGTACACCACGCCTCTTGAAGCTTTATTTACGTACCCACAAAAATATACGAATGGGCAGCCTTTCACGCATTGTTTTTTTACCGTGAAGCATGCCCATTGCTGTTATGTTATGTTATGTTATGTTATTTTATGTCATGTTATGTTATCTTAATGGTATGTTATATGTTATGTGGACTAGTCCAGTATACTGAGGCAGATAACCTTAAATGTTCTGTATGTTTGGCTCAGCTTGGTGAGTGGCTAAAAATATATGCCATCTTTTTCTCTACAGTCAACCGCCGAACCACAAGATCAGGCGAACGCGGTAACGCCGGTAAGTATAGTTCATGCCTTGAGAACAGCCTGAAAGAGCACATGTTTTGCTCAGTACTTACTTAACCTGGCTTTTATGCACTTTATTCGCATTCCAGGAGTCCCAAAGAGCGAACTTATTGTAAGCCTCAAAACTAGAAAATTTTTGAAACACGCGCTCAGTAACGCTATTAGATTTTGAAACTACACATAGTAAATTGGTTATGAAGATTGTATAAATTATGCTGGTGTACGTGAGGGCAGTATTATATTCAAGAATATCAAATTCGGGGTTGGGTAAGTACTCCTTACACCCCGCAAACATCCACGAAAATTGTGTCAAAATTTCTCAAAAACGCTGCTGTGATTTGTAGGTACAGGTGACGTCAAAATGATTGGAGCGCGGGAGCTGCGGCCGGACCGCATAGTAGCGCCCTGTAGCTCCACCTTCGGCAAGCGAAAGGAGCAGAACACGCATGCGCACGTGCCGACGGTGCTGGCCCATCCATACTTTTCAACTCACTTCTTTTAGCGCGGCTTCGAACATTATTCGCAGCATACTGGTCTCTTCGAAGGCGCTAATAGCAGAGGCGGTATCTGGCAGCGTCGCTCACACACTTTCAGCGCCCGTTAGAGAAGCATCAAGGAAGCATCGCAATCGCAGAGATCTGAAGTGACAATTTTTCTTTTCTAATATTTCTAGGTGGGTCTGCTATCAGACCCATTACAAAGACCAGGGGCGCTATTCCAGAAGGCCTGAGATAGCTCGGTCCCGAGTTTTCAGCTGCTCAAGTTAACAAAATAGTAATAGTACAGCATCCGATAAACCTCAAGCGACACCGGCGCAACCGCGCGAAGCCCGCTTAGCATTATCAGCGCGCCCAGTTGAGGCCGCTCACCTTGAAAAAGCACAGCTTGCACGATCATCCGCGTGCAGCATCGTCTAGAATCAAGTTGCAATATGCACTCCGTAATGCAAAGTAGATGACCCAGCTATTCCTTTTAAAACTCTGACCTGGTCCCAGCCTTCTTTTAAAGCTCCGCCCTCTAAACGCGGCGCGCGGCGGCTCCGATTTTCTCGTTGTTCTGTTCTTCCACTGAAATGCGTTTGCTACGTGGTTTGAGGGTGGCTCCAGTGCAGCTCAGCGCAAGCCCAAACCAAGTAAGCTAAGCAGTTCACTGTAGCGGAAGAGCGAAAGGAACGCGCCCTTCTCCGACTGTCGAACGTGACCGGATTTGTTTACGTGCGGACGGCGGGCGTAGTATCAGACATCGGCCCAATTGAACATGTTATGAGCGTGTTTCAACATTTTGCGAGTGCATTTTAGACGTTGAAGGTGTGTCATCAATCGTCCATTGTGTTTTTGCTGTGTATGAATACGGCTGCCGTGGGAAATCTTGTCGTCTTCGCCGCTCCTATCGTCCGGAATAGAGCGAGCAGCACTCCGTTAAGACCGAACCCTTCCCCCCCCCCCCCCCCCCCCTTCTCCTCCCCTTGGACTGTGGCAGAATTTGACGGACGGTGGCCTGGGGACGCCATTCGTTCATTGTTTTCTGGTAAGCTCTGCTACCGGAGGATCAAATGCAAGTGACTTCGTGGCTGCGACGCTACCCCGGCGATGTGAACGCCATGGCAGCCACAGTTGAGTGGGCTTCGGTCGCTACTCTGCACCCACGAATGGGCTGTGTGTGTGTGATTTACACGAGAACTCGGAAGAAATTCGGGAGAGATATTGCACGGCCGAGTTTAACTCGTGACGCTCGTTTTAGCGGCTGCTGGGGCGTGAATCATGGTTCACGGGCGCCGTAGCAGGCATATATCTATCCCGAAAGAGCTTTTTCCTTTAGCGGAGGAGGAACTTCAAGCCCTTTTTCGTCTATCGAAAGTACTGTGCATTCGCTGTGCAGCCATCTGGCGCCTGACCCCCTTTGTGACGACTCTGAGGCGACTTTCGCCCCATTACCGCTGAGGAGCAGGTGTTGCGTGCGCTGCGGTTTTACGCAACGGACACCTTCCACGGAAGCGTTGGTAGCGACCGTACAGTCGCGTGCGATTTGAAGGTAATCGCGCGAGCGTCGACCGACCACGACGATAACGCCCCCACGCGGCTTGTTTTACTCTGCCTGGTTCCTGGTTTACGCATTCTTCTCTCCCTCGGTCGCTGTTTATTCCAGCAGCCATCACTCCAGCAGCAAAATCAATAACCCCTTCCTCTTTTTTTATCGTGCACGCAGCGACGACGTCGCACTCCTGGTATTTTACAGCAGTTCTCGAAAAGGTGCGCAGAAACACATTATCGGGAAACACTGGACATTTATAACAATGGGTGCTATCGTTGCTCACGATAACCAAAAAAAAAACGCACACGTGATTGCAATCACACAAGGGGTCTATTCGATTCAGCCTGCACCTCTTGAACCAGTTCACAGCGGTGCAAAGTGGGTTCCTCCATCGGTGGAACCAGCCCTGCACTTTTTTCGTCTGCTTCTGCACCTCCTCGGCAGGGAGTGCAGGCAAAGCCGTGAACCCGTCCTGCACCCGTCGGCACCACCGGTGAATCGAACGGCGCGGTTCAGGTTCCGCGAGCTGCACCGCTGAAACGAACGGCGAAGTGCGGCACCGCCTGAACTGGTTCACGCGGTGCAGGTGAAACGAATAGACCCAAGATCACCACAAAGCGGAAAGGGTGATTTACTAGCCGCGGGAGTGATCACTGCTTGATGGAACAGCGACAGAGAGAGAGCAGAATGCATAAACTAGGTCCCAGTCACTCCGACAAAGGCCGCGCGGGGGCGTTATCGCCTTTATCGGTCGAAGCTCGCGTGATTACCTTCAAATCGCACGCGACTGTACCTGCGACCGCCCTCAGTCGACATTCAGCCTGTGTGTGCGTGCTATAGGATTACTGCAGGCAAGTTTTTCGCCTATATTTAGGTGGTTAGCCGGACATGGCTTCCGCAGGTTCTACCATGCTTTCATCCGTCTCCAGCTACAGCGTACGCTTGAATCGCGATTACTCGATGAAAAGAAGCTTTCCATCGAGTGGCCGTGCTTCATTTATCGTCTGCTACCAAAACTTTCCAATGTGGCGTTGCATGACCGTGCGCTTCATTTATCGTCAGCGCGGCAGACGGTTTTCTTGAGGCGTTTCGTGTAGCACCATTCTTGCGAGAACTTTACACGCAAGGATAGTATTTAATCAACGGTGTGTGTCTATTATCGGAGGCGATCTTTACGCATTTCAACGGGTTTTGTCCAGCGTCTTTGTCGCCTGGGTGGAAGCGGATCACGAAAACCTTGTGAAGGGAAGATTGAGGCCGAAAGAAACAGCGTGACACCAGAAGGAGTGTGAAGGTATAGAGTCCATTAAAAACCAACGACAGTGCAGAGCTGTGTCGAACAAGTACTGCGAAGAGCAAAGTGAAATAAAGGAAACATTTGAGAAGCTGTGGCTGTTGCTATTCCTTTCTTTGTAGCACATGGCCAATTGGGTGACTTAACCGCAATTGAGAGCGTTGAGGAACGCATGGGGTGCTTTTTTGGAAAATTCACAAAACTGTGAATTGGAAAATAAATGTGGCAGAATAATGTGTGACACGTGAACGTGATGACACATGAGAATGACAGGTGCACACAAGCTGCGCAGCACCACGATTATAGGGCAGCTGTGGTGTGTTCCTGTCTTCTTTCTGCCGACTTCCCTACGAAATGAGAGAAAAACTGACGCAAACATGGTATAGCAGCAAAGAAGCAGGTTGAAGTAATGCCAAAATTCATTCCGAATGACAAAGAAATAAAAGCGAGAAAAAAAACGCAAGTGCGATATATCAGTTAAGAATTCTCGCAAATACAATGCTCAGTTGTTAATGAGTATCGCTAGCACAATGTATCAGTTGCTATTAAGTATCGCCAAACTTTCGCCTTCAAATCAAGTAAGCAGATGAAGTGCTTCTAGGAAATTTCGTATGTGAAAGCGGACAGAGTGTTTCGGTAACACCGAGCAGGAATTACTTTGAATTTGGCGTGTTTGCATCACCCTCTTTCATTTTTTTTTCAGTAGAAATGGGCAGACGCTGCTCCTTTGGACGGCGAATTTCAAACAAAAAGCTCATAAGAACTCTTAAAATAAAAACAATAAAGAACTTTGTTGTGACATACGGATTAATAAAATAAAAGCGCGATGAAGTAATATAGTCGCATTTGCTTTCCCCTGCAGTAGCCAACAGTGCAGTAGTGGAACGAGAGACAGCAGTGAAAAACGCGCCACGCACTAGTCGCGCCTCCTTGGAACGCGGTGCCCTGGAATGGTTACGTCACCCCAATAATCAGCAAATAGCATGAATTGCATTTGTAAGGCGCTTGAACTCCGCCTCGAAATATTATCATTACGTTGCGTGGGCGTCGCAAGAGCTCGTGTTTCCCGAGTTTCGCTCAATCTCGGGCCTTCTGGAATAGCACCCCAGTATGTTGCGAGCAACGCTGGAATCCGCGTTAAAAGGAATGGGTTGAGATGTATAGAGGGCTATCGGCGTCGGCAGGCACGCATGCATGCTCTGCTCCTTTAGTTTACCGCCGGTGCAGCTACACGGCGCTCCTATGCGGTTCGGCCACAGCTCTCTTGCTCCAATGACTCTGGCGGCACCTGTACACTTGATGTGTAATCCAAATTTGTGCTAATCCCGGCGAGGTGGTGCAACAAAGGCTACAATAGAAAACCGTGCTTCAAAACACTGGTTACACCTATCAGGAATGGCTATTGTTCTTATTCAACGCAAAGTTCGTTACATTCTTAAGCAACGTATCGTAATAGCCAGGTTCTTTATTAGAATGAAATGACAGGTACAATTTACCGAAAAATATTTTGTCACCAAAAAATCCCCCAAATCACTATTGGATATAAAACAGGGCAATTTTTGCCGTTATAAAGAGCACCCGTTTAAGCACTATGACTTGTTCTTGCGCATCGACGAACCAAAATTTCCAAAATGCAACAATTGAAAAACAGACTGACATGTCGCACGCATAGCTGTGAGTCGACGTAAAGCGGGGCAGCGGCCAATGCGTCGACAATTATTAGGGGAAAATAGAAAAGGTAAACTTTTCAATCCCACTGGCGACCACTTGGTTGATCGCACCATCAATTGATGATTTGAGCAGTCATGGATGTGAAGGGTGAGACCTGAGAAGACGAACGTCATAGTCATGGGCCTCGCAGGCCGGAAACCCCCCGTTTCTGGTTTTTGAGTGTATAGTCATGGACAAATGAAACGCGAACACAAAAATACGAATCAAAACACGCAAAATCAAAGAATTTCGCTTACCAGAGTTTACGTTTGGGCTAGTTGGTAGCGGTACTCCATGACTTCGTGTAGCGCAAAAAAAAACACGACAGAGGACGCAGGGAGGCGTCGGGCACAAGCGCTCTCTTCCAACTGATTTTATTGAAAAAATGCCTTAATATCAACACTGGGGCGGAACATAATCATAAAGAAACAAAAACAAAAAAGAACAGAACAAAAACAAAAGCAAGGCATGATAAAATTTGCCCACAAAATTATTTGCACAACGCTGTGACTTCGACAAGGGTGCCACCTTAATCAATGCCTCGTGCTGCTTTTTGTCGACGTCACAGCGCTGTGAGAATAATTTTGTGAGCAAATTATATCATGCCTTGCTTTTGTTTTTTGTTCCGTTGTTTTCTATTTTTGTTTCTTTATGAATATATTCCGCCCCAGTGTTTAAATTAACGCATTTTTTCAATAAACTCAGTTGGAAGATAGCGCTTGTGCCCGTCGCCTCTATGCGTCCTCTGACGTCTTTTTTTTGTGCTAGACGAAGTCAAGGAATATTGGCTGTGAAGAACAAATAACGGCACGATTGTGGTATATTTGGAAAGACCGATTTCTAAACTTTGCTACTGTAATAAAGACGCACCACAAGTTGACTTGCATACAAAGAAATCACGCTATTTCTGTATTATGGTTCATATTTTCGTGATCGCATTTCATTTGGCCATGTCGGTACACGTAAACGTCTTCCGTGAAAACCAACGGTGTTGTCCCGTCTGGACACTAGTCATAACCGCGAATCACTGCTCCCGGTACGCACCTAACTTAGTGTAGGACGAAGATGTCTTAAAGCGAAACTTTATATGGTTAGACGGAGGGAAAATCTGGCGTTCCCATGTAAGCAGAAACATCCTTCGCTCAATTCCATGCACATACGGCAAAAACCCGAGGTTGAAGAAGAGAGACAAGTAAAAGGAAAGACTGTAGGTTTGTAGATGATGTAGGTACCCTCTTTCATCTACCGACACTGGTAAATGGGAACGGCGCATCGGAGGGAATAAAAAGAGTCCGGCATCAGAGCGCGCGCGCAGCGAGCGACTTCCTGAAGCACAGCTCAAGCGACAACGGCGGGCAGGGGCACTGAAGTGCGGACGAACCAGAATCAACGTGGCAATGGGAAACACCGGCCACCCGTTACTGCGAAATAAGAAGGTGACGCATAGTACGTATTATCGAGTAGCAGGAAGCATACGGTCAGCGAAGATGCGACAAAAATCGGTAACGACCTCTTCTACGTCGGGGCCGATGGTCTAGCCCTAGCACAAGAACAGGCCCATGTAGCCGAGTGCAACCAGCAAAAGCGTACGAAGACTCCTGGTGCACCTGCCGCAAGTTACAGCTGCGCTGTTTAACTAACTGTGCGGAGTGCATTGCAGAATTTTAATTTATTTTTTCGTGACTGCCGACTAAAGAAAACAACGACCGATTGCTGTGCGCAACCCCAAAGTTGCTTCGCGCAACGCACGCATCGCCCACACCACAAGCTAGAATGAGCTGGGGCCCTCTTTTGGCGGGTAGCGAGCAGGCCCACTGCGAGATGCGTCGCTTCCGGGCCAACGAAGCCTGGCCGGGCCGGCTACCACGGCGATGTATAGCCGCCATGCGTGGATGCACGCTCTCCGGTGGTGTAAGATACTATTCAGCGTTCCGTCCTACATGACCACAACAGCATCAGAGGCAGCAGTAGCACCCGAAGAGCCGCGAAGAAAACACAAATGAAGTGTTTTATTGCAACAAAACTGGTCGCCATCCCGCCCATCGAAAGTGGATGTCCAGCAAGGCTGTTGTAAACCACTACAAGTGGTGATGTAAGAGGGTATCAAATGTTTCTCGTCGTCTTGGCCGACTTGGTACTTGCACTCGTCAAGTGTCACTAGATCCTGTCTAGCCTTAAAGCATAATGTGCAAACATAATCCTTGCCAGGAACACATGGTGGGGGCTGCCGTTGTTCACAAGCGCCTTATCATCCATGCGGCGGTTTCTATACTTGTTTAGCGGTTTGCTTAAACGAATCCTGAGCTGTACGCTCTATGCCTGATTAGCCTGACCCTGACGCATGTGCTCGGCGTCTTACGCCTTGGCGCCTTGGCGTTTTACGGCAAAGCTGTGTACCTCAGCCCTCTAAGGGTTTCGTGGCCGTGGACAAAAACGATCTCCTTGGGCGAAAACACCAAGGACTAAGACGCCGAGCGCATGCGTCAGGCTAATCAGGTATAGGGCATACAGCTCAGGATTCGTTTAAGCAAACCGCTAAACAAGCATCGAAATCGCCTTATGGATGACTAGCGGTAGTACCCGGCGGTACCCGGATGGGCCATTATATTAAGGACAGCAATTGGTATTTGTTAGTCGCCATATTAGGCTACTTCATTGGGAAGTGGTGCACACTCGAGAGCGCCTGTCTGCTGTCAGTACGTAGGCTCCTACTTCAGGCGCGTCGTGGTAAGGTGAAACGACTAGTACTCGTGTTTTACTCCAAATCTCGCTAAACAAATTGCACCAAGGTGGCGCGTTTGAGCGAATGAGTCAGTGAGTGAAAAAGGTTTTATTGAGCCGGCGAAGAGCGAGTGGTTCCCAATTTCAGAAAGCCATGTGATGAGTGGGCAGCCTTCGCTCTGGAGGAAGTATTGTCTGGACATACAGATCGCTGTTAGTCACCAGGTTCTCCCACAGCTCAAGGTCTGGAAAAGTAGATGGAAGAAGGAGGCGCTTGGTTTGCTTTCTCTCTTAATATGATATGAGGAAGAGTGCCAAGTTGCAACCACAACTTGAATTCGGCAGGAGATTGCGCTGGGAACACATGATGGAGGCCGGCTGGGTGAGGGGTATTCTTCCTCGTAGGAAGTGCTATCTCAGAAGAAATGACCGATGCTCATCGGGACAGTTTTATCATAACTAACATGGGCTTCCTGCGGGAGGCGTGAGGTTGCAGGAACTCCCAACAGATGCCGAGGGCTAACCTTCGCGCTTTCTACCGGTACATCTTCTCTTTTACATTTATGATATATGAAACCTGCTCCTACGGGAGACGCGTAGTTGCCGAAGGTGTCAACAGATGGCGACCGCTAAGCGAGCGAAAACTCAACTGAATTTTACGTCCAAAAGGATGCAGATTTAAAAATCTCGCTGGCCTTCTAATCCGCATCTTAGGACAAAATCCTGAAAGTGGTTTTCGGGCAATTAAATGGGCAGCATTTTCAAGAAAAAACGAACGGGAGATATATGATATAGTGTACTACAATTCTAGTACACTATATATATGAACTGGCTGGGTGATTATTTGTGAAAGTGTAAAAACACAGTGTTTTCCCGAAATCCCGCTTGCCTCTATTGGGAGGGTGTCATTGAAAAATGTTGTATAGCAGTGTCGAGATAAGTGAGTAAGTTGCCTATCTCAACAAAAAGCAGTTCGATATCTCCGATGGCGCGCGGTAAAAAAATTAATATGGGAAAAACAATTTTACAGCTTTTCACTCTCTCCATGGTTGAATTTTTAAAATTTTAAGAAATATTGACCTCCAACACCGTAATCAGAACGTGCCCTTGCAATCTGTAGCCGTGTGAAAGAGTAGTTTGGTTAGACGTGTACATAACTGTCGGGCCTTTTTGGCTCATCAGCCGTGTCATTTGTAAAAAACCATTTGACCCTTTTAGCGGCGTCGCAGAGCGAAATCCTTAAAAACGGTTCTGTGCATTTGTATGAGTAACATATTCTAGCAAAAATCAGTTGGATTACTGAATCGGTGAAAGATTTATTTGAGAATCTTTAGGAACACCATTTTAGATCTGGAATGCGGAATCACCTCGCTGGTGTAGGTTAGGGCGAAATCCAAAAACTACTTTTTAGGTATTCTTAAGGGCTACTTATATCAGCAAAAAGCGCTTCGATATGTGAATGGGCGACCGAGAAAATCACGAATTCGCGAAACCACAATTTCGCCCTGTTCTTCGGTTCGGAGGGCAATTTCTGGAAAACCCGCCTTAGTGAGCACCTATTCAATGACGCGAATAAACTCGTGAAATTTCAAGTCTCTAGGTCTAGCAGTTTTGGCTGGCCGTTGATGAGTCAGTCACTCAGTCAGTCAGTCAGTCGGGCACTTCTTTTTATAGGTATATATAAGGCGCCTGTGAACAATGGGAGCCCCCGCCCTGTGTTCCTGGTAGAGATTGTGTTTGCAGATTACCCTTGAAGGCTATGCAAGACAAGTGTCACTAAAAAGAGCATTTGTTGCCCAATGCGCCGAGCGCATCCTCAGGTTAGGCAGGCCCCACCATTTGCCGCCAGAGAAGTCGGGCGTAGTGTCACTAGATACGGCAATAAAGTACCGCCACTGAGGCAGGCAAGTTAGCAATGGCGGCTCTTCGTCGTTCATCAGTGATGCGATAATGCTGCATCTACGACCTTGCCGTTAACTTCGACCTGGTCATTTGTTAACAGCATTACCGAAGATATGCCGCAAAACAGAATGTTTTGACACACGTTATTTATTTATTTATTTTATTCAAAAATACCCCTGAAGGTCCTCACTGTGAGGGCAGTTCATAGGGGATGGGATACCTTGAAATCGAATAAAAAAAGAGTACGAACAGCACATTCTTCGGCAAACAAGTAAATACAAGGGGGTGCGAGGCAAAAATAAAAATAAAGCCATAAAGAAGGAGAACAAACAAAAAATCTGGAAACTACTCTTAAACAAACCTACAAAAGCACTTTTTTAGTAATGTTAACATACAAAATAAGTGTGTAAAAGTTCTTGAACTTTGGTCGGATCTGTTACATTTATAATGTGAGATGGTAAGGCATTCCAATCCACAATTGTGCGACTTATGAAGGATTGAAAATATTTAGAAGTTGGCATTTCACACGTGTCACTTTTAAGAAATGGTCCCGTCGGGGAAAGATGGTCGATGTCGAAGAAAAGAAATCCGGATGAAGTGAAGGGTGGTGGTGCAGTTTATGAAGCAACGATGAACGTGACAGTTTACGCCAATGGGATAGAATAGGTAAACATGCGCGAAGTTTTAGAGCAGTGACGCTGGTGTGACGTGAATAATCTGAAAAGATGAAACGAACGGCAAGATTTTGAAGGGATTCAATTTGGCCAACTACGTATGCTTTGTCAGGGTACCTAATGGCAGACGCGTATTCAATTTTAGGTCTGATGACAGTTGTGTATGGAAGTTTGCGGAGGTTTTAAGGGGCATGTTTTAGGCTCTGCTTTAAAAAACCCAATGAGCGGTTGGCGGATGCACGAATGATGTTTATATGATGATTCCATGTCAGGTCACGGGGCAGGTTAAGTCCCAGGTACTTGTAAGAGTCTGCTAGGTGAACAGTTAGGTTAATAGGGGAATAGGAAGTTTTAATGCGCGTTGCGTGGTTTTTAAAGGACATAAGTTTAGTTTTAGAATTATTCAGCGGCATTAAACAAGTGGAACATTGAGTAGATATTGTGTCAAGGTCAGTTTGGGGGGCCAGTTTGTCAGTAAAGCAGGTTAGTCATCGTCAAACAGCCTGATCCTCGAAGAAACGCAATTTGGCAAGTCATTCACAAATATTAGAAAACGTAAATGGCCCAGGACACTGCCTTGTGGAGCACCAGGATGCACTTGACCAAATGAAGAATTAACGTTATTAGCAGATGTGAATTGAACCCCTGATGACAGAAAAGCTTTAACCCATGCAATTACAAGAAGGTGGATATTAAGTTGTGTAAGTTTGATTAGCAATCTGCTGTGAGGTACCCGGGGGAAAGCTTTGGAAAAATCTAGAAATATTGATTCGATTTGAAGCGCAGCGTCCACGAATTAGTGAATGTCGTTAATGAAACCAGCAAGCTGATTGTCACATGAGTACCCTTTCCTAAACCCGTATTGGTATTATAAGATATTATGTTCTTCTAAGTAGCTAATTGCCTGTGAGAGGATGATATGTTCGAAGTTTACAGATAGTAAACTTTACACGTGTTGTCTTTGAGTCGCATTCGGAACGACGTCAGGGTCGGACAGCTGCACATCCTGGAGGACGAGCTAAGCCTACCAGAGTTTACCGGCTAAGACGCGTACACAAGAAAATGGCGGCGCCCATGAACCGTCGCGGTGTGAGCAAAGGTCACGTAGTGCGAACTCACCAATTATCACGGAGGCGGCAAGGAAAAACAGGAGAAAAAGAGTGCCAAAACATGGTACCATTATCTAGTGACACTAGCCGACTGCAAGCGACAACGCCGCCGGGACGACGAGGAACATTTTAAACCTTCCTACATCACCATTTCTAGTAATATACAACAGCTTTGCTAGACAACCACTTTCGGAGGACGGGTTGGCGACCATTTTTTTTTTTTTTTTACCCACGGAGATCATTTTCGCACACGGCGATGAAACCGTTGGGGGAAGAGGAAAACTGCTTTGCTGTAAAAGCCCAGAGCGGGAAGGACGCCGATGACAATTAAAAGACACTTTTGCAAATTGGGCACTAAGGCTTCAGTGCATAATAAAGGGTGCTTAGCAGACCTCGTAATTTTTACAGCGAAGCGGCAGTAAGCTACCATCTAGTAGATCGTCTCTATGGGTGGGGATCGACAATTTTCAGCAGTCGATATATATTGGTTTATCCGTAGAGTGTCTTTGCACATGTGGTAAAACTGACAATACATGGCTCATTCTTACACTCCAAACCGCAGCCGCCGTAACTGTCACAAGTTTCGGAACCCTTGGCGGCGGCGTTTCTTTTTCGACCACGTGTACCCGCAGCCGCTGCACTCCGTGCCTGTATTTGCCCAATATAGCGATACTATGATATTGTCACGTAGCCAAAGACGACGCAGCTGTCTTGAAGAAAAAAACAAGTTTATTGGAGCGAACTTGAGCTCCCCTAACAACTCAAAGAATACACAGGAGGCGAAACAGCAGTCAACAAAGTGACTTGCGTATACTGGTGTCGGCGATTAGAATGCCGCGGCATCTGCTCAGCGGGAATTTATCACTCGGCGCGAGTGATTCTGGAATAGCCGAATTGTATCCAGAACACTGTAGATCAACGAAGATTATTCTAGCCTGTTCACATTCGTTCGGAACGCTCCCCCTATCAGAAGAGATTACACATGCGGCACAGAAAGAAAGAAGGGTACACGTGCCTCCCTTGGCACAGAGACAACAGCGATAACACAGGCCGGCGCAGCCGGGCAGCAAAAGCAAAACACAAATAAACAAACCCAATGCATGGTTAGCGGCAATATATTGATTGATTATAGAAAAACCCACCATAGCTACAGCTTCACTGGCTTCCCTCTTCCCAGAGTGGAAGGGCCCTGAAGTTTTTTTTTTTCTGTAATAATATAGACTTTTATTCCCTGCGCCTGTCTATGAATATACGAAACAAAATTTGTTATATCCAATCACCCGTAACTTCCGGACGAAGACAGTACTGTAATTTCAACTTGCCTTCCTGAGCCTGATCCCATCCTTCACTTTCGTTAGGATAAGCAAGGGTTCCAATACTACAGTTTCCCTGAGATATATGTTGCCGGGTTGGAGATTTGCGCTCCTTTTACAACCCTTTTCTAATAGCAACCACAGCCATTGGGGGAGGGGGGGGGGTGAGCATTAGAAGCACGTTTGTCGAATTCTCTTGAATTGGAGGTGTATTACTATGCACAACGTATGTGCTGCGCCAGGTATTTCTTTTCTTTTTTTTGCGTGAGCAAGGTTCAAGGGATTTCGCCAAAAAATTGCACCCTACATTCATGTACACAGGGTGACAAAACAGAGATCAACAAAGCCAGTATAGAGAGGGTTACGCCAAAACACCGGAGGCATGCCCTCAATAGCGCTAGTGGCGTTGTGTTCCCATTACTGTCTGTGCCTGTCACCTCGCTCGATCAAAGCCCTGTACGAAGTGTACCGAACCTCATGACCCTGCTGGCAGCTGATGCATCGTAACGGATTACCCCGGCGAAGTACCGCTCACCCCTGAAAAATAGAAAAAAATGCATTTTTGAATACAGTCCAGTCCGCGCGATGCGTTCGTCGTCCGGCTTCTCCACGTGCCAGGTCACCGGTTGTAGGCGTTAAAAAAGAGAGCTGGACGCGAGTGCAGCGCCGGGTCGGTGGTAGAATGAATAGAAGTGGAAGGAGGCTGGTATTCCACCAGTGGATTACTGGTCGTCCACAAAAGCAGCAAAAGGCAACCACTCCCGCTGGTGAAGCCCGCAAGCATGGTCACTCAGACGGTGAGAGCGCAAGGCATAGTTTACCCTGCGTGCGAACAGCACGTGTTCCAGTCCCCTAAAGCAGCAGCAAAGCGTGCGCATTAAAAGGGCTCTGCAACACCTCTGATAAGCACTTCACACTTTCGTTCGTGCCTGGAAGCACTGTAAAAGCTACAGTTACCAACACCGCGGAGAGGCACTCCATGATTTGTTCGTCGCAGTAGAACTATCCGTCTTCAGTTTCTACTTCGCTTTGGGGCTTTTCTTCTGAAACTTAAGGAAAGCCGGCCAATTGCTATATGCCAGCTATATTGCTATAATGATGTAATTCGAACGCTCGAAGAACTCCACCTCTCGGGACAGAGAGAAAAATTTTGTGAACAGCTTTCTAAGTTATCTGTTAGGCGTATAGCAGTAATACTTGGCTGACGAACTTTGTGGCCCCCTAATCTAAGTACTGGATGTCTTTGTTGAGGACATTTTGAAAGCATTTAGGACCTAGAAAAAGTTGATAAAAGTGTAGCAGGGTCCCTTTGAGTTCAGTCCCAAGCTCACCAGGGAGAGGAGCTAATTGCTCACGCATTCCAAAAAAGGCACCAATGATTCTTTCAATATTTTTCTGGTGTACACGTGTCTTTTTTCCAGTTATATGTATAGTTCTATATATGCAATAGCAATATGAGTAAAGCTAAGTCCAATGACGAATTTCTGTAATGAATATTCCTGCAGAGGTAATTTGTTGCGGAAAAGTGGTTGCTTTCGGTAGCACGAAGAAGACAGTAAACAGCGCTTCAATGTCACATGTAATAAAGATAAAACTGTATTCAGTTCACACCATACAAAAGGATTATTTTGCTTCACAAGCGGTGGCAAAAAAGTCCTGCAAACTGTTTTGGCTGGAACCTGCGCTGCTCAATCAAGAATTTCGGCATCAGTGGGCGAGGAGCTTCTGCTTGCGAAAAAATTTTATAACTTGTGTACACAAAGCCACATGGTATGGCAGACAACACACATATGCTATGGGTACGCAAGAATCCTAAGAATGCAACAGGACTGCGTGACAGTCATTGCCGCAAAACAGATGCGTTTACTACTGGCATTAGGAAATAAATTTGTGATTGATTCAGAAGTGTATCGTGAATTTATTAGGTAATCGGTATTTTTGATATAGCCTTATAAGTTAGTCTTAGTTAAAAGCTGATGATTGATTTGCACCACCAAGACTTTAATAACGTGCGTCAAAATATAGTGTTGTAACACAAAAGCATTAGATTAGATTACTAGGGATCTTGAAAATCCCGTGTTTACTTCGTATCCAACAGATGGCACAAAACAAGGCGCAATGGCACAAACAACCAAACCCAATTTAAATAATGATCGAACTAACACCCAGCAACTCCAGTAAACGAACTAAACGAAATAAATTTCAAATCAGTTGAACATTGCTCTGGATACCAACCGTACTTGTTTAATCTGGAATGTGAGACGAGCCCGCATTTCTAACTCCTTCACGGCTTTGTGCTTCTACCCAACAAGAAGTGGAACAATTAAGCACGTTTCATCTTTGTGGGTATACATATGTGGCGAACATAGTTGAGGCTTAAACGAGTAACTTAAGCGTTTTTATTACACAGGTTGCCATTTTGTAAATAACAGTTTCCTATAAATGCCCTCTTTGATTAGGGATGCGAACGCAACTGTGTGCTCGTCTAACATTCGGCCTAACTTTACGCTTTGTGCTCTACAAGCACCAGCCAGCATGCAAGCAGAACAAGGCTGATTGGCCAAGGCTTAATTATCCTCAGTCTAATTCTCCATGGCCTAATTACCTATGCCAAATAGAGTCCAATGGCTTAATTACCAATCGCAATAGAGGGTGTAATGGCAGCCATTAGTTCGCCTGCACCAGAAGAGCACGTAGGATGAAGTATTTAATGGTGACTACGTTTCGAACGCAGAGAAAGATTTTATACGGCCGCATGCATCAGATGTTTCTATTTCGGTTTATTTGAATACACAACATTCCGCCCTAAAACAATTTATTGCGTAGCAATATCATCCGAGTGCCATAGAGCAAGGTTCTATGAATAGTGCTACGCCTTGCATTTGCACAAAAATGCCGAATAGGCAGAAGGAACACATCTGATCGCTATAATAGTGTAAAGGCATATCATTGGTCAAACAGCAACCGTCATATCCCCCCCCCCCCCTAAAAAACAAGCAAAATACAAAAATACAAATTTCCCGGCAGAACGACATGACGGAATCAAATATATGCCACTTATATATCTCCTCCAAAACACTACTACACAAAAAAGACACGAAAAAACCAAAAGAAATACAAAGAAAACATTTGGCCACCTTCGCAATTGAGATTCCAAGACTACGAAAATTCCAGAGCTGGTGGTCTTCACTAGCTTTAACTTGGCTTATCAAGGTCTGCCCCTTTCTTAAAAGAAAGATGGTTAAAGCCAAAGCAATCGTCACACCAACTGAGTTAAATTACAGTCCACAATCTACCCTCCTCACGTCCAAAATCCAAACCGCGAAAGTCACAAGCCAAACTCCACTTCAAGTAAGCCGAAGTCCAAAGCCAACGCAGGCGCTACGAAAGCAAAGGAAATACTGTACGCCTCGAATACGATGATGGTGCAATCGGGTAGACCCCGTGTTCATAACACGCGGTACCCAGCTTCCATTCCGACCACGGACAGCATTTTCCGCACTGTTTTTTGCCCAGTACACCCACATCGGGGACAGTGCGATGCCCTGCATTTCCACAAAAATGCACACTTGGCGGAAGTAACACCTTTAGTTGTTATACTAGCATAATTGGCAATAATTCTGTAAGCAGAGTATTAAAGAATAAAAAAACAAGAGGAATTGTAAAACTAAGGTTGTAACAAAAATGATCTGACAAAATCAGAAATATATGCCTCTTATACACACCCCTTCCCCCAAAAAACAAAGAATAAACGAAAAAAGTCACAGTGGGGAAAAGAATCTTTAAAGTATTAAATGAACAATAGCAACAATTGTGAGCCGTCTAACGGCCTGCATTTCCACACAAACGTACATTTGGCGGAAGCAACACTTTTAATCATTATAACAGCGTACATGGCGATATTCGGTGAGACAGCATTTTCAAAAACCGAAAATATTCGAAACAAAAATAAAATATTAACAAAAATGATCTGATAAAATCAGAAATATGTAATTTCCAGATTTACCCCCAAAACCGAACACAAAACAAAGAAAGTCCGCAAAAGACGGTTGGAAATACGAATAAAAATAGCGTAAATGGGCCAACTCGGAAGTACGTCTCGCATCATCTAAAAATATATATATTGTCACGAGGAGAAGGAGGGCGCAGTAGAGCATGCTGCTGTGGGCCCGATTATGAATGCCGAAGAAGCTGCGTGCAGCTTGGGCATGCGCTCTGCAACAGCTGCCTTGTAAATACTGTAAATAGGTGAAATCATTCTGTAAATAGATTGCGTCATCCTCAATCATGGTCTCGCCATCTGTTCTGCCACCACGTAACAATATTTAGCAATGTAAAGGCACTTCATCCCTATAATGATATAAATTTATATCATTGCCGAAAAGAAACAACAAAAAACTTAAAACGAATAAAATAATCCAACTTTTTTTGCAAATCATAGCCATATTTGGCTGTAAAAGCTCGCACTCTAGACATGCGTCATAAGAATGCTACACATTGGCAGGCAATTCCCTGAATTTCTGCAGAGTTCTTCTTGAGGTGCACACTCCCAACATTCGCACGTAACCTCCTTGCCTCTCACCCTTTTCCCTCACGCTTCTTCTCATAGCATTTCGCCCTCTCCAGTTTGCCGATGATGATAGTTTTCTGTTAACCATCGCTACAGATTTTCTGTTAACCATCGCTTCTAAATAAATTCAATCATTCATTCGCTTACTCTTGTAAAACCCAGCCCAACGAGCGTTTCTGCCTAATTGAACGCTGGCGCTGCAGGTTAATTACGTATATTTTGCCTCAAATGTACGTAGGTTTTTTTTTCGCTAAACAGCGGGGAGATGTGTGACAAGTGCCAACGGTTTGCGAGTTTCTAACGGTTATGATTATATAAACTCCTTGGTTTCCGAAGCCTCTGTGGGACACCACAACGACAGTACGCCGTGGAGCTCTACTTGGATCTAGCGAGTGAGCTACGACGACATGGCGAGTGCCTAATGTGCTCTGCACTTAAAAATAGCGAAAAAGAGCAAACCGTATAACGTGCTGCATTTTACAAAGATGCATATTTTACGGAAGTAACACACAATATCGTTACAATGCCGTAAATTAAGGTAATAGGTCGAATAGAATTCTAAAAATCAGAAAATAAGAAAAATGGAATGAAAAGTACATAAATACGACACAATAAAAATATGCATCCTATACATTTCCTCCAAAAACAAATCGAGGAATTAAGAACTCGCAAAACCAAAAACGTTCGAACTGCCCATTAAAATAACTAAAACGGATCCACCCTGCATTTCGCCTTGTATCCGCGGAAGGATACATAATTCTAGTAGTAATGGCGCTTAATCACTAATGGCTTGAATTTACATCGTTGGCGAAAAACAAGAGAAAACGTAAAAATAATAAAACAACCAAACGTCCTTGGCTACTCATAGGCAAATCTCGCTGTAAAAAACTCACACTCTAAACAAGCGTCATAATTATGTTACGCATTTATAGAAAATGCTCTGAATTTATGCCGGTATTTAATGGCATTAGCTCCTTGTGGCTAAATTGTAAACTATGTGGAGAAAAGTGGTGTTTTCTCTATTAGAAAGAATAGTCTTTCAGCTTAATCGCCATTTTTTGGGTGCAATTATTCCATGAACTTGCATTTCCTTTTATAAAACACTGCGCAAAATTAACATTGACGAAGACGAAGGACAGCGGAACACAAGATGCACACTTACGAAAGCGCAAATATCAAATGGCCTTTATTTTCCGACTTTGTCGGAAAACATTGGAAACATAAATATAGAAACAGAAACATTCAAAACCACCACACAAAACCCTATGTGCGTTCAGTTCTTGATAGTTGTTATCGTCACCTCTTTTTCGCGAGGTCTTACTCAGAGCTCCCACGTCCGCCCGTCTTCCTCTCTCTCTCGCTCACTGTCACACGGGGAACGTCTTTCTGCAGAAGGTGAATTTCCTTTTTTTTAGAAGCACCGATGGCTGGCTGACGCATGCGCCGTGGCTCCACGATGCCATACTGAAGGCTTCTATAAGATCCGTGGTCGTCCTGCTGTCGGAGCGTGTTGTTTCATTGAACTGGGATTCGCATGTGCATTTTTTCAGTAATCGGCCAAATGCCCGGGCGCTTGTAGCTTGGAACACGCGTTCTTATGCTGTCGCAGCCGCTCGTTGAGGCACATTCCGGTTTGTCCTATATAGGACCTCTCACAGTTCAACGGAATTTCGTAGACGACTTCTGACTCGCACCTAACGAAGGGGTTTGTGTTTTTTACGTCACAGCGTGGGCGTTCAGCGTCATCCTTGTTCACCTGCTTGCAGCGTCCCTTCAGACTAATGAGCTCATACTTCTAGCGAACTATGGCACAGGACGAAGAAAGAAAGAAAAGACAAAACACACGCTAGACTTCAACTTGGTTTATGCAAAAGGAACAGGGAAACACTCATATATGTACATGATTCGAAAAAACAAAAACAAACAAGCACATGATTCCGCAGAAATGAAACGGCGCGAAGTTTTCACCCGCTCTTATCCCTTTTCCATTGATGCACAAACAACACCTGGTCATATTACAGGACATGATCTTCACCGACACGTGTGCACAGCCGTCGCCGATTGCGCATGATCATGGGACACCCCCTCCCTTACCAAAAAGTCAATTCCACTTGTTGAAAGTGCCAAAGATGGGGCACTGACGCAGTTCTCGCCCTCCCTGTTAATCACGAAAGCCTCGAAAACTTCTCTATCAGTTTGAGAACGACTTCTAAACAAGACGCTCGTCTGCATGAGTCCCTTCAGCTTGTGTGGGGAGGAAAAAATAACTTTCACATCGTACCTTACAGCAACCTTTCTCAGCCCGTGTGAGACGTTGTGGATGTACGGAAGGAGTGCCAGTGGTCCTCTGTCATCCTTCTTCTCTTGCTGATGCCCAACGCCGTGTTTTACTTTTTTTAGGCACATCTCTTCCACGCCTAAAAGGAGTGGTTCTGGAAAGCCGCTTTCTTTGAGCCGCCCGATCTGCACATTTAGGCTTTCTTTTACGGTGTGGTGGCAACATTTTGACAAATCCTGCGTTATGCACGCTGTGGCTATTCCTCATTTGACCAGTTTACAATGCCCAGAGTCGTGTGGGAAACTTTTTTTCTGGCTTCTGGTCAGGTACTTCCCACACGCGTGGTCACCTTGCAGTGTGAGGCTGACGTCCAAAAATTGGAGGCGCCCGTCTTGGGGTAGCTCGTGCGTGAATTCGAGGCCTTCATGGGCATTGGTAAAGGCGTCGTAAGTGTGCATCTTGTGTTTCGCCGTCTTTCGTCTTCGTCAATGTTAATTTAGCGCCGTGTTTTATAAGAAGGTATGTACCATGTAGCCCAGAAGCAAGCTCTCATTGTATTTTCATAGATACTATAATGCTTCAAACAATAAAGCACCAACAGTTTTTTTCCGTACCTAATAAAATACTCTTACAAAATTTGTGCTGCTTCTTTCTTGCATGATTTTTATAACAATCCTGATGTGTTCGAAATAATGACTTGGTTTACTGCAATGCTTTTTGTATCCTGAGGCTCATTGATAAAACATTCACAAAACCTAATTTTTCTTTGCAGCCACCCGTTACCCCTGAAATGCTAGACAAACTGGCAAAATTAATTGAGGAATGTACCCGGAAGATTATGCAGCCGGGTATTCCTGCGATCCTTAGTTCTTAATTAAGAGCAAGCAAATTGCTGACACTCTGTGGGAAGAAAACGTTCAATAAAATACAATATTATAATGAGGTGATTGTAAGTACTTGCAGGCGTCAGAACTTCGGGAGACGATGATGGATGCGTTGAAATTTCTATCGACAGGTGAGTATGGCGGTCTCGCGTTAAAATATTACCGACGAGCTCGTAGCTTTATAAGGATATGAATGCGAAAGCACATATAGACCTTCTATTAACCTACACTTCAACTTTCTGTCGATATTTCCGGCCCCAAACAACACAACGTGACTAGACCCCTGGACAGCATCCTGTAAAACTGTTCAGCTCACTTTCCATCAACATCAGCGTCCGTGTTTCTCCTGTTGAACTTTGCGGCCGCACCGGTGTCCACGTGACCCGCCTCCTCGGCAGCACCCTCTGAAGCTCGTTCGGCTCGCTAGCCACCGTCAGGAGGCTTCTGTTCGTACCCGTCAGAAAGTGCACATCTCAAGGTGGCTCGTATTGCACGTGCGGCAGCGGTCTACCTTCTTTTGCTACAGCTGTTTCTTTTCACAGCGTGCACTACGTCACCCTTTTTCTGAACCCTCCTCCAACACTCCCTCCTCCACTGCTATCAAATGCACCCTTCAAATTTAAAGCCATTGAGAACGTAGCACACGAAGCAATCCTCGCTAATCTTGCACCCTGAGTTGCGGGGTAAAGACGTACGCTTACATCAAGAATTTTCTGCGTGGTAGAACGGCCATGATTAAAGTTAGCATTATCCAGTGTCCCTTATACAGAGTGGCAATCATTGCTCACAAGGAGCAGTCCCATGGCTCCTACGTTTCAGCATAAGCATGCGAAGGAACGTTTGATATCCACCTGAATGCAGCCGCTTGGCAGTTTGACATCATCTGAATGTAATAAGGAAAGACCCGACCTTTTTCCAAGCGGACGAACGTAGAGCTGTCTCTTTCCCTTAACGAGTCGTAGGCATCTTACCGTTTGTGTAACGACAACCCAATCCACTCCACCACTGAGGACGCCTAACGACTCACATTGGCAAGTTTGGCGGCCCCGTTTAAACCCCACGCCAACACAACAGACACATCACTAGTAAGGGCATCAAACCTTTAGCTGATCGTGCCCGCCCCCACCCCTCCATCTATTCCTAACCCGTGCACGCATAAACCGGCACCCGGTCATGAGCAAGGGAAAGATACTGTCGAATTTGTCACTCTGAAAGCCCTTTAAGCTGAACAAGTGGTATTGGCCACACTTTAACGTTCCAAGCGGGCTGATTGCTGTTCATCCTGGAGAGATTCGCAGCTACTCGACCAGCTGGAACTTGAGGTGGAAAGGGTGGTAGTTGCGGTTCCCCATTGTTCTCGCGCCCATACATGCTTCTGTTCGTGGTGATCCTTCTTCAGTGTCCGCTCTTCTTCCTCCAAACGAACGACAAGCGTCCGTCCCATTTGGAGTTAACACCTCGAAGGCCTTGACCTTTATTCTGGAGGACACACACTGGGCCTTTCCCTGCCCAGTTGTAGTCATCTTACGGTAGTTGCAACACACCGACCCGTACACAAACCGCTGAATTGCGGAGGACAGATGACAGGGTGCATTGAGCCATGAAACTGTCACGTTTAAATCGCCCAATACGGCAACGGGTATGTCATCGGAAGCGGCATGAAGCCTTGCTGTGCGTACATGCCCCCTCTCTCCACCGCCACCAGTGCATTACTAAACCGGCAACGGGGGATGGGTGTATAATTAAGCGTGATGTACACCGGCGAAGGGACAGGGAAAGACTATGCGGCCACTTTAAGATATATTATTATTCTTGCGCCAGAAGCACTATGACCAGCTTGTCAACGATGGACCCGCCACGGTGGCTTAGTGGCTAAGACATTTTGCTGCTGTCCACAAGGACGCGGGTTCGATTCCCAGTCGCTGCGGCCACTTTTCAGGCGGAGGCGGAAAGCAAATATGCTCGTGTGGTCAAGATTTCGGCCCACCTTAAAGATCCCCAGGTCACCAAAATTAATCCGGAGCCCTCCACTATGGCGCGCCTCATAACCTGTGGGGTTTCGGGGTGTTAAACCCCACATTTAAAATTAACGAGGGCCGCCTACGTGATAACGCTGCATGCAATGGCTCTCACGTTAACAAAGAATGATGTTCGGAATCCGGCGTTCCAACGGGGCAAGCTGTTTTTAACCAGTAGGGACCCGCAGCTAGTGGGCGAGGGAGAATTTTAGGCGGCAACTGCCGCGGCTACATTCTCGGGGGCGGTGGTGGCCACGTCTTCCGGGCGTTTGAAAGCAAAGCTTTACTACTTTCGTCCACCGATTTCGCGGCAGATGCGCAAGGTGACCTTTTGACGGGAGGCACACCCTCGGCGACACACTCCTCGAAGCGCCTCGCGTGATTCGCCGGGACTGCTGTCGGTGCTGCTGCGGGCGCCGACAGCGGTCGCCACCGCCGCTGCGGCCGAGGCAGCCGACCACCCCCGCAGCCTCCCATGCATGTGGCGCTGGCAAAGAGGAATAGTCTCGCGCCTGGCAAAGAGGAATAGTGTGTTCGCCCGGCCTCCTGTTAGCGTTGCACGAAACCACACGGCTTTGAGACGTTGTCGGCAATACAGCTACATTAGAGGTTTACAAATCCATACCAATGCTCAACCAGACTAAGCCAAGCTTTTGCTTTGCATGTCCAAGGTTAGCTGAGCTAAGCCGCAGCCATTTTTACACCCATTCGGGCTGTTGTTTCTCCGCAATCATCTGATAATGGCGCTAAGGCTGTAGTCAGCCGTCTGCGCAACTTGTGAAAGGCATCGATGGTGGCGAAGAAAATAACCGGTGTGCTAACCGCTGTGAAAGAGGGGACGGTGGTGGCGAAGGGCAGCCCCGTAGCGGAACCTAGTAAATAGGCATCACCAGAGTGAAAACTCGGGGGCTCGCTTATACTCCTTCGCAGTAAAACGCCGCTGTAGTTTTCGAGATAACATCAATATAGGTCGTGACGGGATGCCCATTAAACTGACATTCTTAATATAGATATGAGGAATGACGTACCACGAAAACTGCAAAAACAGCCTTCTCCTCAAAAGGCTTCAAGAACCCAAGACTGAAATTGGTCGGATGCTGCGTAGGATAGCGAAAAAATACATGCATTGAAAGAAAATGACATGTTCCGTCTTCGACAGGACTTCGCCGTCTCCAGAATCGTTTATGAGGCTCGGTAAGCGGTTCTGGGGGCATAGGGCATAAAAGCGCCAAAGGTAGAAGACCTTCTTACAAACAAGCTCTAGCACTACGTTCGAGCACCTGTAGTGTTCGCCTCACGCCTTTGAGCCTGCACAACGCCATCGAAGATGTCATAGAGGCCCATCTAACGGCGCTGAAAGTGAGACTCGGAGCAAGTCCCACGGTAAGGGCTAAGCTTGGGTACATGGTTTCGCACATCCCCCAAAACGCAGTGGACACCTCTCCCCCATCACGCCAGCCTCCTACATAAGGACCAAAATTCTTGTCCGACCAATCCCCTAACTATGTACCCTAAACATTATGATGGAAGCCGTGTAGGAACAGTTACTTTATTAGAAGAACAGTATGAAGGATTAGGCCACGCCGTTTATACAGACGCGGCGGAATCGGCTAGGTACGGGGTGATATCGGCGGTCATTATCTCGTCCTCTCCCGGAAAAATTCTGACGTAATCATCACCGAATGTCAGGCCACGTGAGGAGCAAACTAAAGAGATGGAAGCTCACTGGAAGTGCTTAGAATTCTCCCCCAACGGCCCCCACAGAGCAAGTCAAAATCGTTTAACCCCGGCCTACTCTGCTCTTGGCGGCAATGAGTCGACACACATCCTGGCCCAAGAACTGGCTTACCAGGCACCGAAAGAAAAATCGGTGGGCAGCTGTCACTTCTCACATACGTCGGCTACACGGTCTCCATTCTACTCTCTATGATCATGTCACGATTTGGCCCGCATTCGTGAACCTGGGAGGGTCGGGGTACCCCCCAACCGAGTGACGACTTGCAGCGGGCTGGTGGTGACGGTAACTGGCCGAGAGCGGCCATGCTCGTCGGTGTTTATTGGTCAGCCGTGCAGAATGTTTCCCACCGAGCATGGTGGTGCCACCGAACTTTGCGGCAAACGAATATTGGGGTCGGGGGCGCCACACACTTGTCACACCCCTCACCCCCAAGTTTGTTTTTCCAACACAAACACAAAAACTCCACCTGTCACCTCGGCGAGTAGCGATCCGGCGGTCTCTGTAGTCTCTCACTCCGCCTGAGCACAGGAGTCGAAGCAGGTGTGGCAGCATTGGGTGCCGCCTGTGTCACCCTTGCACTGTCCGTCAGCCTTGCAGGTGTCACCGGGCTTGCAAGTGGTGCCACAGTGGCGCGAGTAGCACCGGTCCCTGGTGCTGTGCTGGCAGAGGCTGGTGTAGTTGGCTCTCCTGCCTGCTGGCTTCCTGAAGGGGCACCTGAAATTGCCAGGCGAGACCTCACATGGTCCGCGTGCGGGTGCCACGTGGTCCCATCCAACATGCGAACCAGAAGTGACGACGCACTGGCAGGAGAGACCACATGCCCGGCAGACCACCGTGGACCAGGCCAGAAGTTTCGACTGGAGCCCCAGGCTCTGCAAAGGCCCAGGACGGCAACCTCGGTCAGCCGCCAGCTTCTGCTTGAGCTGCTTCAGGAGCGCTGTGGACCGGTGGTCTGGGTGCAACACATTCAACGGCGTCTTCACCATCCGGCCCAACAGGAGCTCGCAGGGGGCACGGCCCGTGACGTCGTGGGGTGTGGTCCGGTACTGGAACAGGACCAGGGAACCTGCGTCCGGAAATCCCCTGCCTTGCTCTTTTTGAGCCTGTCTTTCACAGTTTGCGCCACCCGCTCGGCACCACCATTAGACGCAGGCTGGTACAATGGAACCATCATCTGACGGATTCCGTTCTTCGTCAGCCAGGCCAGGTACTCCTCGCTGGCGAAAGGGGGACCGTTGTGGGACACGATGACGTCCGGTAACCCCTGGGCTGCGAAGACTTGCCGCAACGCCGCAATGGTTGCTCCTGCCAAAGGAGTGGTGACTGGCAGTACCTCCACCTACTTAAAGAAGCCATCCACCCCCACCAGGAAGTAGTGGCCCTTGAAAGGGCCCACGAAATCTACATGCAGGCGGGACGAGGGCCTCTCTGGGAACTCCGAGGGGGTGATCTCAACATGGCGCGAGGCCCGCTAGTTCTTCTGGCAGACTTGGCAGCTCTGCACAATGCGAGCAATGTCCTGGTCCAGGCCAGGCCATCAAACGTGGGACCGGACCACCATCTTTGTCTTTTCCACGCCTGGATGACCCGCGTGTGGCAACTGCAAAACCCTGAACCGCAGGCTCTTGGGAGTCACCAACCTGGAACCCCACAGCAGGCAGCCCAGCTGCAGCCTCAGCTCGGCAGCCTTGTGGCTGTGCGTCCGCTCCGCCAACTCCTCCCCTCGGAACACCGCCTTGACGACCTGCGACAGGACTGGGTCCCGGCTGGTCGCCTGCGACACTGCCGATCTGGACAGCACCTCCGGGTAAGCGTGCTCCAGCATGAACACTACGGCAGGTTCAGGAACCGCAGCAGGCACCTGCGGCAGGGGCAGTCGGCTCAGGGCATCAGCAGGTGCCAGGTCCTTTCCCGGGCGGTAGACCAGCCGCTAGCTGCACGCCGCGAGCCTCAAGGCCCAGAGCACCAGTCGAGGTGATACCTGCACTGGGACCGCCTTGTCAGGCCCCAGCAGTCCTAGCAGCGGCTTGTGGTCCGTGAGTGCCTCGAACTTTCAGACCCACAGGTACTGGTGGAAGCGCTCGACCCCGAACATGAGGGCCAGGCCTTCCTCGTCCAGCTGGCTGTACCGCTGTTCTGTAGCATGCAGCCGATGGTACGCGAACTATACAGGGTGTTCCTGGCCATTCTTCTCCCGGTGGGCCAGAATGGCTCCCACGCCGTACGGCGACGCATCTACGGTCACGACGACAGGCTTGGCCGGATCGAGGTGAAGCTACACCGGAGCATTGGTGATGAGCTCCTTTCTGCGCTAGAAGGGTAAGTCCTGCTCCTTCGTCCAGGCCCACTGCTGTCGTTCTCTAAGCAGAAGGTGTAGCGGCTGTAGATGCGACGACATGTTCGGCAGGAAGCTCCTGTAGAAGTTTACGAGGCCGAGGTAGCTCTGCAGCTCCTTTTTGTTCTGGGGCTTGGGCGCCTTGAGCGCAGCCTCAACCTTACGGGGTGCCGGGGCCAGGGCTGCCTGGCAAATGACGTGGCCGAGGTACTCAACGCTGGGTGCCAAGAAAATGCACTTTTCCAGCTTGAGCTTCATCCCGGCATCCTGCAATCGTGCCAGGACGTTGTGTAGGTTCTGCAGGTATTCCTCATCGTCTGTACCGGTCACCAGGATGTCGTCCAAGTACACCGCCACGTACTTCAAGCCCCTGAACAGGTTTTCCATCTCCCTCTGGAAAACGGCAGTTGCTGAGGAAAAGTGGAACGGTAGGCACGTGTGCTGGAAGAGTCCCAGCGTGGTCGATATGGTAACATACTTCCGGGACGACTCCTGGACCACCAGCTGCTGGTACGCATCTCTGAGGTCTAGCTACGTGAACTTCTGTTTGTCCCTCAGACAACGCCGACCAGAGATTTTCAATACGTGGCAGCGGGTACTTCTCGATCGTAGCGACGGGGTTGATGGTGACCTTGAAGTCCCCACAGATCCTTACACTGCCGTCTTTCTTCAGGACTGGCACGATGGAAGCGGCCCACTCCGACGATTTGACGGGCACCAGGATCTCGTCTCGCTGCAGCCGTTGCAGCTCCTGGGTTACCCCATCCTTCAGGGTGAATGGCACTGGGCGCGGCTTGAAAAACCGGGGCTCGGCTCCCTCTGGGGAATGTATGCTTGCCGCCGTGCCGGTGAATGTGCCCACCCCGATCTGGAACAGGGTCTGGAACTTGGTCGACAGGCCTGGGATGTCTTCCGCCGCACTCACTGCTACCTGGTACTCCGGCAGCCACACTCCCAATGCCTGGATCCAGTTCCGGCCGAGCAGCGTCGGTGACGGCCCTGCTCGTGGCCAGAACTCGTGGCCGGACGCCTAATCAGCTCTTCCTGCTAAAGCTTTGTTTTCACATTTACAGAAGCCTTAGATCGCCGTATGCACCAGTGTCAATTACGGGGGTCTAGGCCCTCTCGTCACAAGTCCACTCGTCATAGGCCAACTCGTCCCAGGTAAACTGGTCAGGAATGCCAACTCGTCACAGGGCATTTCATACGAGGAATTCTCGTATCACTGGAATATTCGTCACACAGAAAACTCGCAATACGAGCTTGTTTTGGAACGTTAGAGCGATGCCTCATATTTAAAAAGGGTGTAGGCGAGCGAGCGTTCTTTCGAAGTTTTTGACGTAGGAAGTCAGGGGAATATGCCGCAATCCTAAGTTAATGTTATTAAAATGATAATTGCATGTAAATTGTATTAAATGGCACGCAGAAAATGTGAACAAATTGTTATCAATTAGCAGTGAACAGGTTGTGCATGAAATAAAAAATGTTTATTGCACACGCTCTGTACTGTTGTACTATTTGTACTATTGCACAGTTGTCTCGCTGTCTCGCTGTCTTCAACGCTGGGTTTCGACGTTGTTCAATGCATCATTTCACAAGCGGATGTTGCGGGCAATATTCCGAAGCGTGTTGACTGTGGCTCCGCTGTCGTGATCAGCCAGGATTTTTGCAATGCGATCGTTAACATCTTGGTATTTGCGTGCGAGCCGTGGGGGGTGCTATCCGACGATGACTACTACTACCACCACGAAAAGCGACAACGGAGCATGTTAACAAACAATTTCCCGCAGTGGTAGCGCAGTGAATATGACATTGTGCTGTTGAGCCCAAGGAAGCGGGTTCGATTCCTGGCCGCGGCGCTCGCTTTTCTGATGGAGGCTAAAAGCAATAACGCTTTCATCGCGGCATTGTCATAACAGATTGTTATGGTGCAATCTGTTTTTGCACATGGTGCCCGTCTTTCATTGCGCCCTTTCTTGTTGGTCTCCCTTGTATATGGCGGTAAATATTGGCCCCGGTTCAACTTGTCGTAAATTTTCTTCACAGGGGCCTCCCTGCGACTGTTCGAAACTCTTCTGTTTTATACCTGTTCGGGGCACTTTCATTCCAACCGAAGAGTGTTGATGATTTTTATTAAGACGAGCGCGGATAGCAGTCAAACGGTGGCCACAGGCCAAGATCGCTCCTACGGATCTTGCAGTTGTTATTTTGCAACCAGAGGAATCGGGTGACCAGGCTTTCCTCCATTGCTTACACAATACATGTAAGATATGTGATAAACTATACCGGCTCAAATGTGTAAATGAATTTTCATATACCATGTTTTGAAAGGCACTTGGGCTCCATTTAAGGCTATGCGCGCGTTCCTCATAGCGGTGATAAATATTTTGTATTTACAAATTACGTTGATCTGAGAATGGTCGCGGGAAAATCATTCTCGGGAAGTTAGCCCCCTGAGACTGTCCTCACAAGACCGATTACGTTGAGTAAAGCACTTGGTCTTGTAGCTTTTGGTACCTTGAGGCCATCGATTCGTTTATTTTTCTTTTCACTAAAACTTCACAATCATTTATTCTTTGCGCACGAAAACTCCTCCAAGGCTGCGCTAGGGCTTGAGCAACGTCTGGAAAAGCGAAACAAGTGTACAGGAACATACTTTCGAGAGGTACTGGAGAGATACAAAGCCTATATTTAGTAATTCCTACCTCTATATTTCGGACAAGTTATCATTGTTTCTTGAATAAACAATCCTAAATTATCACTACTCGCTATTTCTACACGATGCTCACAGCGCACAAGCGGAGCTAGAAAGGCCCAACAAACACGTGCATACAACGCATACATGGGTCAAGTGAACGAAAACATGCTGGCATGTAGAAAACAGTTAAATGCACGTCAGCCGGGCCTGGTTACAGGCAAAGGTGACCCGTTCGTTCATCTACCCATATTTTCTCCCCGTTTAAAGACCGCATTTTTAAAGGTGATAGCTTGTGTTCGTGTACCTAACCGCGATTTTTTTGTCCGTCACTTTGTCAGTCTGTCTGTCCAGTGATTGAGCCGTTCGGCCAAACGTTAAAAATAACTATTAAACAAGAAGCGCGTACAGGCAAAACTTTTCCATTCTACAAAACCTGCTAGCATGCGTCAGCCCTAAAGATTCGTTGGGCATATTTCATGCAAAACAAATACATAACTAATACTACCAGTGTTTTTATTTAAAAATAGACGTCGGTTAGATTTTTGCGATAGAAAATAAATCAACACGTTAAAATGTTCTGACCAAAAATGCAGATAGAAATCGCTCTCGACTTTCCAGCTGCAGTGCCCAAAGCCAACATGTAACAAAAAGTGTTAAAAGATGTCGCGGGAGAAGAGGGAACCTGAGAAAATTTCACTTAACTGAGCACACCTTCGTGTGCTCAATGGGATTGGCGAGATGGGAGGAGAGGGTGTGAGAGGTAGGGTGGGGAGGGGCACATACTTTTAGCATGTGAGTGTATCCATCCAATTGTTCAAGAGGGAAATAATCGACTTCCAGAGGCCCTATGATTTAAGGGTAGAACATAGGGAGTGCAGTTCAAGGCTGTTGAGGCGACTAAAAGAAGATTAGAATATTCGTGGACGAAAATCAGAAAGGGGAATAATGTCTAGAACTGCTACCACCTGCGACAGAAAAAAAAGTATTTTGTGCCTGCCCGTGGAGCAGCGCTAGTATATAAAACATAGATATATTAGTTTTACCTTGGTAAGATGACACGTCATCACTCCGTTTCAAAGGGGATACCACTACCAATATCTTATTTGAAGGTGCGGGGGGAGGCATTGATAGAGCGAGGTATGAGGCAGGGGCTGCTGAATCCCTTCATCTTTCCACGACATTTTCAGTGGAGAGAGCTTACCGTCGGCATTTTCTTGTAGTTCTTCCTTGCGCAAGAAATCGTCAACCCGGCGGAAAGGGGGGTTAGGGCGTGAAAACCACCCGAACGGCGCCGCTCTTGGTAGTATACAGGACGATGCACCTCCCTCAAGCCCGCTATCGCTTTCCTTTTACTTTTCCTTATCATTGTATTCCGAAAGGGGTAAATGGCTCGCGTTCAGATCTCACAAGCAAAAAACAGCTACTTCGGATGCGCTTCACTATTCACGCCGTTTCATAGCCTCAGCCTGCTGCATTAGCAAGAAGTGGCCATCAACTCCGCTGTACTGTAGATAAAACAAGAGGAAGAACGCAGCCGAAGGAGCTAAAAAGTGTGGTTTATCCTTCTTTCATACGAATTGGTAAAACACGAAAGTGAAATGTGGCTTCACAGGAGCAGTTGAAGGTTTATTGGGCATCGATATGAACGTGCACATCGATATTTATATTTCGTCGGTATGGCACCGTTAGACACATCAACATTAGACACTGGATTACACGCGGAGGAGCATTGCGTAAATACGATTGAAACCCCAGGCACTCGCAACCGTTCGAACGAAATCGAACGGGTTGTCAGTGAATAGTTTGATGAAGTCGCCGTCCGCTACAGCAAAGTGAGCATGATCTGCGGGTCGGCAGTTGTCTCGTTGGAGTTCTTGGCGAGTGACGTCCTTGTGACGGGTCGCGTAGGCAGAAGTGCGACCATGCGGCGGCGGCGTTCCGCAAGCTGAGCGGTGTTCCACACAGTCGGCCGAACGGTAAACGCAGCATCTTCCGCTGCAACACGCTGCCTTATCGAGGCGCCAACTATCGCCGCTTATTAGCGTCATTTCGCACTACTTCGCTTCACCTCTCCTAGACAGCAGCATGATCTTATGGTCACGTTAGAGGTAAGGATATAAGGCGGGTTAGTACAGCTACCCGGGCATGGCTTCGTGGCTTAGTCTGTAGAGCGTTTCACACCTTCCGTTGCGACCAGAGTGATCGTGGACTCGAAACCTAGCGCCGCCGCCCCAATGAAACGTTTTCTGGTGATGGCATTTCCGTGGCGGATATGATGTCGGTGAGGTTTGTGTACCCCTGCATAAACACATTCGTGTTCAAAAGAAGCTTAGAAATTCACCATCGTTGTCCACTCTACAACTGCACAACGGCCAAAATGCGTACCGGCGCAATGCGTATACGAGACAAGCCGAAGCTATCCGGTAAAGTTAAGGTGGATGGCAAAACAAGGCGTCTCAAGGGGCACTGATTATAAAGCCCTTTGACAACCCAAGAAAGGAGTCAGTCATCGCAGGCTTTCAAGGGGACACTGATGCTTTCGCACCGAAACCCATAGCAGGCACAATTTAAGCATGCCAATTCGTATTTTTAATTACCAGAACACTCCTTGCTCCGGTTATGCAAGATCTTAAAAGCGGCAAACGTTGCTTTTTTGTGCTAAACATTATTGACTTGCATTAAGTATACCCGCAACTTGTAGAAAAATACGTGCTCCGGTATGTATTTGTCTTCTTTGAAACAGTATTACGTAGAGCACGTTTTGAAGAAGTAGAGTCCCCTTTAGTTCAATTCGGCGTCTCGATGGCGTTTATATACATCGCCCGTGCGGCTTGGCCACCAGGTAACGTTACCATCGACGAGTCACCAAATTTGCCTCATTTTTGTGGGAGACGAACACCGATTAATTCCTGCGCGTTCTGCTGCGTCCGCTTCGTAGTATTGGCGGGATCAGCTTATCATGTTTGATGCGCGCCATGTGGGAACTGGTACGCCATGATACGCACCCCTGGAAAGCCTCGCTTCGCTACATCTTGGGGGCTGCAAGCTCTTTGTAATATGAAGAGCCTATTATCGGCCGTACAGCCATACCACCTCCAGATTTCTATAGGTTCGTTGCTGAAACATTCAGAGTCTTTTAGTCACGTAACCCAGAACTCATTATTAGATCCACCTCAGTAGCTGATGTATGCGAAAAGTTGGCCGTTGTACAATTGGATAACCGGCTAACAGAAGCCTCGTAAAGCCGGTTTCCCGCAGCCCTTCGCAATTTCGAGTGCACGCGTGGCTGGAGAGCCCTGCCGCACTGCAGCCACCTTGCAGCATTTCGTGGCTCCCACTGGCCGGCGCTCACATTGCCGATGCACGGTGACTCTAGAACATGCACTCTTTGGGTGGTATGTAGCTGCCCCATTACGGGTTTTACTCACCAATATGTTCGATCTTGGCCTGGGAGCCTACGCAAAATTTAGAGGTCTGTTTATTTATTTTCCCCTGTTCGTGGGGGCCTTTGTTGTTTTGCTCCTGCAACCTCAACCCCTCTGCAGGCATAGCCACAGCGGGCCGTGCATCGCTTGTTGTGGCGCGTTCCCATATTGGTATTCGAGCACTTGCACTCCCAGCTAGCCGCACAGGAGGGACTCCAAGTTTGATGGTCCACCTATTTTCATCAATGCCGCCAATAACACACAATAATCTGTCATTGAGGCGGAAAACTTCCTGTTTTTTAGAGAGGAGGTGGCATATTCCGATACCGCGTAGCAGTCTAAGCAGTGTCGCTAGGTGTGCTGTACGTGCGGTTACAAATGTGAATACAGAGGTGAAGCACTGCCTTTAAACTCTTGCGACTGTGCCATGTGCGACCAACACTAGTGTTAGAAATTCTGATGCAGAAACTAGTAGTAAAAACATATGTTGAGTTCCACGCATGAACTTCCGTGGCTGTGCCGTTGGCCACGAGCTGTATTGTAAAGAAACACATGTGTGGCTATTCTTTCATAAATTTGTAATCCCTTATATCAAATCCCCTATTTATGAGTTGGCGTTGTTATACATTACGTATATTCTTTTCCCTGGTGACCCCTGTAGTAGATACATAAAGCACGTGCGGTACTACTTTTTACAAATTTTCTTTTCGGACATCAAGCTAGTCGCACCAAAAAAAACCATAACGACTAGTCGACGTCTAATAAACTTGCGCTGAGAAAACTCCCAAGGAGTCGCAAAATTACACTTAGCCTATGAAATGCGTTCAAATTTCGGGGCCTTTAACTGCAGTGCGGCGCCTGCGCTGGGTTGCAGTGCCACAACTGTCAATCATTGCAATGGCATAACGATTTGGGCCAACATACACAAATTACCTCAAGGCCTACAGCATGCAAGCGTGGGTGTTTCGAGCATCGAGTCGACAAATAATATCCTAATCAAAGGCATTTATTCTTGACACCAAAAAATCAAACGGTATTTCCACGATACGCTCTTGCATATTTGCAAAAAAACGATTTCTTTTCTTTCTGAATATGTTTCTGTGTTCGCTGCTTACCTGACACTCTTTCTCAATGGACACATTTCTGCATGCCAACAGAATTCGACATTTTATTACGCTTGCTTGAGATAATTGCAATCGATGGGGCAAAAATGTGTATTTTTATAACTACATATGAGCCACATAGAGCTTCCCGAAATAGTCAAAGTGTGATTTGTGGGTGCAGTATCAGATTTGGCGCCTGTTATTGATTAATCAGATATTGCACAAAATTGGACACCCGTGAGTTAACCTGCAATCTGTAGCGGCAAACCCTATGCGTCACAGACTACGTGGACGTGCCCCTTCTCCTCGCGTAGTATTCGAAGGATCGCAGATATAATTAGGCCCGCTGATAAATTAAACCGGCCTAAAAGATACGGATCCATCATTACTGTTTAAATGAATTCGCAGAAATGACCTACGAGAATATGTGCAGTGAACAGAAATCGGGGATGTTGGCACAAAATGCTGCAGTTTCAGAGTCTCGATCTCACGCTGTTTCCATCCAAACTTGCGACACTACCTCAGCGCACTGGAGGTGCAACAAGCCGCATCCGCAGTTTCTCTGGAGGATCGAAGGAGTGTTCCAAATGAACAAGTAAATGGACATAGAAGGAATGAGGGGGGGTGCCTGAGCAGGCAGGCAGGATTGTCAAATACGGTACCCGGCCGCCGCACCCTAGGGCACAATATCATCCAACAGGTTCGCAATGTGTATTTAGGCTATTCACATCCTAACATGTTATCTTGTTTGTTCAAGCGCGATTTGAACAGGTTAAATATGCTGTGATTTCGCTAACATTAACCTTGTACCCAGACCAGTGTATCGTCATAGCTAACATTGATAATTAGGCAGGGAGGCTATTGCGAGAGAAGAGGGCCTTACTAATGGGATTTTCTTGTGCAAACTTTCGTGTGCATTTGCCGAATAAACACAGACATTCCATGCGCATTGAAGACGTCGAGCTAGTTCGGTAATGTGATCATTTCTAAATATCACTGCGGAGTGCCATCAAAATAAGTGGGGCTACATTCACGGACAAAATTCTTTCTGGCCTCAAGTACCTGGCCTAATCTGTTACTGAGCGATTTTTTTCCTTTTCCCCGCTGTAACAGCGCGATCACTGAGAGAGCAACAGCAATTCAAGGATTGTATGAATGGATATTTTCAGTTGGTGAGTTTCATTTTGTACACGTTTTATTCGTAGCTGCTTTCCTTTTTTCAAATTGCGTGCGAAATGCGCTCTAGATGTTTGACTTACAAATTACGGAATGTTGCAGTCAGCCTCCCTGAAATGGTTTAGGCGTTACAAAGTGATACAAAAGAAACACAGAAACGCACGCTTCACTACGAACTCAGATAAGACAGCCGGCCGCCGTGCTGGCAACAAAAACACAGAAGTAAACAAGCTAGAAGGGATAGCTCCTGGATATATATATATATATATATATATATATATATATATATATATATATATATATATATATATATATATATATATAGATAGATAGATAGATAGATAGATATAGATATAGAAAGATACGGGACGAGGGACTCTGTAAGGACTGCAACCTTGATATATATATATATATATATATATATATATATATATATATATATATATATATATATATATATATATATAACACAGAAATAAGGGTTGGCAGTCAAGAAAACCTCGGAAAGCAAAGGGGAGGATGTGGTCGGTCGGTCATTGCAACAGATAAAGAATTTGGAAAAAAAGAAAGAAAGTGGAGAAAAAATGCCCGCCAGGTGGGATCGGAACCCACGACCTCCAGAATACCGGTCTGGTGCGATAACCACTATGCTACCGGCGGGGCGATTTTCCCCTCCACTTTCTGGGGTATTTATGTTTGTGTATTTTTGTTTCCTGTGCTTGCGGGTGGTAGCCAGCGCCACTCGGACTACTCGGGGTGAAGGGGACCTTCTTCCCGAATAGACCGAGTGGCGCTGGCTACCACCCCCAAGCACAGGAAACCAAACTACCGAAACATAAATACCCCAGAAAGTGGAAGGCGAAATCGCCCCGCCGGTAGCGTAGTGGTTATCGCACCAGACCGGTATTCTGGAGGTCATGGGTTCCGATCCCACCTGGCGGGCATTTTTTCTCCACTTTCTTTCTTTCTTTCTAAATTCTTTATCTGTTTCAATGACCCACCACATCCTCCCCTTTGCTTTCCGAGGTTTTCTTGACTGCCAACCCTTATTTCTGTGTTATTTTCAACGAGCCCCTCATTTCCTATTCTGATTTGCTATATATATATATATATATATATATATATATATATATATATATATATATATACAGTAAGGGAGATACTCGACTTTCCTACGACCAGCTTTTCGCGAGTCTGAGCTTGAACAAGAGCGTCCTCTTCTTCGTCGGCATCCAGCGCATACCCACATACGGACATTAGCCCGTTATGACTGATGCTGGTCACAATTACTCTTCTATGTGTGCTACACACATGCTTGTTACAATACCCCCGCGAAAAGGGGAAGCCATCCTGGCGATCTAAGGGTACACGAGACGAGCGGGTCATAGTAGGGCTTGAGCCGCGCGACATGGACTGTCTCACGCCCCCGACGGCGGTGATCTGAAGTGGGCGTTACAGGCTCAACAACATAATTCACTGGCGATGTCCGTCTACAACCCGTTAGGGACCGCGGTATTGCGACACAAATTTCGGTGACAGTCCGGGAGTCGGGCACGGTATGTAGAGCAATACGAGGGATCCGTCCGGGAAAGTTGGAGCTGATACCGAAACATCGTGACGTGCCTTCTGCCGCTGCTGGTTTTCCAATCTAAAGCGACAAGCAAGCTGGCGACATTCCTAGGTGCGTCGAGCGACGTATAAAACTGGCATGAATTCGGAGGCGTCAGGTCGGTACGGAAGTATAATGTCCAGCATGCATGAAGGCTCACGACCGTAGAGCAAAAAGAACGGCGGAAACCCTGTGGTTATCCGCTTAGCGGTGTTGTAAGCATACGTCACAAAAGAAAGAACGAGATCCAAATTGGAATGGTCCGAGGAAGTGTCAGACCGTTGTCTGTGGTGCTATGTTGTGGTTTTGCGGTGGACAACGTTTCATTCAGCTAGAACGGTCTCCACGACGTCGGATAAAAACGCGCGACCTAGATCACTGAGTAGCTCGCGAGGAGCACCATGACGAAGAATGAACCGCTGATTGAGGAATGACGCTACTTCGCGAGAAGTGGCCACCGGTAGCGCAGCTGTTTCCGCGTAACGCGTTAGATGATCAACGGCGACGATGATCCAGCGGTTACCGGAAGCTGTGCTCGGACGTGGACTGTAGAGATTAATGCCCACTCAGTCGGAGGGACCCGCTGGACAGGGCAACGGCTGAAGTAGAGAGCCAGTGTGCTGCGGAGAAGTCTTGCACCGTTGACAGTCTGGGCAGGATTTAACAAACTTTTTCACGAAGGTATACATCCCGCGCCAGTAGTAGCGAAGTCTAAGGCGCTGGTACGTTTTCAGGACTCCAGCGTGAGCACACTGCGCGTCATTGTGAAAGGAAGAGCAAATTTCCTTGCGTAGGTGGCGAGGAATCACTAGCAGCCATCTTCGACCGTCGTTGTGGTAGTTGCGGCGGTATAGGACCTCGTAACGAACGCTGCAGTGGGGAGCTTGTCGGTGCAGTGACCTTGGAGCAGCATTTGCCGGCGGGCATGAGAGATATTCGAGAATCGAGGTGATTACGCTGCTCAGCAGCCATGTCCGCTATGGTGAGAGGCGCCAGGGTGTTATCTGCCGTCGACAAGCTCGCGACGTCCGATGGAAGCGGCGAGCGAGAAAGGGCGTCAGCATCGTTATGCTTGCGTCCTCACCAGTACACAACACGGATATCATACTCTTGAAGGCCGAGGGCCCAGTGGGCGAGGCTACCGGAGGGATCCTTTAGTGAAGACAACCAACAAAGATCGTGATGATCCGTCACAACGTCGAACGGGCGTCCGTACAGGTAGGGGCGAAACTTGTGATGGCCCAAACCATAGCCAAACATTCCTTCTCTGCCACAGAGTAGTTCGCTTCCGCCTTCGTCAATGTACGACTGGCATAACTGACTACGTATCCCTCACTGCCGTCCTGTCATTGGGCGACGACTGCACCCAATCCCACACCGCTGGCATCGGTGTCGAGTTCCGTTGGTGCGCGCGGATCAAAATGTCGGAGTATGGGTGGCGACGTAAGGACACGTCGTAGCCTCAGAAAAGCCTTTTCACAGTCAGCGGACCAATCATAAATGTCCCCACTTCCACCGAGAAGTTGCGTCAGGAGAGCAATGATGGAGGCAAAGTTCCGTCCAAAGCACCGGAAATAGGAGCAGAGGCCGATAAAGCTTCGCAGGTCCTTCATCGTAGTGGGCGTTGGGAACTCCACCACGGCACGGAGTTTCGCTGGATCCGGGAGGACGCCATCCTTCAAAACTACATGGCCCAAAATGGTCAGTTTCCGAGAATACAAGCGACACTTTTTAATGTTCAGCTGCAGACCAGCGGAAGTCAGGCATTTCAATATTTGTTCTATGCGCGTTAGATGGGTCGTAAAATCTGGTGAAAATACGACGATGTCATCTAAGTAGCAAAGGCATGTTTTCCATTTCAGACCCCGCAATACATTGTCCATCATTCGTTCGAATGTCGCGGGTGCATTACAGAGTCCGAATGGCATGACATTGAACTCGTAGAGGCCATCTTGTTTTACAAATGCCGGTTTAGAGCGATCGGCATCGGTCATGAGGACTTTCCAGTAGCCGGACCTCAAATCCAATGATGAGAAGTACTCAGCCCCTTGCAAGCTGTCCACAGCATCATCAATTTGGGGTAGCGGGTAAACGTCCTTGCGAGTTATTTTGTTGCGACGTCTATAATCCATGGACCCAGCTTTTTTCGTGACAAGTACCACAGGAGAAGCCCAAGGACTCATCGATGGTCGAATGATGCCGCGTTTTAGCATGCTCTCCACGTGTTCCTCAATGACGCGACGCTCGGTGGAGGACACACTATATCGCCGCTGTCGCAATGGTGCGTGGGTGCCAGTGTCGATCTGAGGCGAAACAGTTGACGTGCGGATCAAAGGAGTGCCATGACAGTCGAACGATGTACTGAAGCGTCGCAGAACGGTCAATGGGTCAATGTAAGGGCTTCGTCAATGTTGGGTCAACGTAAGGGCTTTGTCAATGGCGTTGAGCAACATAGTCGCATCAGGTGGGATATTACGTAAGCAACCAGAGCTAAGCGCGGTGATATGAACTAGAGAAACGTTTTAAGCTACGTCGATAAGAACGGAAGGGTCAACTTTCTCTATAATGCCAACGCATTCACTGCGAAAGAGTTTGATGGGGTACGGGTTTGGGTTTGAGACAGGCACAGAACAGAAACCGGATTTAATGTCGAGGACAGTGAGCGGCAGTGGAAAGGATTTCCGAAGCGACAAGAGACCAGGAAGAGCGAATATGACTGTGGCGTCCGAAACACGCCTGCACGACAATGGCACAAGCACAGATGAATCCGGTGGGATGTCAGTGTCGCCAGCAACAAGCAACTTTGCCGCGGCTTCCTCAGAATCGTTTTCAAGTACCCCAAACAGCTCTACTTCAGCGCGCGCGCAGTCAATGATGGTGTGATGTCGTGACAAGAAGTCCCATCCGATACTGAGATTGTGAGAGCAGGACGGCAGGACAATGAGCTCGATGATGTAGATGACCGCTTGAATTGTAACCCGAGCAGTGCATGCGGCCAGCGGTTCCACAGGTTGCGCATTAACGGTGCGCAGAGTACGACCATGTATAGGTGTCGTCACCTTTCGCAACGATCGGCAAATACTATCGTCAATAACAGAAACCGCGGCTCCTGTACCAATGAGCGCCAGCGTAGAAACACCATCAACATAAAAATTGAATAAATTAGGTGGCGAAGAAGGAGGACTTTGGCATTTCGACGGTGACGCAGTTTTTGCCTCCGCAACTGCAGCGTCTAGTTTTCTGTGTGACTACTCGTAGGGCGACGTCGCATCGGAGAGAGCGAGCGGAGTCGTCGAGACTGCGAGCGACGGCTGGCGAAGTCACGGTCATCGGACGAGATAGGTGTCGTCGAAAACGGGGCTGGGACGTGCGTCATGGGTGTTGAGGGCGCATAGGAAAAGGACCACGATGGGTTGCGCGTACCCGTCATGCCACGGCGACAATAGCGTGCCACATGTCCCGCAATCCCACACGAATAACAGATAGGGCGATTATCGGACGTGCGCCAAGGGTTTGCGAATGGAGACGCCGGATGCGGCCCGACACGCGTGGACCGGATGCGTTGAAGCCCGGCAGTGGCATGACTCCGTGTTTGCAGCAGTCGCAAGGTAGGGTCCTGGTACGGCTCCAGTGAAGGGCCGTGCCATGGTCTCGGCATAGGTTAAAGTCAAAGGACCGGTCATCGGCGTTTGCGGCGTGATGACGACGTAAGCCACTGGAGCTACCACGAGATTGTTGTGCCGGATGCATGGAAGTGCGTCAGCGACTTGTTGTTGGATCACGCTCTAGAGGGTTGGGGCTAAATCGGGCTGAGGCATCTTCGCTACGTCGCCAACGAGAGAAAGCTGACGAGCCACTTCTTTGCGAACAAACTGCTGAATCTTGGCGAAGAGGACACCCTTATCATCAGAGGCTAAGCTTCAAAACGAATGGTCTTGCTCCGCGGGTTTACGAGTGAGAGCCCTCTCTCTGCGGAGTTCATGGAAGTCTTGGCAAGCATTGATTACTTCAGCAACAGTGCGAGAGTTTTTCGCCAGCAACCTCTGGAAGGCATCGTCTTCTATGCGTTTAAGGGTATGCTTGATCTTTCGCTGTTCGGTCGTAGCGTTGTTTGCCCTCTTACATAAGTCAAGGATGTCCTCGATATAAGATGTAAAGCGCTTAGCGCTGAGCGCTGAACGCGTGCGCTGAGCGCGTTCACGCAAATCCTGTTCAGCGCGCAGTTTCCGAAGTGCCAGGCGCCCGAACACTTCGGTAAATTCGGTCTCGAAGTCTGAAGATGTGCGGAGATCAGACCCGTGGTTCTTATACCACGTCTCTGCAACACCGGTAAAGGAGAGACTGGCGTTGTTCTGCTTCTGTTTAACGTCCCAGTGGTTATGGGTGCTCACGCGTTCGAAGGGGGTGAGCCAGTCCTCAACGCACTGGTCATCAGTGCCGTTGAAGAAGGGGGGGTCCCGTTGACGGACATTCCCAGGGCAGATGATCGGTGCCGCAGGAGGTGTGGACTCGTGGTGGTTACCGTGAGACAAAATCGATGGATGTGTCCGACTCCGCAGCTCCGCAATGAGGTATGATTGCGTTTTTTTTATGCAGGAATAAATAATTGAAAATTCAGGTCGAGAAAAAATGCGCCGTTTTTTCCGGACCCGCATAACGCACTTGAATTTTCAATTATTTATTCCTGCATAAAAAAAAGGCAATCATACCTCATTCGGCAATATAAAAAAAACACTGTTAAATCGCCAAACAGCACTGAAAATAAGAACTGCAACTTTGATATGTGTCCTTACGGAATCCCTCGTCCCGTACGTCTCTGTTCTACAAAATGCATTACGAGGGTTCTGGCTTCAGCAGTCTGAAATGCCTTTGGCTATCCCCGACTTCCGACCACGTCTTACGTGCGGCCGCTGGGAAAAGACGTCCTACGTCTTCCCGCGGTGGTCGAGGGGCGGCGCTAGTTGACCGGGCTCTGAGCAGTCGTAAATACAAAACCCCGCGGTATAGTCGAGAGAGGAGTCGCCGCGGAACTAGCGCGTCCCTCCCCAGCTCTCAGAGGGAGCAGTCATGGAGGGAAACGGCTCCTCGAGAGAGGAAGGTGCGCGTTCGTCAAACCGGTCCCCCGCACCACCCTCCGTGCCCGCCGCTGCGACAGGCTACCGGACGCTGCTTCCGACCCTGCCGACAGGCAAGTTAAGCGAAACTCTTTTTCCTTCACGGCGATTCGTCGGCCCGGCCCTACAGGATCGATGACATAGCAGCGGCACTCAGCGCTACTACCGACCTGACAAAAATCACTGGACTGGGACCATTCCAATGCAATCACGTTTGGATGGTCACTTTCCAGACAGCAGAAGACATGGAGAGTCTGGCCTCGAAGGGCGAAATCGAGGCCAAAGGGAAGCGGTGCCTGGTGATCGACCCGAACAACCAGGAAAAAGCAGTGAAGCTTCACTGGGTGCCGACAACCGTGCCCAATGAACTCCTCGTGCGGCATTTGGAACGCTTCGGCGAAGTGAAGAGCATTTCGTTTGAAAAGTGGCGCCGCCCGGGCATGGGCCACATGGGGAGCACCACGAGAATAGTACAGATCGCCCCAAGGAACGTGAACTCGCTTGACGCGCTCCCCCTTCAGGTGAAGATGTACGGGAACATGGTGCTCATAGAAGTTCCGTGGCCGCCCCGCCATGTGTCTGCGCTGCCAAAAACTTGGCCACATGCGGAGGCAGTGTACAACACCTTGGTGCCGGGCCTGCCGTGGTTTTGGTCACGACAGTTCAGCGTGCGAACAAAGCTACGCGGCCAGGGCCAGAGGAATGCGCACGACCCAACCACTGGACGATTTCATGGATATCGAAGAAATCCAGGAGACGATGACCTCCCAGCCCTTCTCCCAGTCCGAGGTAACTCGTGCTGCCAAGAAAAAGAGACGAAGCCCCAGCCAACGCCTCCGCCCCAGGTGAGGTCACCACCACCAACAGCAGCAGCACGGAACGAGTTATTACGGAGGAGAGAGACGCCGCGGTTGATTCAGTCGACAGTGACGAATCCGCCGCCCCCTGTCCCCTCCAAAAGACCACACCGGAAATCGACGGGGTCCTGCAGACACAAAGCACCTTTCTCCCCCCGCCATTGTGCATCAGCGGTGCTCCCGGGACAGCGTCGGCGGAGCCGCCGACGGAGGGCAAGGAGGAGCAACTACTCGACGGCCCCGACAGAAGCGACGAAAACGCGGCGCCCCCTCGGGGGCTTCGAAGACGGTGGAGAGGAACAACAACAAGGAGGAGGCAAGCAACGAGGACGAAAATGTCAACGGGAAAGAAGACACCGCCGGCCAGCATGAAAGCGTCCAGTGCAACGCCGAACCCCCGGGACCACAACGAGGGCGGCGCACCCTTCGGAGGCAGGCAGGCCAAAAAGACGGCGCCATCCCAAGCGTCAATAGCGGCGGCGGCCGCGCTTAACCCGCAACAGGTGAGCCCTCTCCCCCCAGCGAGCGATGGCCGTTTCCAAACAACTTAGCAGATTAGCTTCCATTAACGTAGTCAGCCTTGTCTCCGCAAAACGGAGACAAGGCTGAACAAACTTCGAACAAGGTAAAAGAACGACTGTGGCCTACGTTTCAGCAAAGAGAACTTGCTTTCCTCAGGGCAATCTCTCGCCTGGCAGGCACGGTTTATATAGGGGTAGGACCCCAGGTGAAAGGAGAGGGAAAGATGGAAGGGAAATTGAGCAAGCTGATGGGTTTGTGAGTGTGTCGGGGGAGAGATTGAGGGGCCAAGAAGGTTATCTAGTTTAAGCCGCGAAGTAGGTCACACGGAAGTCAGCTGGTGCTTGATATTCGTGGAATTTTTGGAGAGAAAGGACGAGAGGGTGTTTATTGACCCGCCGCGGGGTATAGGGAAAGGATCTCAGAACCGCCGGAAGCAGACCAGGCGGTGAGGGTGGGGTCCTTATCAGAAACTATCTGCAAGCCTCAGGTCGAAAGAAAAGATAGAGACGGGGGAAACTTACTAGGCCAAGGAAAAAAGAAAAAAAGGAGAAAAAAAACAGGGAGGGAAACCACATAAACCCACACACAAAAGAAAAAGCAATGACCCAGCAACTGAAATGGCACGTGTCACCCACGGCAACATTCCTGGAACAGGCCTGTCCTCAAACTCAAAAACGAAAAAGATAAAGTTAGAGTGACGTACGGGGCACAAGACCACGCAGAGTAAAAAAAACAGAGAGAAATTAAATAAATAAAATTGAATTCCAAAAGCAAAGGTTGGAGGGATGAGGGCGAGTATTAAGCTAGACGCTAAGGAATGAAAAAAAAGAAATTAGGTGACCAGGTACAGAGCAGAGTGAACGGTCATAGTCTTTGGATGAGGTATATGCACGAAAATGCCTAATGCTGTATTCCCGGTGAATATCGCAAGGATTCCAAGTTGCCCTTAGACGCATTAATTCCAGCAGGTTCCATGGAGTTGTATTTGTGAATTAAGTAGGATTCTCGGTATTTCCTGTCCCTAGGAGACTTAAAATTTGACTGAAGTATATATAACTTAAGGTCATCAAAATTGTGGCCTGGTTGGTTGAAATACTGCGCTACAGCTATGGAGGATTTGCTAAGAGTATCTGCCCGGTGACCATTAAACCGTACGCTCATAGGTTGGCTCGTTTTGCCTATATACTGTTTGTGGCACACTGAGCATTCCAACATATACACAATGTTGGATGAAGTGCACGTAAAACTTGAATTAATCTTGTGGACATAATTACTGGCTGTGCTTTTTACAACGCAGTCTGTTTGCAGGTGCCTACAAGTCTTGCATCTGGGGCGGGAGCAGCTGGCTATGACTGGTTGCTTTGAAGGCCCTGTTTTAGCATGCACTAAAATATATTTTAGATTCCTGTTTCCCCGGTAGGTAACCCTTGGGGCTTCCCGGAAAGTCTTTTTAAGTCGGTCGTTTCTGGCTAAAATGGGGTAGTACTTCCGCAGTATGTTGTTTACGTTTGGGAGGGCGTTTGAAAATTTAGTTATTAGGGCAGGTAACCTGGCGCTTTCGTTTGGCCGCTGTTTGTTGAGAACGTCATCCCTTTTGAGATTAGACACACGGTACGCGTGATCGAGCGAGCTTTTGGGGTGGTTCCAGTTAATAAGGGTGCCCTTGAGTTCATCTAGGTGCTCTACGTAGTCACTGTCATCACTGCATACTCTTCTAAACCTGGTGGCTTGTCCTACAAAGATCCCTTGTTTGCAGTGTCTGGGGTGATGGCTTTTATAATCTAGGTACTGCTGCCTGTCGGTTGGCTTTCTGAAAAGGTGGTTTTAAGTTTACCGTTGTCTAGAATGACGGTAGTATCTAGGAAGTTCACTTCTTTTTCAGAATACTGGCAGGAGAATTTAATAGTCGGATGCGAAGAATTGAGATGGGATATAAACGTTTCTATAGTCGCACGACCGTGTTCCCAAATCATGAAGATGTCGTCTATGTAGCGGAGGTAAACATGAGGTTTATGCGGAAAAGAGCTTAATAGGGTAGCTTCAAGTTGTCCCATGAAAATGTTGGCATAGGTCGGTGCGAATGGAGTACCCCTTCTAGTTTCAAAAACTTGCAAAAAGTAAGAAGAGTCAAATTCAAAATAATTGAGAGTTAGAACTAGTTTTAACAAAGTTATGTACACTTCTGGTGCATGTTGGTGCGGGTTTACTGATAGAGATTTTGAAATCGCTTCAATTCCTTCGGCGAACGGAATGTTTGTATACAATGCAGCAACGTCAAGAGTAACAAGGAGGGTAACAAGGAGTAACACAACACAGGAAACGCTGACATCATCCACCACGCAAAAATTCACCACGACCCCCTAGGACACCTGGCCAAGGACAGACTACACCCTAACTTTCGAGGCGTCCGACTGATTTCCGAAAACATCAAGCACAGGCTGAGGAACACATTTAAGGTGACGCTCCCAACTTCACGTATCAACCTCCCGTCTCCGGCCAGCACAGAACAACAGAACCAACCCAACACCCCCAACGGTAGCGAAATGCCATGTCCACCTAAGAACAGCACATGTGACGCCAGCACACAAACCATGGACGTGGCCGCAACACCAGCTGTACAGCACGTGAGCGAACAACAACCCGACCCACCAAAGACAACACGCTCATGGTTCACGCAGACCCCAACACGCAGTATAACGCAAACAGGCACCCACACAAGCATCGATGTGGACCTCACCCCTAGCGGCCCCCCTAAACTACTGACTCCAAGCAAAAAAGTGTCACCCCGGAGGTCTGCTCGGAACAAACACAAATGACTACCACCGAGTAGGCCGTATGCTCCAACCCCTAAATCCCGCTCTTTCCTCAAAGCTCGAAAACTAGCCGGCAAACAAACCAACTACAGATTTCATCTAAAAACGTACTCCTCGTATCTCCAAAGCAAAAAGATCCCCAAAGGCCTCCGCCTAAAAGTTAGATGTGCCCTTGGTGAGCTCCCCCCTGAACTAGCTGCCAGGTGGCAAGATGTTCTGAATAATGCTTCTCTCTCCCTCCTAGAAATTCTTAGAGAGCACTGTACTAGCCAACTCAGCCTCTTCAACGACCATATTGAAGCTCTTCCACTAACCGAGCAGGAGAAACTAGATCTCAATATTTTCATAAATCGTAAGGAAATTGATCTTAGCAATAAGCAAGCGGTTACGTTTCAGCGTGACCAACTTCCCTCGCAAAATGCAGCATGTACTGTAGGATATCAGCCTCTCAATAGCCGCGACTATGAAGTACTAGGTCATGTAATGTTCCCCCTCGATACAGAGATCGCTTTAATAGAACCTCCTCCCCCAGCCAATAATCCTATAGAAAAAACGAGCTCTCTCGCTACCTGCCGCAGCAACGTTATTGACATTTCCAAAACACTAACGGCCGACGAAAAAGGTATCCTAGAACGAGGTCTAACTTTCTGTCCCACAAATAACAGTTTGAATGAATACGAGTTACACAAAGATCTCACTGAATTTTCTCGGAGAATGAGACTAAGCGAGTTTTTTTCGGAGAAGCAGGACCAACCTGACATTAACGAACGCACCCTCCACCCTCCTAGCACTTGGACTCCAGATATAGATCAATCTCCAGAATTGGATCTGTACTTAAAATCAGTATCAAGAGAAATATTGGCAACAACTAAGCGATCAAACAAGCGCAAGAACCTAACTCCGTCGGAAGAAGTTACCCTGAATTGCCTATCAGCCAGAATCGACATAGTCATAAAGCCAGCCGACAAAGGTGGCAGTGTAGTTGTTTTACCTATGGGAAAATACGAAGATGAAGCTTATAGGCAGCTCAATAACCCTTGCCACTACAAGCCCTTAGATAACGATCCGAGCCAGGAATACAGCCTAAAAATCCTTCTGAGCCTCACAGATCTACGACCTAGAGAATTGATAACGACTACTGGCTTAAATTTCATGAAACAGAATAATAGGACGTTTTTACCTCCTCCCAAAAGTCCATAAAGTCCCCGTAGAATTATTGTTCACTGCCGACATTCCTGACAGACCCATAGTTTCGAATAACAATACCCCAACCGAAGCACTATCTCTGTTTCTGAATCATCACCTATCCGACATTCCGGCTCTTCTTCCTTCATTCGTTCAGGACACCCCCCACTTCCTCCGCATAATAGAAGAGATAAATATTGGCGGGCGCCTACCCAGTGGAACCCTTCTTGTTACTGTTGACGTTGCTGCATTGTATACAAACATTCCGTTCGCCGAAGGTATTGAAGCGATTTCAAAATCTCTATCAGTGAACCCGCACCAACATGCACCAGAAGTATACATAACTTTGTTAAAACTAGTTCTAACTCTCAAATATTTTGAATTTGACTCTTCTTACTTTTTGCAAGTTTTTGGAACTAGCATGGGTACTCCATTCCCACCGACCTATGCCAACATTTTCATGGAGCATCTTGAAGCTACCCGATTAAGCTCTTTTCCGCATAAACCTCAGGTTTACCTCCGCTACATAGACGACATCTTCATAATTTGGGAACACGGTCGTGCGACTATAGAAACGTTTATATCCCATCTCAATTCTTCGCATCCGACTATTAAATTCTCCTGCCAGTATTCTGAAAAAGAAGTGAACTTCCTAGATCCTACCGTCATTCTACACAACGGTAAACTTAAAACCACTCTTTTTAGAAAGCCAACAGACAGGCAGCAGTACCTAGATTATAAAAGCCATCACCACAGACACTGCAAACAAGGGATCTTTGTAGGACAAGCCAACAGGCTTAGAAGAGTATGCAGTGATGACAGTGACTACGTAGAGCACCTAGATGAACTCAAGGCCACCCTTATTAACAGGAACCACCCCAAAAGCTCGCTCGATAACGCGTACCAACGTGTGTCTAATTTAAAAAGGGACGACGGTCTCAACAAACAGCGGCAAAACGAAAGCGCCAGGCCACCTGCCCTAATAACTAAATTTTCAAACGCCCTCCCAAACGTAAACAACATACTGCGGAAGTACTACCCCATTTTAGCCAGAAACGACCGACTTAAAAAGACTTTCCGGGAAGCCCCAAGGGTTACCTACCGGGGAAACAGGAATCTAAAATATATTTTAGTGCATGCTAAAACAGGGCCTTCAAAGCAACCAGTCATAGCCAGCTGCTCCCGCCCCAGATGCAAGACTTGTAGGCACCTGCAAACAGACTGCGTTGTAAAAAGCACAGCCAGTAATTATGTCCACAAGATTAATTCAAGTTTTACGTGCACTTCATCCAACATTGTGTATATGTTGGAATGCTCAGTGTGCCACAAACAGTATATAGGCAAAACGAGCCAACCTATGAGCGTACGGTTTAATGGTCACCGGGCAGATACTCTTAGCAAATCCTCCATAGCTGTAGCGCAGTATTTCAACCAACCAGGCCACAATTTTGATGACCTTAAGTTATATATACTTCAGTCAAATTTTAAGTCTCCTAGGGACAGGAAATACCGAGAATCCTACTTAATTCACAAATACAACTCCATGGAACCTGCTGGAATTAATGCGTCTAAGGGCAACTTGGAATCCTTGCGATATTCACCGGGAATACAGCATTAGGCATTTTCGTGCATATACCTCATCCAAAGACTATGACCGTTCACTCTGCTCTGTACCTGGTCACCTAATTTCTTTTTTTTCATTCCTTAGCGTCTAGCTTAATACTCGCCCTCATCCCTCCAACCTTTGCTTTTGGAATTCAATTTTATTTATTTAATTTCTCTCTGTTTTTTTTACTCTGCGTGGTCTTGTGCCCCGTACGTCACTCTAACTTTATCTTTTTCGTTTTTGAGTTTGAGGACAGGCCTGTTCCAGGAATGTTGCCGTGGGTGACACGTGCCATTTCAGTTGCTGGGTCATTGCTTTTTCTTTTGTGTGTGGGTTTATGTGGTTTCCCTCCCTGTTTTTTTTCTCCTTTTTTTCTTTTTTCCTTGGCCTAGTAAGTTTCCCCCGTCTCTATCTTTTCTTTCGACCTGAGGCTTGCAGATAGTTTCTGATAAGGACCCCACCCTCACCGCCTGGTCTGCTTCCGGCGGTTCTGAGATCCTTTCCCTATACCCCGCGGCGGGTCAATAAACACCCTCTCGTCCTTTCTCTCCAAAAATTCCACGAATATCAAGCACCAGCTGACTTCCGTGTGACCTACTTCGCGGCTTAAACTAGATAACCTTCTTGGCCCCTCAATCTCTCCCCCGACACACTCACAAACCCATCAGCTTGCTCAATTTCCCTTCCATCTTTCCCTCTCCTTTCACCTGGGGTCCTACCCCTATATAAACCGTGCCTGCCAGGCGAGAGATTGCCCTGAGGAAAGCAAGTTCTCTTTGCTGAAACGTAGGCCACAGTCGTTCTTTTACCTTGTTCGAAGTTTTTCTTCTCTTGTGTTCTCTACCATGTTCAAAGTTCTACTACTCCCTATATATGGATGTATATATATATATATATATATATATATATATATATATATATATATATATATTTATATATATATACGGTCGAACAAAAGAAGTTTCCAATGGTCCAGAGTGACTTCCTCACCAGTAATTTAGTGAACTTGTCCGGTGTTGTGCTGACAGAGATCGAAGTTCGCACACTATCCAAAGGCCTAAGTTTTTGTCCAGCAACGGGAGGTTTCAGCGAATTCCAGCTTCTTAAAGATTTAGACAATTTCGCTCGCAGCATGAGATTGCGTGAATTCTTTCATGGGCGCCCTAACACGGACAATGCCGGCTCTTTACCCACCTCCAAGCACTGGACGCCACCGACTCAGCGCGATAAATGCCTAGATCTATATATTAGAGCAGTACATCATGACGTGCTTGAAGCCTATAAAAAGCAGACGCCTTTTAGACCCAACCTTTCAATTAAAGAGAAAGAATCACTTCAGCAGTTGGCATGTCGCCACGAAATTGTAATCAAGCCCGCTGATAAAGGTGGAGCAATAGTGATAATGAATCGAGATGATTACATCAAAGAAGCAGACCGACAATTATCCGACACATCCTTTTACAAAATTCTTCAATCTGATCCAACTTTTGAATATAAATAAATTGTCAAGGAAAACCTCGAAGCACTACTGGAGGCCAAAGAAATAGACAAAACGACGGTGCGTTCTCTGATACCACTCAGCCCAATAGCAGGCACGTTCTACCTTTTGCCGAAAATTCACAAGGCACATGTCCCTGGTCTCCCAGTCGTATCTGGCATAGGCACGGTTACCGAAAATATTTCCCTGTGTGTCGACAACTTAATCAACAAAATTCCCCCTAACTTTCCTTCATACATACGAGATACCAACCACTTTCTCTCTGAAATATTAGACCTTGAGATTCCCAGTGGCTGTCTGCTTGTCACCATGGACGTCACGTCACTATATACCAATATTCCCCACTCTGATGGAATACAAGCGGTGATCCACGCTTACAGTGAATCGCGGGAGCCTAAGCCCGTTGAGAATTCCACATTGGCCTTATTACTGAGATTAATTCTTGAGCTAAACAATTTCGAGTTCAATGACAAACACTATGTTCAAGTCAGTGGTACATCCACAGGCACAAGGATAGGGCCAAATTATGCAAATATTTTTATGGCAGTTCTCGAGGAGGAGTTTCTTGCAAGCGTCGACTTGAAGCCATTTTTTTACAAGCGCTTCATCGATGATGTCTTTCTGATTTGGTCACACGGAGAATCCAGCCTCCTAAGATTTATAGCCGAGTTTAACGCGGTCCACCCTAACATTTCTTTCTCACACCAGTTTTCCGCTACCAGTATCAACTTCCTCGACGTGACGGTATCTGTCTCGCAGAACAAATTAGAGATCACCCTTTACCGAAAACCGACGGACTCCCATCAATATTTGCATTTTCAAAGTAGTCACATTAAGCACTGGAAAACGGGCATACCCTACAGTCAAGCGCACCGCTTCCGCCGGATATGCTCCAAAGAAACAGATTTTCTTTCCAACAGTGAGGGACGGAAAAACGATCTGCTTAAACAAAAGTACCCGCTCCAATTAATTGACGATTCCATTCGCCGACCAGGAGCGCTGAGCCGCAATGAACTCCTTAACTCCAGGAAGCCAGCCGACCGACGCCCTTCGAGTAACCTAGTTCTCTCTCACTCCGCATCTGTGCCGAATGTTTCTGGCATGCTTCGAAAGCATCAGAACATATTAAGTCAAAGTCCTCGACTAGCATCTATATTTTCCGAACCACCACGTGTTGTCTGTAGGCGAAACAAAAACCTGCGCGACATCCTGACATCTTCGACGCTCAGCCATTCACCAGTGACCGGTTGTGGGCCCTGCAACAAGCCTCGTTGTCAGGTATGCCCCCACATGACGAAAACAAAAACCGCTTCTAGCACCGCCTCGCACTTCTCTGTAAAACTGAAGGGAAATTTTAACTGTGACAGCACCAACGTAGTTTACCTGCTCGAGTGCAATACCTGCCACCTGCCATATATTGTCCAGACGGCGAACGCGTTTAGATAAAGGTTCAACAATCATAGGGCACACGCCAAGTCTCTTCCTCACCTTCCTTTGTCCCGTCACGTCGGAATCTCGGGTCATTCATTTAATAATTTGAAGGTACCAATATTTGAATCCAATTTCAACATCAACCACGCACGCGAAGTTCGCGAATCATATATCATATTCAAGTTCAAAACCGCATCCTCTGGGTTGAACGAAGGCGTGGGCGCGCTGACATGTTTGCCACAATAATTACTCGCCTCTCTTCCATTCGCTTCTTGCGTGACCAATCCTCTTTTTAGGCATACCAGCGCCGGCTTCATCTCTCCAGGTTCACTCAATTAGCCTCTTAGCGCCGGCTTAGCCACATAGCGCCGGCTTCACGTGACACATTCCTAAGACGAAAAGCGAAGGCGTGCTGACGCGTGCGCCCCAGTTCCTTATCTCGTTCTGCCGCCTTTCCCTCCCCCCCCCCGCTTCTTCTGTTGACACATTCCTAAGACGAAAAGCGATGACATTGACGTGGTGACGCCCGTTCCCCACTTCCTTCTCTCGTTCTGCCGCCTTTATTCCTTTCTCTTCCCCGCCCCCGCTTCTTCTTTTAATTCATATGAGGAGAGGCGCCGATTTACCTCCTTCCTAGACGTCCGTTTGCATTTTTTGTTCTCTTTGTTGTACCACCTGCCAATAAATACTTCTAAACAGGGCGCATTGTAGCGCACCTTTTCTCCCAAAAAACAGGGAGGGCAGTGCATTCCCTCTCATGTGTATGTCTTGCGTTTTTTCTTGTTTTTCTGAATGATGCCGTATTTCTTTTAAAGAGGGCGCACTGTAGCGCAACTTCCTCTCTCTACAGGCACCTATAAAAGCGTTCTGCAGTGTACTGTAAATGTTACTCCTCCGATGAAGACTGGACCACCACTCGAAACGTTAGTAAACATGTTTGTTTTCGTTTTTTGAGACTTGCGTCGGACTCTACTTTTTGAGATATATATATATATATATATATATATATATATATATATATATATATATATATATATATATATATATATATATATATATATATATTGTAAGGGGGATTATAGCTGGGGACCGGCAAGACGCTTGGAAAGAAGCAGAGACCAGAGACGGGTAAGGCAGCGCAGACCGATGTCTCGGTGCGTTCTCTTAGAGCGAGCCACGCGATGCTGACCGTGCCTCTTCTTCTCTCGCGCAGCACCTTGCACCTGCCATCATCATGCGGCCCATAGTAGTCCTTCCTCTGGTACATACCCCGTCGGTTTTACAGGGGAGATTGGCGCACACTAACCGCAAGGTATGTCGTCGTGTCGGAGACTACTATCTCCAGTACAATCACCCCCCGCCGAAAAGAGGAGCCATCCTGGCGACTTAAGGGGACGAAACCACGAGGGGATCGTAGTAGGGCTTCAGACGTTCAACGTGCACTATTTCACGACCTCGACGACGAAGGTCTGAGGTGGGAGTCACGGGCTCGACGAGGTAGTTCACGGGCGATGTTTGTTCGAGAATCCTATATGGGCCGTGGTACTTAGCAAGGAATTTCCCCGAAAGACCAGGACTGGGGCATTGCACACGAAGCCATGCAAGGGATCCAGGTTCAAACGTTGGTGCAGCGGCGGAGCTGTCATGTCGAGACTTCTGGCGTCCTTGGTCGTCTGATGTGAACTTGCGAGCGAGCTGTCGAAATTCCTCCGCGTACCTCGCCATCTCGGAAACAGGGGCACATTCAGAGGCGTCGGGGCAGTAGGGCAAAATAGTGTCGATCAGGCAAGACGGCTCACGTCCATATAGAAGAAAAAACGGTGAAAAGCTTGTGGTCGCTTGCGTGGCGGTGTTATATGCGTACGTGACGAAAGGTAGCACCATGTCCCAATTTGAATGGTCGGATGATATGTACATGGAGAGCATATCTCCAAGGGTGCGGTTGAACCTTTCAGTCAGGCCATTTGTCTGGGGGTGGTATGAAGTCGTGGTTCTGTGGACAATCTGACATTGCTTTAGCAGCGCCTCCACGACGTCAGAGAGAAATACGCGGCCTCGGTCGCTAAGCAGCTCTCGGGGCGCACCGTGGCGTAAGACGAAACGCCGGAGTAGAAAAATGGCGACGTCGCGTGCCGTTGCGGTGGCCAGGGCAGCTGTTTCGGCGTATCGAGTCAGGTGATCCACCGCGACGATGATCCAACGGTTGCCTGATGGAGTGCTTGGAAGGGGTCCGTAGATGTCAATCCCAATCCGATCGAAAGGCCGTTCCGGGCATGGTAGCGGCTGCAGCTCTCCAGTGGGGTGTCGTGAAGGGGTCTTACGACGCTGGCAGTCGGTGCACGAGCGAATGTACTTCGCGACGAACGTGTACATGCCTCGCCAGTAGTAGCGTAGGCGTAGGCGCTGATATGTCTTTAGTGTGCCAGCATGCCCACACTGGGCGTCAGCATGAAACAATGCGCATATCTGGGAGCGCAAGTGACGCGGTATTACTAGCAACCATTTGCGGCCTTCTGCGGAATAGTTACGCCGGTATAGGAGCTCCTCTCGAATGGCAAAATGCGCTGCTTGGCGCCGCAGTGTGCGAGATGCGGAAGGCGTTGTAGGGTTTGCAAGGAAGTCTAGTACCGAAGCTATCCAAGGGTCCTTCCGCTGCTCGGTTGCCATGTCGTCAATTTGTAGCGACGACACGTCGATGTTCGACACCAGCGCTGACGTAGTGGCTTCCGATGGCAATGGCGAACGAGAAAGGGCGTCTGCGTCGGTGTGTCTTCTGCCTGAGCGGTAAACAACACGAACGTCGTACTCCTGGAGCCGAAGTGACCAGCGGGCCAGACGTCCGGACGGGTCCTTCAGCGATGCCAACCAGCATAAAGCATGGTGGTCCGTGACTACTTCGAAAGGGCGGCCATAGAGGTAGGGTCGAAATTTACTAATTGCCCAAACGATTGCAAGGCACTCTTTTTCTGTAACGGAGTAGTTGTACTCGGCTTTTGTCAGAGCGCGACTTGCGTACGCCACGACATACTCGTCAAAACCAGCCTTGCGTTGAGCCAGGACAGCGCCGAGACCGGTACCACTGGCGTCCGTGTGAAGTTCAGTGGGCGTGGTAGGATCAAAATGGCGCAATATCGGCGGTGATGTCAGAAGCCTTCGTAAGGTCTCGAACGCTATCTCGGAAGCCGTTGACCAGTTTAAAACTTATTTGGTGTCACCGATAAGCTGCGTCAATGGTGCGATGATAGACGCGAAGTTCCGGACAAATCGCCGAAAGTAGGAGCAAAGCCCAATAAAGCTTCGAAGCTCCTTCATTGTGTTTGATTTAGGGAACTCGCGAACCGCACGCAGCTTGGCTGGATCTGGTAGGATGCCGTCTTTAGATACCACATGACCTAATATAGTAAGTCTGCGGGCAGCCAAACGGCATTTCTTAAGGTTCATTTGCAGGCCAGCCGAAGTAAGGCACGTAAGGACTTGGTCAAGTCGCTGGAGGTGGGTCGTAAAGTCCGGTGAAAACACCACAATGTCGTCCAAGTAGCATAAACAGATACGCCACTTCAGCCCACGCAGAACATTGTCCATCATTCGTTCGAATGTCGCTGGCGCATTACACAGTCCAAAGGGCATGACGTTGAATTCGTAGAGCCCATCCGGTGTCACAAACGCTGTTTTCGGTCGGTAAGCCTCAGCCATGGGTACTTGCCAGTAACCCGAGCGCAGATCTAATGAAGAAAAGAACTCGGTACCTTGCAAGCAGTCCAGCGCGTCATCTATTCGAGGTAGCGGGTACACGTCCTTCCGTGTAATCTTGTTTAGACGTCTATAGTCCACGCAAAATCGAATGGAACCATCCTTCTTGCTGACAAGCACGACTGGGGAAGCCCAGGGACTCGTGGAGGGTCTAATAACGTCCCGGGACAGCATATCGCCTACATGCTCCTCAATAACGCGGCGTTCCTTGGGTGACACGCGGTATGGTCGCTGGCGCAGCGGTGCGTGGTTCCCGGTGTCAACCTGATGACAGACAGTTGACGTGCGCCCTAGGGTTGTTTGGTGGGAGTCGAAGGACGTGCGGAATCGTTGTAGAAGAACCAGGAGCTGGTCTGTTTGCTCCGCGGTGAGGCCAGTATCTATGGAAGGCAGAAAAACTGCCGGATCGAAAGTGGTGTCGGGGCTTAGCGCGTCGAGATGGCCTGTGGCTGACTTGTTCGGGATGTCGACAACGAGGTGTGGTGCAACAACTTCGACGTACCCAAGACATTCGCCGCGAAGCACTCGAGACGGACAAGGAGACGGGTTAGAAATTGACATGATGCTCGAACCGCATTTGATGTCCAGGACAGCGAACGGCAAGAGTAGGTTTGTGCGCGACGAAAACAGACTGGATGGCGTGAAGTGAACGGTGGCGTCCGGAACATCAGGTGACGAGGCAGGTACAAGAACGGAAGAGGATGGGGGAATGGAAGCATCTTCGGCAGCAACCAATTTCACGCTTCTAGTTTCCGCCGCACCATCATTAGGTGAAAACAGTTCAACTTCTGCACGGAAGCAGTCGATGACAGCACGGTTACGTGACAAAAAATCCCAGCCGAGGATGACGTCGTGAGAGCATGAGCGTAGGACGACCAGTTCAACAATGTGGGGAATGGCTTGAATGGTAACGCGAGCAGTGCACATGGCTAGCGGTTGAACGGGCTGTGCGTTGGCAGTACGAAGAGTAAATCCTGAAAGCGGCGTCATCACTTTGCGAATTTTGCGGCAAAACGTCTCATGAATCACAGATACGGCTGCTCCAGTGTCAATAAGCGCGAGTGCCGGGGTACCATCCACAATCACATCAATCACATTACAAGGCGAAATATGAGGACTTAGCACGTTCGACAGTTTCGCAGCTCGTGCCTCAGGAACTGCGGCTGCTAGTTTCCCTCGGCTCCAGGGTTCACACGGGGGCGCATCGGGGAAATGGAACGGCGGCGTGGGGAAGCAGAACGGCGGCCAGAAAAGGGAAACCCGTCGGGTGAATACGAAGCAGGCGTTGAGCCAGAAGGAACGGGCGCAGAGTGGGGCGGAGAGCCAAAGGCGGGCGCTCGAGGAACGTCACTCGTCTGAAGCGGTCGGCGTCGGCAGAAACGTGCGACATGTCCGGGAACGTTACACGCGAAACATATGGGGCGATTATCGGACGTGCGCCATGGGTTGGGGGCTTTAGCTGCCGCACGAGGATATGGGAGCACCCGCTGACTTGTGGCATACTGCAGCGGCTGAAATGTTGCGGGCGGTGGCTGCGCACAAATCGTAGCATACGTGTAAGGCCCTGCCACCGGGGTATCGAAGGGTGCCGCCATGGTGGAAGGAATAGGTGCTGCCACAGCCGAAAAGAGAGGCGCCGCCACAGGTGCGGCTGCGGGCGCAGCCATGGGCGAGTCGAGGTGAGCAGTAACGGCCGGGACCAGGTGCGCACTCGAGGATGTAGGCTGGTGGTCTAACGGGAGCGCTTCGGCGACTCGGTCTTGAATTACGCGGCGTACTGTCGTAGGTAACGGGCATGAGGGCGTGGATGCCAATGGCTGAAGGTTAAGTTGACGCGCAACCTCCTCGCGCACGAATTGTTCAATGTGTGGAAGAAGAGGCGCAAGATCAGATGACACTGCAAGTGCTGAAAGTGAGGCCCGATGCGGTTCGTCATTCGGGAAGCACTGGCGGGTAGAAATGCGCTGCTTCCTGAGATCGTCGTAACTGAGACACCATTTGATTATGTCTGCAACCGACTGGGGGTCCTTGCTGAGCAACATCTGGAACGCGCCGTCTTCGATGCCTTTCAAGACGTGCTTGATCTTCTCGGACTCGGGCATAGCAGGATTTACGCGCCTACAGAGGTCGACAACGTCCTCAATATAGCTCGTGTAAGTTTCGTCGGCAAGCTGCACGCGCCCACGTAAGCTCTGTTCAGCCTTAAGCTTGCGGACGGCGGGGCGACCGAACACTTCTAAGAATCTCGTTTTGAAGGCAGACCAGGTTGTCATGTCGGCATCGTTGTTGAGGAACCACCGTTCGGCTATTTGAGTAAGGCTATAGCCGACGTTACCACGCTTCGTCGGGTCATCCCAGCGGTTGTAGGCACTCACTCTTTCGAAAGATGACAGCCAGTCTTCTGCGTCATGATCGTCGGCGCCGGAGAACTTGGCAGGGTCGCGTCGAGGAAGAGATCCGGAGCACATGATGGGTTCATGCTGCGGAGGCGCCATTTCACGATGGATTTCTTGTAATAGTGGTCGAATTATGCGCTTGCTCCGTAGTTCCAGGCTGGTAAGGCAAAGGGGAACTGCACCTCCACCACACTGTAAGGGGGATTATAGCTGGGGACCGGCAAGACGCTTGGAAAGAAGCAGAGACCAGAGACGGGTAAGGCAGCGCAGACCGATGTCTCGGTGCGTTCTCTTAGAGCGAGCCACGCGATGCTGACCGTGCCTCTTCTTCTCTCGCGCAGCACCTTGCACCTGCCATCATCATGCGGCCCATAGTAGTCCTTCCTCCGGTACATACCCCGTCGGTTTTACAGGGGAGATTGGCGCACACTAACCGCAAGGTATGTCGTCGTGTCGGAGACTACTATCTCCACTACAATATATATATATATATATATATATATATATATATATATATATATATATATATATATATATATATATATATATATACAGAAAGGTAGGTGGGCAGTCTACAACGCCAAAGGAGGCATGGGGGTGTGGTTAGGCTTTTTTTTTTACTACGGGTAATGAAGTTAACATTTTTTTTAATATTCATAAGAAAGAAAGAAAGAAAAACACACGCCCAAAGTGGGGGCCGAACCCACGCCTTTCGATTAGATCTCGAATGCCTTACCAATTCGGCTATCTGGGCGACTGTGTCCTCCTTCACTTTCTGGTCTATTTATATTTACTAGAAGTGTATCTGACGCTTAAGGGTGGTAGCCAGCGCCACTCTGTGTACACGGGGAGAAGGGGACCTTCTTTTCAACCCCCGGGGCGTGACGCGAACGTCTACAGCCTGTCATGAGCGGGTAACTGGCGGGAAGCCCTCTTATGCTACCTAGGCATCAAGGCTGCCAGAACCGAGACCATCGCTAGGCTTTCGCAGAATAATTTAGTAAGGAAATGAGGGGCTCGTTGAGGAAATACATAAAGATAGGTGAGCAGTCTACAACGCCAAAGGAGGCATAGGGGTGTGGTTAGGCTCTTTTTTACTACGGTTATGAAGTTAACATTTTTTTTAGATATACAGAAAAAAGAAAGAAAAACACGTTCCCAGAGTGGGGACCGAACCCACGCCTTTCGATTAGATCTCGAATGCCTTACCAATTCGGCTATCTGGGCTTTTTTTTTATTGCCTGCTTGGCACATACATAGGAGATGTAACACCCGTACACAAAATATTACGCACACATAAGCACTGGCCCTACTTGGGCAGTGCAGCGAGTTAAAATTCTTTCAGTGTAACCAAGCTGTCCAACAGAGGTAGCCACTCAGGCGGCTCTTTTTGAAGCCTGTAAATTTCTCTCATGTACACCATACTCTCTTTGAAATAAACTCTCGCGGGCTGAGCGTCCACATGAGCGTGTCTGTCAGCCATTCGTGTCTTCCAAATACTATGGAGACTCAGCAGCACAAACATATCATACGGCACGCCACCACTGCTTTGAAAGGCCAAGAAACGAATGACATGGGGCGTTATCACAAGGTCTTTTTTAAGCGTGGGCTTCAGAATGTCCCAGTGAAAAACGGAGTCTGAGCAGTCAAGAAATATGTGATCGATCGTTTCTGGCTTCAGACAAATGCCACAGTTAATGGACCAAGCCACAAATAAGCCTTTTTCTTGAAGCCATGGTTTCACTGGGAGCGTGCCAGTATGCAATTGAAAGAAAAAAACTTTTCACAGATGGTCGCACAGGCATTCTTTTCACTCGCTTCAACACATCCCTGCCACCCTCTCCTCTGTACAAGGAACGGCACAGAGGTTCGGGCAAGCAAACATCAAGCACATCCTTATACAATTGTTTACGAGAAACACTACCTAAATATTCAATGGAAAAACGGGCTTTAAGAAATTTGAAAGAATCGATTACCTCGCGGAGGTAACCACGCACACGATTGTGTGTCACATCACTTGACGACACTACAAAATCTGATAGCTCATCTCGTAGGAACACTTGAACTACAGTTCGTAAAAATAAATCATTCTGGTCTCGCAAAAAAGTATATCTTGCTACTACTTGTCTCAGAAACAAATGTGCAAGGCCGACCCCTCCGTTTTTTACAGAACGGAAAAGATTTGTTCTACTGGTGCGTTCCCATGTTGAACCCCAGAGATAAACTGCAAATACTCGGTGCAACCTTTGCACCGCACCCCTCGCCATGCACAATACCTGCAACACATACCACACTTTTGCGACAATAAAAAGATTACAAACAGTCGCCCGCGTAAACACAGACATATCACGGCCTCCCCATTTCGACGTTTTCTCGCGTGCCTGCTCAGTTTGCTCTTTCCAGTGTTCGGCAGGGTCCCGGTAGTACTCAAGCGGTACACCCAGGTACCTCGTGGGAACCACAGTCCATTGAACATTTTCATACACAGGTGGTGTGGTTTCCCACGAACCATGCCAGAAGCCCGAGCACTTATTCCAATTTATGGTGCTGCCAGAAAGTTTACAAAAGGCTGTGACGCCCTTCACCGCCTCGTTGATGCTGTCCTGCTCTGTACAAAACACCGCAACATCATCTGCGTATGCCAGAATCTTGACCTCAGTTGAGTGCAGCTTAAAGCCATTTATTCTAGTGTTGGTCAAAATCTTTAAACAGAAGGGTTCTAAGTACATTGCAAAAAGCAGTGGACTCAAGGGGCAGCCTTGTTTTACGGAAGATAGGACAGGAAAGCTGGTACTTAATTTATTGTTAACAATGACACTCGCACTGAACTGCTTGTACGCCATCTTAACTCTGTCTAAAATCACTGAGCCAACATTCACGTGCTCTAAAACACAAAATAACACTTCATGAGCTACACGGTCGAAGGCCTTTTCTAAATCGAGCTGCAGCATGGCGACACGACCGCCTATTGCGTCGATGCATTCTAATATGCTGCGCGCTGTGTGTGTGTTCGTGAAAATGGCTCTCCCTTTAATTCCGCATGTTTGGTGCGGACCGACTATGTCTTTTATCACTGTTTGCAGCCGCCTCGCCAGTACTTTCATGAAAATTTTATAGTCAACATTGGTGAGGCTTATCGGTCGATAAGCACTCACTGACTGCAGCTTGATTGGGTAGTCAGATTTTGGGATCAAAACAATATGTGTTTTTCGAAAAGACAAAGGCAGTTCTTTACACTCATACGCTCTGTTAAGTACTCTGTACATGGCCTCCGCTATTTCTGACCTGAGCGCCTTATAGAATGCTGCGACTATTCCATCCGGCCCCGGTGACTTTCCCAAGCTTAGTTCATTAATCGCCGTCTCTATTTCAGCTTTGGTAATTGGAGCTTCCAGCTGTACTTTAATGTCTTCATCCAACTGTGGCAACAGTGTAAGAAAGGTACTTTTGTAATCACTCGTAACGTTTTTCTGAAGACCCAGCATTTCGGTATAATATTCAACAAAAGCCCTCTCTATGATCTGGCTATCACTCGTAACTGTGTTCTTGTAACTTATCTCCTGAATTTCATTCCGTTTTGCGTAACTTTTTTCATCACTGAACGCTCGCCTGGTTGGCGTTCCCCCTCCCCACAATCGTTCGGCCCGTGCCCTTATCATGGCCCCTCGGTACCTTTCTGTATCGATAATCTCAAGCTCAGTTTTTATTTGTTTTATTTCTTTTTTTGTATCTTTCTGGAACGATACTTTGCTGGTTTAAGAAAAAGTCTAGTTGGTCATGTAACTCTTTTTCTTTCTGCTTTTCACAACGGCGTGCAACGCAAGCGTTTTCTATTGCGGCTATCTTGACATTGCTCTTAAACTCTTCCCACTTAACGATGACATCTTCATTATCTACGTCGAGCACTTTTTGAAGCATTTTCTTTACTTGAGCCAAAAAATCTTCGTCCGAAAGAAGCTTCTCGTTCAACTTCCATAGGTTCCAATTGAAGGTGGGCTTTGTTATTTTTGTACCCACGACAATCGAAACTAAAGTATGATCACTAAAAGACACATTTTTAACTTCATAACTGTAGCAAAGTTGTATTACACTACAGGACACGTACACTCTATCTAATCTGGCGTGGCTCTGATTTTGAAAGTGCGTAAATTGCGGAAAACTTCCGCAGCATAGTACGTGACCTACGTCACTCAAATTATGTTCCTGGGTAAGTATACCTAACAGAAGCGCGCTTGCGTCCCGGACGGGCTGGTTTTTTACTCTATCCTCGGCCAAGCACACACAATTAAAATCCCCCAAAAGGATCATCTGTCTATCACACTTGAGATAGACTTCAATGTCTTCGAAAAATCTTTTACGCTCATTTTCTTTGTTGGGTGCATAAATACAAACTATCCGCCACGCGTACTGGCAATACACAAAATCACACACAATCATTCTGCCGTCTTCGCTTACTGTTACACTCTCCTCGCAAACGCCCAAGCTGTTGCGGATGAGGAGTGCGCAGCCGCCGGACGTGCCAACGGCATGGCGCACACAAACGTTGTAACGCGCCCTGACAGGCGAAATCATCCGCTCTGTCTGTTGCTCACTTTCTACCTTCGTTTCCTGCACTGCGATTATGTCGATATCGTTTTCGAGCAAGATGCGGCTAAGCTGATACTGGCGTCTTTTTGACGCCAAGCCCCTCACGTTTAAAGTCGCTATTTTTAGAGCATTTTTTAGTTTCGCAGCCATAAAAGATTAACGGGTCATTAGAACAGAGCGGCGGGTTTTATACACCAAAGGAGCCGAAGAAAGGCTGGTACGATGAATAAGATGCACCACTACTTCTGCGTCTAGCATACGCAGAAAACCACCCTAATCAACTCACACACCATTCTCGGCCCAGTCCGTGCTGCTACGGGGGCCGTTGCCCCGGCGGTTTCCTCTCCAGCGTTATGTTGGGCTTTGGTTTAAGTGAAGAGCGCCGTCCTCCTACTGCTGCTTTCGGCGGCGGTTCTTCATTCGTCGCAAAGAAAGTTCCTTCCTCCTCACACTGCTCGCGTGCACGCTTCACAGCTGCAGCCCCGTTTTCCGCCGCACCTTCCTCCATTGCCTCGTACTGCTCCGAAGCTGAAGCTCCCGCTCCCGTAAGCTCACCTTCATGTTGCTTGTCAGATGAGGTGACCGCTTCGGGCACCGGGAGGCTGGCTGTAGCCTCTCTGTCGGCATCGTTAGGCACTGTTACCTCGGCGTTCGTGACAGGGGGCTTCACTGCGGAGGTAGGCTCAGGGGGCGTAACCTCTGGGGACGGCACGATGTCTTCTCCTTTCGCGGCGTCCTCGACGTCGGCGGCATCCATTATGTATTTCGCCTCACGGTCACCTTTCGTCGGTCCAGTCACATTGGCATAAGTCCGCACACACTCACTCTCGTCGTGGCCAAAGCGCCTGCAGCTAGCACACTGCGGCACTCGGCACTCACGCCGAATGTGGCCGCTCCGTTGGCAGCGCAGGCAGACTGGAACCCGGCCGGGAACCACGACGAGAGCTTGCTCCCCTGCCACACGTAGTTGTTGCGGGAGGTCGTCGACGCTGACGCCTGCTTTCAACCTTAGGGTGACCAAGCGTGTAGTCGACGACTATGCCGTGCAGCCTTGGACACGCCAGCGGTCTCTGGTCACGTCAGTGACCTTGCCGTATGGCCCCAGGGCAGCTCGTATTTCGTCGTCGGGGACGAAGTGGAGAACCCAATGGAGCTTCAAACGGACGTCTTGGTTACGCGGGTCGATGACGACGCATCGACGCCCCTTGACCTGCACTTCACCAGCGGCGACCAACTTCTTTGCTCCGTCAGCATCCTTGAATGTTACCGCCCACACATGGTTCATCTGGTACGCCCCAAGGCGATAACCTCGGGGAGCAGTTCCAGACGAACCAGCATGTCGCAAAAATCTTCCACTTTGTAGGGCCTGGCTTTTACGTCAGCGTGCACAAAAATCGTATTGAGGGCAGTTGGTCCTGAAGGTAGGTGGGGCAGAATAACTTCGTAATCCTGGGAAACACTGTTCACTTCCGTTGACCTGTTACCGCGGGCCGCAGGGCCCGCCGAAGCCGCTCCTTTCACGGAGCTCGCCATCCTGCGTCCGCACTGCGCAGCGGCCGGAAGCAGAATCTCGGCTATCTGGGCGACTATGTTCTCCTTCACTTTCTGGGCTATTGATATTTACTAGAAGTGTACCTGACGCTTCAGGGTGGTAGCCAGCGCCACTCAGACTACACGGGGAGAAGGGAACCTTCTTTTCAACTCCCGGGGAGCGACGCGAACGTCTACCGAATTGGTAAGGCATTCGAGATCAAATCGAAAGGCGTAGGTTCGGTCCCCACTCTGGGCGCGTGTTTTTCTTTCTTTCTTTCTTCTGTATATTTAAAAAAAATGTTAACTTCAATAACCGTTAAAAAAAGAACCTAACCACACCTTTATGCCTCCTTTGGCGTTGTAGACTGCTCACCTATCTTTCTGTATTTCCTCAACGAGCCCCTCATTTCCTTACTATATTATTCTGCGAAAGCCTATCGAGGGTCTCGGTTCAGGCAGCCTTGATGCCAAGGTAGCATACGAGGGCTTCCCGACAGCTACCCGCTCATTGCAGGCTGTAGACGTTCGCGTCACGCTCCGGAGGTTGAAAAGAAGGTCCCCTTCTTCCCGTGTAGTCAGAGTGGCGCTAACTACCACACTCAAGCGTCAGATACACTTCTAGTAAATATAAATAGCCCAGAAAGTGAAGCCCAGAAATGCCTTACCAACAGTCACCCAGGTAGCCGAATTGGTAAGGCATTCGAGATCTAATCGAAAGGCGTGGGTTCGGTCCCCACTCTGGGTGCGTGTTTTTCTTTCTTTCTTCTGTATATTTAAAAAAATGTTAACCTCATTAACCGTAGTAAAAAACGAGCCTAACCACATCCCCATGCCTGCTTTGGCGTTGTAGACAGACAGACAAATGTTTTTATTTGGATGGCTCGAGGCCGCAGGCTTAAGGGAGGGGGCTAATAATGTCCGGCCATGGCTGCCTCGCAAACGAAGTGCCACAACACAGCCGACGTAGCTTGGTGTCGATCACGTGGCCTGATCCAGTCCTCATAGGAGAGGACCTAGGCGGGACGATATTTGGCGCGAAGCCGATCGAATGCCCTACAGTCCCAGACGAGATGCTGGATTGTGGGGGTCACTTCTGTGTTGTAGGCAAAGCAACGGACTGGTCTAGGAAACGTTGCAGCGGAACCACTGTTAGAGAGGTTTCCATCGTGGGATGTAGGTTGGGGAGCGTAATTCCGCCATCGAGAAACCACGTCATCTGTATATGCGTACCCCGACCGCGCCCGGTTGAGGAACACCTGAGCACCTCGGGTTAGACCAGGGGGTGTGGAGTCGTCGCATGGGGGAATAGTAGTGGCCAATTCCTGCCTCCTTCGATTACGTCGACGGCGGCGCTCCACATCTGGATCAGTAAGCAGCGTATATGGTCTTACAGGCAGCATGAACTGGGAACGGTGTAAAGAAGCCTCGCTCGCAAGTTCATGAGCCTTCTCGTTTCCTGGGTGCCCTTGATGGCCAGGAATCCAGCGTACCGTTAGCAGTACTCCAGAGTCAGCTCGAAGTTTCTCGCATTTCTGCTTGATAGCGTGGGCGGTGCTGTTTTGCCTGGGTAGACCAATGAGGCATTTCAGTGCCTCAGTGCAGTCAGTCAACATTTCCACCCGGTCGTAACGCCGTTCTGGGTGATCGGTGACAACCTGGCGTGCAAGGTGAATACCTTCCTCTATGGCAAAAAGCTCAAGTTCCGTTATATCGGGGTCGGCGTCCAGCGAAATCAGTCGAATGCTTCGGAGTTCATCGGGGTTGGACACAGCGGCTACTGCCGCCATACAGGACTCGGCCCGCAAAGACGTGTCCACAGCTATCTGCAGTGTTGTACTGCTCCGAGAAGTAGCACCGGCTACAACCAGCGAGGTCCGCTGCGACGTGTGCCCCCGACGCTGAGTTTTAGAGGGTACAGGTTGTTGCGCTGTAACAAGCGTGTCCTCCCATGGCGGGATATGCTTCTTTATAAGCGGCGTGTCCGCCGGTGCAATATGGCCATCAGCGGTCAGTAATCGGCGCCCTTGCGATGTGATGTCGTGGCGATCGGAGATTCCTCGGGACCAGGCAAGGACCGTTTCTTCGTGAGTAGGAAGGCCAGCATAGCGGTACAGCTGAGTGACGTTCGTGTGTCGGGGAAGCCCCGTGATGACACGAAGGGCTGCCCTGTAAAGCGTCTCAAGCTGTTCCGTCTCACGTTTCGTGAGACGGAAGCACAGAGCCCCGTAGCAGGCTTTGCTCACCAGAACGGCTTGAACTAGTCGGCGGGCGATGTTTTGGAACGCTCCACCGAAGGTATTAGAAATTCTTCGGATAATCTTAGTAGAGGAGTCCATTGCGCCTTCAAGTGTCGAAGCCATTCTGAAGCTCCTCCGGACTCGTGGATTGGAATGCCCAGCACTCTGATCCACCGTTCTGGGGCCCGCTGAAGTGTTTGACCTCCCATTGTGAGAGCAACTAGGGCTTGCTCTTCTGGTCTACCTCTAATTATAATAAAGTTGCTTTTTGCCAAGGAAAGCTCCATTCCTGTAGCGGGGAGGAGACTGGTAAACGTATCAAGAGCTTGTTGCAGACTACGCACAGCGCTTTCTGTCGAGGAATGATCCGCAGCTTCGGTCCATATAGTGACATCATCGGCATATGCCGTGACGTGGACGCCGGGGATAGCTGCAACCCCTCGCACAAGCTTAGCCATGACCAAATTGAACAGAGTTGGAGATAGGATGGCCCCCTATGGAACTCCTGAACGGTTGTCAAAGTGTAGAGTGTCGTGGTGTCCAGAGCGAATTTCCAAAGTCCGGTTAGCCAAGAAACTCCGAACAAAATTGTTCAGTTTCTTGCCCTGGTAGGCGTCCGCCAGCGCTTCAAGAACAGCTACGTGAGTGACTGTGTCATAAGCTTTGCGGAGATCCGACGCAACCATGACGTGCGGGCGCTTGTGATTTCTTTTCCGTAGAATACGCCGCAGGAGAAAAAGGGAATCGTGCGTCCCCAGATTGTGCCGGAACCCAGTTTGACAGGGGTGGAAATACTCAGTTTCCTCCTCGAGGTGGTAATTCAGTCTGGTCACTGCCATCCGTTCTATTATCTTACAGAGGGTAGACGTAAGTGAGATAGGTCGAAGATTGGCCATATCTGACGGGTCTTTCCCTGGTTTCTGAATGGGAGCTATTACAGTATGTTTTAGAGCTGGCGGCACCTGTCCGCTGATCCAGATTTCGTTTATCTTCTCAAGAAGCTCCCCCCGTAAAGGCGCGGGAAGGTTCCTAAGCATTGTCCACGTGACGCCATCCTTCCCAGGTGCACTACGAACATTGATTTGCTCCAAAGCCGCCGTAAGTTCGGCAATAGTGAACAAAGACTCGATAGGCTGTGATTCGTCCACCTCGAGAGGAGCATATACATCCGGAGGAGGCAGGGTTACTGGTTGCGGGAAAAAGATAGAAGCCGATTCCCTTTCGAAGTGCTCCTGATCCATCCCAGTGCGGAGCATCACCGCCTGCACCGTTCCTTGGAGCTTACCGCGTCCACAAAGAGACCGGAACGTTGACCAAAGCTTTCCTGCTCCTGTATGTCGTGAAAAACTTTCACAATACTCTTCCCAGCGCTGGCGAGCGAGTAGTTTTGCATGACGGCGGATCTTCGCGGTTTGTTGCCGTATTTTCACCAAGTCGTGGTACGTGCGGCCACCGGCAATGTACATCTCCTCCAGTTCATCCCTGTGCTTCCAAAGGTTGACCAGGTGACGATCTGGCTGTGGGGAGTCTCCTTCAACCTCTGAAATGCTAGTAGCGGCTTTGGCCGCCCCCAGAATGTGATCTATTAATTCTGGGCAGGGTTTGCTGGTCCATCGTGTCCTGTCGGCTGGATAAGTAGGTCTCTGAAACGCTGCCAGTTCGTATAGAGCACGTGTTTCCGACACTTCTTGTCTATACCGGAGAGCTGTGTCCAGATGGGCTAATGGTCGCTGCTCCACGGTGTCGGCTCGCGAGACCAGGTGGCCACCGCATTGGCTGTTGCCCATGCAAGTCTGGAACGGTATCACGCTGTGCAGGGTTCTGTCTTCGTCGAGTTGCCTGACTAAGGTCGTTTACAAGGTGTAGCTCCACCTCGTCAGCCTCTTCCAGAAGTTGCAATCCTCGACTGCGCGCAATTTGATACCCCGAGGCCTTGTGCTCTGCATTGAAATCTCCAGCGAATACCGCTGCGTCATGAGGGTAAAACGCGCGAAGGAGCCGCATCCAGGAGAAGTTGACCCTCGTGGAAGCATGTTGAGCAGTGCGGGGGCGCACGTATGTGGAGGTAACCGTGAAGTTGCGGCGTCCAACACGGAACCAAACAGCCACCACCTCTTGGGTGTCTGTACCAAAAGTGGCAGTTGGTATCTGGCAGCGGGCTACTGTCTTTAAAACGTAAATGATGGTTTGGCATTCGACGACAGTTTGTGATGGGTCTGACCAGGATGAACGTGTAATACTGGGTGCCGTGTACGCTCTGTAGACGTACAAACTGGGGCCAGTTCCTTGTGTTTCTTGGAGCAAAACCGCCAATGGTTTGGTATCAATGCTTTTGATGCGCTCATTTAGTTCGGGTGCCGCCGCGTGGATTCCACGACAGTTTCATTGCAGTGGCAACAGTTTATCGCTGTTGGGCATGGTTGTTCTCCCTGCTATGTAACTTCGAGCTTTGCTCTGTTTCAATAGCAGTAACTTCTTTTGCCTTCAGATACGGCATAAGTTCCCGTAATACGGATCTCACCAGCGTGGGAAGGTCAATGCACGGAAATCTCGAGGCTGGGGCACAGCGTGGCGTCTGTGTTCGATAGGGTGAGCATTCCTGTAACGACTGGCTCGTTTGGTCTTCGTTCGCCATAATCTTGTCAGCAAGGGCTAGGTTAAGTTGCTTCTGAAGTTGCTTCTGAAGAGATTGTACATGGCGTCATTGGGAGGCGATCTCTTGCCGCAGTATGTTGATGCTGTCTGGCATGTGTGGTTGCCGGGACCGGCGTGGTAACCTGTTGGACCGAGAAACCTGTTTCCTCGAAGCTGTAGTCGACGTAGATGCTGCCGACTGCTCAGACATTTCAGTAGAAGATTCAACCATTACCTCGTTCTCCCAGATGGGTTGTATTCTTCCCTGCACCGGTGCTGTCGGCTTTATTTTGCTCTCTAGCGACGGAAAAGCAATGTTATTAGCAAGGTCGGGTGGTGCCGTATTATTTGTTGCCTTGGAGTCTCTTGCACGCTTACGCACTTTGTGCTCTATGCGCTCCCGCACTTGCTGTAACCTTTTAGCCTTTGTTGGACATACAGTTTCAGTTTCAGTTTATTTGCATTTCTTACATAGCACAAAGAATATGCAGGGAGAGGGGACAGAAAGCTGATGCTATATCAGCTTGACGGGGTCCCATCTCCCCTTACAAGGCAGTGAGCTAGGCAGAGTGCAGCTCTTAATGGAATGAAAAACACTTTGTTTGGTAGAGTAACAGACTGTGTAACGTTAATGAAAACAGCAATGATAGAAAACATCAACTACAGGAATGCAGAAAAAAACACGATAACTTGCATTTTTCTAAAAAAAAAACAATTACTGCAGTGACACAATTTAGGAGAGAAAGAAAGAAATCAAGTATGCAAAAAAAAAATCAAGTAGCCCAAAATATTGAAACATAAGACAACACTATAATGTACGAAATACGAACCGTGTCATGTTCAACGAGAAATAATGTGACAGCAGCCTACGACTCAGTCAAGTAAAGCTATGAATTGGAAATGAAAAACCGAGCAAAAACACAACAAAATTAGAGCACATACATTTCTTCACGTGTCACTACGCTCTTAACCACAATGTTTATGTACAATTCAAGAATGGCAATTTATAACATATTGCTTTAATGCGGATATGGAAATACTGTCTACGTTAACACTTTCAACAATCATGTCATTTAATAGTCGCGAAATACGGTTATCAATGTTATCTAGCCCATGATTGGTTGTAGAGAAAGGAACCGCCCAAGTGGCTTTGTTTCGAAATGTATATCCTGTATCAGGAACCTTTCTCAGGTTGCATAGTGACAGAAATGCGGTATTATTACTGTTTAAGTTCCTTTTATAACTAGCCAGCAACATGAAATTGTACAATTGGGGGACAGGTACGATACTAAGGGAATTATAATAATCGTGTAGTGACACATCGTAGGAAACGTTTGCAACATTTCTAAGCGCTTTCTTTTGAATAGAGAATATGCTGTTTATATTATTCTTCGATGTTGTGCCCCAAACCAAACCACAGTAATTGATTTTGGAAGAGAAAAGCGCGTTGTAAACCATAAGTTTTACTTTTATGGGCAAAATATGACGAAATTTGCACAGAATACCAGAAATCTTTGCCAGACTGCTCAGTACCCGCTTTACCTGCGTATTCCATAGTAAGTGCTGGTTAAAAATAACGCCTAAAGTTTTGACTTCCGAAGCTACTTCAATCCTATCATTACCAATATGCAGGATAAAATTGTAGTCAACATGGTTCTGATAAGGCGTAAATACAACAGCTTTTGTTTTCATAGTATTAATTTGCAAGGAATTAACAGTACTCCAGCGGTTTAGTTTTTCTAGCGTACTATTTGCACTAAAACACAGTTCTTTGGGGTTATCAGATTGTACAAAAAGGCTTGTGTCATCGGCGTAAATTATGAAGGAAGTTTGATCCGTTATGTTTACAATATCGTTAATGTATAAATTAAATAATATTGGTCCAAGTATGCTCCCTTGAGGGACTCCAGCAGTCAGAGTTTTGAAACTAGAGAAGGAAGCAGCAATTTTGATACACTGTTTTCTGTCAGTTAGGTACGAATTCAAAAGTTTCAGTGCAACACCACGAAATCCATAATACTCCAATTTTTCTGAGAGGGTGCGGTGGTTTATTGAGTCGAATGCTTTTGAGAAGTCGACAAAAATGCCCATAATTAGTTTCTTGCTTTCAAAGGATTTAATAATGATATCTTTTTGCGTTAATAGGGCAAGCTCTGTAGACATTCCCTTACGGAAGCCAAATTGACTTGGGGATAATATGGAATGCTTTTCGCAGAAAGATATTAATCTTGCAGATATGACCTTTTCTAACGCTTTTGAAAATATTGGGAGAATGGAAATCGGTCTATAATTTGAAAAATTATTTTTGTCGCCAGATTTGTGTATAACTATTACTTTGGCTCTTTTCATCTTTTCTGGGAACACACCGGAGCTCAAAGAGAGGTTAAAGATATGGTTCAATACAGGTAAAAGACAATCTAGAACAAATTTTATTGGCTTAATCCTAAGACCATCAATATCTCGCGCATTGCTGTTTTTTATGGATGAGAAAAGAGTGTGTATTTCGTGCGGCGTTGTTGGACTTAGAAAAGCAGTATTTTTATTCGCCAGAGTTAAATAATCAGAAACAGACTTGTTGTGTGAGCTATTTATAAGATTTATAAAGTACGTGTTAAAGGCTTCAGCAAGTTCTAAGCCTGAAAGGACTGTGTTATTATTTACGATTTCTTTTACGTCATTTAATGAGTTATTGCGGTTCAGAACGGTGTTTAACTTGCGCCAGACTTCCTCTGGGTGGCTTTTACCCGATTCATTGAATACGTTATTAAAATAGGCTTGTTTAACTCTACGGAGATGTCGACTTAACCCATTCCTGTACCTTTTGAAATTCGCAAGGTCATCAGGGTTCTTACTTTTAACAAACTCTGCGTACAAGGAAGATTTCTTACGAATCATGGCAAGACACTCCCTTGAGACCCATGGTTTTCTTGTCCTTCTTGACCTTTCAAACTTTTTAAATTTAAAACATCCTTTGTAAATGCGCACAAAAATGGCAATGAAGATGTCGTATGCCTCATTAGCGCATTCAGAATTCAGAACTGCCGCCCAATTTTCCGAAGATATTTGTTGCCTAAAGTTCTGAAGGGCAGTAACACTCATGTCCTCAACCATGGCAGTTTCAGAGAGCGTTTTTTTAGTATATGCGGATCTAGTTTTCCAAAACATGTATATTGGCAAATGGTCACTTACACTAGTTGAAACAACTCCAGCTTTTACATCATGTTTATCAGTTTGCGCAATGAACATATCTAACAGTGTTTCAGATTGTAGGGTAATGCGGGTAGGTTGAGTAATTACATTTGTAAAATTGTACGAGTCCAGTAACAGTAGTAGTTCATAGGATGCGGAATTGTCTTCTAGCATGTTTATGTTTAAATCCCCGCCAATTACAAGTTCCAGCTTGTTATCATTGGCAAAACACATAACATTTTCCAAAAAGGCAAAAAACGTTTTTACGCTGCCTGTCGGTGGTCGGTATATCACTGTGAACATATTGCTACCACAGGTGGTTGATAGTACCTCGTAATCTTCAGTTACTGCGGAAAAGTTTGGCATTGGATTTACCAATACGTCACTTTTTATCAACTGTGCAACCCCACCGCCACGTTTGCATTCGCGATTTAAAAAGAACGTTCCGTAACCGGGAAACCTAGGCACGTCATATTCACTCGTACACCACGTTTCAGTTAACATTATAATGTCGAAATGGAAGGAAAAGTCACTGAGGAACGAAAATAATTCATCTTCCTTATTTCGTGCGGATTGCACATTACAATGAAAAAAACTGAGGTACCTGCCATCTTTGGGACAGGTGACGTTTTCAGGTTCTAGCATGAACAATTAACAAATAATAATTGCATCACGACAAAGTGAGAAAGAGAACAAGTTTTCAAACAAACGCGGGACAAAGTTGCTTCCTTTTTGCCTTCAGAAAGTTTAGTGGGCGTATTTATGCAGTGAATGCCGATAACAGCATAGTCGTGTCGTAAAGATAATATACCATGGTAAGCATGAGCAAGAATGATAAAATATGCAGAACAGGGCACGTACAGATTCTGAAGAATGAAATTTAAAGTGCGATTACAGCAAGAGCAATATTTTCTTTCTATCATGTTACTTCTACACAAAGCGATTCTGCGTTCACTACCGTTTGAACAAGCCATGGCGAAAAAGAGGTGTGGCATACACAAAGAAACTGTACAACTCGTTACGTCATTTTGGCAAGATCAGACGCGGAAAAGACCTTAAGTAGAGGCGCCCTGTCAGCCCTTCGTGCAAAGATGTTGCCATTTCGCACCCAAACGAACTTCCATCCTACTTCCCGTACAGGATCACATCCTACAGGATCACGTGCTTGTGCCTTCCGTATGGCATAAATTGCAATAAGGCATCGCGTTTAAGCAGGCCTCCGTTTTATGACCTCTTCCCCAGGTTGCGCAGACAGTCGCATTTGGACAGTGTTTCTGGAGGTGCCCATCCTTGTGACATCGGTAACAAACCAATGTTCGGGGCACATACGGTTTCACAGGACATAATTCGAAATAATTTCTCACAATCTTAGGTGGATGGCTGGTGTCAAATGTCACCAGAGCATAGTCGGTGCTACCCAAGCGTTTGATGTGGAGAATCTTTGCCGATTCACAAGTTGTATTAATGCGCAGGTCCTCATCTGTATCATTCGGGTCCACCCGGATCACTCCGCGCGAGCAGCCGTGTGACGTGAGAAACTGTGCGTCGAACTTAATTGTGCGGCCATCAATGGTCATCGAAGACATTCCGCGCAGGTTTTTCGCATGAGTCTGATTATATAACGTGACTGTCGTGGAGTTGCGTCGAAGGTCAACGCGAGTCGATGTGAGCACGTTCAATGAAGTATGCGGTGCTACTTTGGCTATGACCGCTGCCAGCCCACGTCGCGAGATAGCGGAGATGCTGGCGTTGTTTTTAGGACGAAGCAGCCCCACAAATTTCTCTTTTGACATACGAGTAGAAGCTTCTGCTGTATGGCGCGGCGGCTTGCTGCGGCGGTGAACAACAGTCGTCCATGCGCCACCATTACTGTTGTCCTCCGATGCTACCGACTCTAAATGCGGCGTTTTAGAAGGGCTGCGGGAGCCATCGGAAATCTGATAACTGAACTTGCGTTTACGTACATCCTTCAGGTGCTGTTCAGTTGGTGGTAGGCTGTCCGTCACCGTAGGGGTAGCCATGGCCGAACGCGGCGGCACCGTGCCGACCGGAGGTGAAGAGGTGAGTCAACGTCTGGACCAATTAGCTTGAAATTTCGCAAGAAGAAGGGGGAACGTAGCAGCACTAACTGAGAAAAATTTGGTGATGGTCAAGTTAGCAGGAACAGCGTAAATTATACTGACCGCACCACCGAACGACGGTGGGTGGCCGACATGGCGTTGTAGACTGCCCACCTATCTTTCTGTATTTACTCTCAACGAGCCCCTCATTTCCTTACTATATATATATATATATATATATATATATATATATATATATATATATATATATGTATATATATATATATATATATATATATATATATATATATATATATATATACAGAACATGAGGGTTGGCAGTCAAGAAAACCTCGGAAAGCAAAGGGGAGATTATGGTGGGTTATAGAAACAGATGAAGAATTTTTTGAGTCAGAAAGAAAGCGGTGAAAAAATGCCCGCCGGGTGGGATCCCACCAGGCGGGCATTTTTTAACCATGATCCTTGATATGGTCCATGATCCATGATATGGTATGATCCAATGATATGGTCCATGATATGGTATGATCCATGATCCATGATATGGTATGATCCATGATATGGTATGATCCAACCATGATCCGACCCCCAAAAGGGGCCGCAAAGAAGCTCCATTTCCACATCTTTTAACAACCGCCTTTCCTAAACCGGACAACTACTCGTTTCTTGTAAGCGAGTCAGCTGCGTCAGCAATACCTGTCGCTTCCCTGTCCGTATTCCTGGTTACAAAATTTCTGCAAAGCACATTAGGTGAAACGTATCAAGCTAAAAGGTTCAGGGCAGGAGCAATCCTTGTCAAAGACAACACCTTACAACAAGCATACACCCTTCTTGCCCGAACCCGCATCCTTGATCTATACATCAGGGTCACGCTCAATCGCAGCCTCAACAGCTGGCAGGGTGTCATTTCTGAGCCCGATCTGGTAACCGAAACAGATGACGACCTTCTTGAAAGTTTAAATGATCAGGGCGTCACAGCCGTGGTTCGCATCACGATTTGTAGAGATGACAAAATAATATCCACCAAATATATCCAAACATTTAACGGCTCGTCACTCCCACATCATGGCAATGCAGGCTTTATTCGGTGTTTCATCCGTCCTTATAACCGAACCCCCGCCGCTGCTTTAAGTGGTTCGGGCACGGTAGAAACTCTTGCCGCAGCAAAACAACCCTTGCGAAATGCGCCGATGAGGACCACCTTACTGACTACTGTAATTCTAACAACTTCACATGCGCTAACTGCAGGGGCCCACAAGAAGCCTACTCCGGGCCCTGCGGGAAGTTCCGTCTTCTAAATAAAATAATCAACATCAAAGCAACCGAGAACGTCTCCTTTCCTGAAGCGCGAAAGAGGTCCGTCTCTTTCCGTCTGTAGAGGTACGCCTACGCAGCTCGCCGTGGGGCGGAGCGGCGTGTGGTTTTCGCAGGGACTCAGTACCGGAGTCGGTTTTTGCCCCACCGCCATCCTCGCCGGACTGATAAAGGCAGCCCAACCAGTCACTTCACCGCTTGCTGACCCAGCAGCGGTTGTGGTGACAACAGTCTCTATCGGGACCGATGTGGCTACTTCCCCTGCTGGAGGCTGTCGGGTAGGTGGAAAAAAAATTTAATGAAACATCCCCCTCGCGAGGGGCACGGTCAAATGCAGAGCATTTTCGGGGGGCGCACGACGTTAAGTAGGTTGGGTTACGTTAATGTTGTTGCAGTTGTTGCTGTTGGTTGTTATTGTTGTTGTTGTTGTTATAATTATTATTGTAATTAATGAGGAGTCGTAATTAAGTGGTAACATGACATCATTTATTATCTGGTTCGAAAGAAATTGACAGCGAGAGCGAACGCCGAGAACCGCCCCGTCACGGCCCGACCGCGCCACGACCACGTCACGACTACGTCACGATCACGCCACAACTATTGATGCTCCCGCGCCAAACTACGACGCATGCGCGCCCCACCTGTTGCTGAATGCGATCCGAGCACGCAGAGAACACGCGAGGAGCAGCGGAGAGCAGGCGAGGAGGAGTGGGGGAGAGGGCGCACCTGGAACGGCTGTTGCGGACGAGGCCGCGCGCTCCCGTTTGACTTCGGCGCCGCGGAACGCAGCCGCGGCGGAGAGGAAGCAGACGACGCAGGCGACGCGCCTCCGTTGTCATAGCAACGCGGCGCATGTGCAGAGAGCAGTGGGGGTGAGATCAAGTGCGAAACGCGAGGAGCAGCGGAGAGCAGGCGAGGAGTGGGGGAGAGGGCGCACCTGGAACGGCTGTTGCGGACAACGAGGCACGCCAACGCCGGGTAACATCGTGAGTTAAAGAAATTCTCTGCATTTAAAAGACCGCCCCTCATCGGCTCCCTCCTCCGCCGCACTTCCCATGCCACCACTGATCTTTCCGACGCCCTCAGCGGTGGCGGCTCAAACGAGGGGCTCCAGGGAGGGTGCCAAGTACACGAGGCCCGGTCCGCCAGTCACACTCCCTCCGCCTCCCCACTCCCCGCGGATATCTCATGATGAGATGGACGTCGGACCACTCGTACCTGCGTGGCAGCGAAAGAAATGGTCTGCAGCGTCCAATGTTAAAAAAAGCTCAAAAAGCCCCTTCCGAAAATACCAGCGTAGAAAGACAAAACATGAACATGCACAAGCACTGCAGCAGCCCTTCAATATATATAATGGGGAAAAAACGTCATCCAGTGGAACTATAGAGGCCTCCTTAAAACCTTGTTGATGTCTACGAGATATTGTATCCCAATCATCCAAGTGTGATGTGCCTAAAAGAAACACATTCAGATTCAAACTCCAAGCACAAATTTCTTGAGTATAGTTACACGGTATTTAGGAAGGACAGGAATGGTGGTGGTACATGTTAAGGTGGTGCGGCTATCATCACCACGAATTCCTTGGCGTGTCACACTATCCATTTACAGACCGTCCGTCAGGCTGTTACCATTGGAACTGTATTCTTCAATACGCTTATAGCAGTATGCTCTCTGTACATCCCTCCTGACTTTAAGCTCTCCAGCTCAGATTTGAAGGGCCTTCTAGATCAGCTACCCGTACCTTTCATTCTCATAGGTGCCCTGAATGCACACAACTATCTTTGGAGATGTCGCACGGATGCCCGAGGTCGCCTATTTCTAACATCGTCGGGAGCATGCCTTTTCAACAAAAACACCGTACATACCATACCATAAAGCACAACAGACATGCATTTCTTGACTTGGTTATTGGTTCCGCGGTCCTCTTTCCGTGCCTTCAGTGGGGCGTAGGTACAAATCCATATGGCAGTGACCACTTCCGTACCTGACTAGCACACATAGGTAAAGGCACAAACAGTTCCACTTTCCCTAAAAGGCTCAATGAAGCATGAGCGAACTGCAGCAGTGCCTCCTGTATAAAAATCTGTGCCGGTCACACCGCCATCTGGGGCCGTCGAACGCCACTGCTCTCCGATGCCGCTAGGGGCGCTGGACAAACGGGGTGACGCTGCCGCCATTCCGTCCGTGTGTATCGTGCAGCCCGTTCAGCGGTGTTCATTTTCGCTTTTTGAAACAGTTTTCGGCAAGTACGTGCGTAGAATGCTTTACGATGGCCTACTGCTGTGTGCCATTATGTAATTACGACGAGAAAAAGAAACCAGCAGGGCTTTCATTTCATGAAATACCCGCGGACGCAGACGCACGAGCACGATGGCTTGCCGCAATGCAACCAGACAAGTGGTCGCCGAACACCACCTCATGCTGTGCAGTCAACTCTTCAAAGAGGAATTCATAGAAGGCAGGCGGCGACGCCTAAAGAAACGGGTTGTGCCGTCAGTTTTTGAAGGACACCGGCCCCATCTCCAGCCGACATCAAGGCCGGCGAGAAATACAACATGCATCGACAAACGAGTGAGTGTTACAATAGCGCAAAACGACTCCGCGAGCGGCAACACTACTTCAGCAATGGCGGATACGGCGGATTGTTGCGCCATGCACAGATCTGTGGAGGCCATCTTGTGTGATCAAGGCGTCCACGTAGACAGCAGGTCAACTTCGAGTGTGCTTGTCACTGAGAAAACGAAGTGGAGAAGAGAAAGGGAGTTGAGGAGCCAGCTGCTTCGACTGCAACGGACCGTCGACAAGTGCAAAATGGAATTGAAAAGGCTACACGAGGATTCCCTGGTTGCGAATGTTTCTTACATCGAGGAAAGGGCGAAATAAAAAGAAACTTCAGCTCCAATCTTGATTGATCAGATTGAGAACTTCAAGAAGAGGTAAAGCTGGTCCGAGGAGACCACCCGACGTTGTGGCATTTGTCGACAAGGGCATACGAACACATTCGCGGTAAAATGCTTTTGAATCTTCCTTGCATGAGTTTTAGCAAATACTTGGGAACCACCAGTGGAGAAACAGACTTCAGCGAACCCGCCGAAGCTCGCCTTAAAGTAGAAGCCGAAATCTTCACTTTACCGCAGTCAATAGTGTGCTCAATCATGGTCGATGAAATGAGGATCAGGAAAAAGTTGCAGTCCAACAAACAGCAACACTGCTTGGTGGGGCACGCAGATGTCTCTGCAACAACTGAGTGGGGACCTCACCTTAACGAATCCTCTTCTCTGCTTCCTAATTGCAGGGCTCTCTAAGTCGCATCGCATTCCAGTGGCATACTATTTTACGAAGTGGTTGACAGGCCCACAGCTTCAGAAGTAGTTTATTTTTGTGCTTGAAAAAGTATAGGCCTGTGGTTTCAGGGTAGTTCGCGTAGTGAGTGATAACCACAGAGTGAACGTCAATGCGATGACAGTTTTGGGCAATGGCCTTCTTACGTACCGGATGAAACATCCCTGGGACAGTAGCAGGCTCCTATTTTTACGTTTTATTCCGTGCCATGTTTTAAAAAATGTGCGCTCGCAGTTTCTGGCCCACGATATTGGTCCGAAAGAGTGGTCTCGTCGTACTACATCAAGAAGCTCTATGACCTACAGAAAGCACCTGGTTGTAAAGCATGTCCGCTACCTCAGCCGAAAGCATGTGTATCCAAACAACATAGAAAAATGAATGTCGCAAAGGCAATTCAAGTCCTGCCGCCTGATGTTACAGCGGCCGTGGAGAATGAGAGACCAAGATGGGCACACATCATGTAATCATTCGCGGCTGCAGGCAAGGTCATCATTTTCATGGAAAACATCTATCGTTGGTTCGTGCTGCATGACACAAGCAACACGACCCAGCACATCCGCGAAAAATGGCCTGACACTCAGAAATTCGACAATTCCGAAGATGCCGGACTGGAGTGGTTTGAGGTACCACTGCCCATGTACTTGGACGAACTGGCAAAAAGCTGTGGAAATTGAAATGAATTTTTGACGAAAGAAACTTACGAAGCATTCCTCTTGACCACGTATTCTACTGTTGCCTGCATCAAGTACCTGCTAACAGAGAAGTTCCATTTTGTTCTTACTCGGAAGTATAACAGTGACCCCATCGAGTCGCTGTTTGGAACATTGCGGATGTCTTCTGGCTGCAATGACATGCTGAAGGTTCGTTCTGTTTTGTCAGGCCTGGAGAAGATTCTGAACACTGGAAGTGCCGCATCCAGCGTGGCATCAAATGTTGCTCACAGTGAATGTGCACACATGTGGACAGGTACCCTTCTTCTTCTCATCCTTCTCCCTCCTTCGCCAGCACAGCAGGTTCCTAAGCTACAGAGTTGTGCATGTGTTTTGCAATGGTTCAACGCAACAGTCTTGCCTAAGCACTTGCCCTCACTTGAATTTTCAGCAACTGTTTACGTTGGGGCTATATTGCCCGGGTCATAAACGAGCACATGCGTTGTGAATGTTACACTTCAGTCTGCACAAAGACAGCAAGCAATCAACCCATCTTGCAGTTTACTCGCAGCCAGGACCGAGGTGGGCTGCATTAGCCGTTAGACCAATTACCGGTTCCCTGTGACGTGCTAAGGGCATTTGTTGATCGTTCTCTGAAGGACAATTCCACTCTAAAAATTCATTGTCAACCCTGCTTAAGTTAGCTGTGCCAGTGCTGTGTGCATCAAACCTGATGAAGTCTGCAGAGATTGATGACACTCAAAGAGGTAAGCTCATGCAGCTGATATCTGTTCGGTTTTTGCAGCCTGTGCTGGTGAACTATGCATTCAACGTCAGCATGTCAGTACGTCACTATGCATTCAACGGCGTATGTTTTTGTTGTGTGACTCAATCGGTTGGCCTGCCCATCAATGTAGGTCACCGAACTCGATTTATTGATTTAGCGTAGTGTATTTTGCTTACGGCTAGTGCGTGAAAGCTGGCAGCCAAGCCTCTGTAACACTAGGTAACATCATTCAGCGATTACACCCGCTATATATTGAGGTTTTAGCGCTGAAAATTAGAAATTGCGTCTGTTTAATTTTCAGCATGGCGCAAGAAACACGGCCGCTGCGGCGTGGAGCGAACTCTCGCACCCCGTTTAGGCCGCGGCACCTGGTGGCGAGGCTCTGCAATTGCGCTGACGGAGTAGTCCATTCTTCTCTTCCGCTTTTACCGGGCACTGATAGTTATAAAGAAGGCACTGACTGGAGTACATTTACAGAAACATACAAACTACACCACACATCCATAACACCCCTACACGTGTTGGAAGCAGCCCCATTCATCACGGCTCACATCCTTGACGCTGCCAATATCTGCATTCCCCAGACCTCTACTGCCCCGTGCAACCCAAGGAGGCCCTGGTGGAAAGAGAAATGTAGGCGTTCGCGAGAGGCCCAGAACAAGGCGTAGGGTAGCCTTCCTCGCTACCCCACGCCCGATAACCTTGTATACTTGAAACGGCCAAAAGCACTCGGAAAGCGCATGCGCCGTGCGGCGAAACGGTTGAGTTGGTGCACCTTCTTCACATCTATAACTCCCACCCAGACACGCAAAGTATGTACCCGAATACGAAAACTTAAAGGAAAGCACACACAAAGCCTTTTTCCTGGTGGGTGCAACAAGGGACACACTGGTAGACCAGGCTAACACAATCGCACAACACTTCCAACATGTGTCCAGCTCTGCACATTACACAAACACGTTCATCAAACACAAAATTTGTTGCGGAAAGAAGCCACTACGTGACAAAAAAACAAACCGAACCCCTCTTATAGCTCCCATTCACTTCATGAGCTGAGAATGAAACACATGTAAACCTTCAGCTCCGGGAGAATGAACGCGAGAGAAAGGACGATCCGACGTCGCCAGCGCTTAGCCGGTGCCACACAATTCACGCCGGATAAACAAATCCGCGAGTTTATGGAATTGCTGAAGCAGCAGGCTTGGGGTGCGGCTTGATTCCGGCGATCATTGCCGGCAACACAATCCCTCACCAGGGCAGGATTGGCCACATTCGTGTAGTTATGGCCCCACCCTTCCAAGAATCCGGCAACTAAGCCTCAAATGTCAGTGTCCAGCGGCTGCGAAGCAACTGACCACGGTGGCCGTCAGACCTGTTGCTATATTGCTTCCGAGCGAATAATGCTGAGAGCACCAGCCACGAACGACATGGCAAGATTGAAGCCGGTTTTATTCCACGCAGCTCAAATCCCGATGATGATGATTCCTTGATTGTTGGTGGTGGTGGTGATGATGATGATGATGATGATGATTACATATCAACTCTTCCCCCCTTATTAGGTAAAGCGTTCAGAAGAAAAGCCGTAGCGGTCAGGGGGCCGTCGGAGCCTTGCCGATTTCCGCCAAGTTGGTGGGTGGCCAGCTCCCGCCTTTGTTGCTTCCGGGCTGTCTTGCACTGAGGTCGTAGTACCGGGAGATGAGGTCAAATCCGCCTGCGATAAGGACGGGGCACTTTCGGCGGCGGGTCCATGCTTGTTAACGCCTTCCGAGCGACAGTCTTGTTCTTCAGCCCGACTCCTCAACTGGTCCAGCTGCCGCCGGGAATCCACCGTTGAGCTGACCCAAAACTTGGCATCCAGACGGGGTCAACGGCATTAAATTTATCCCTTATCGCTCTCGGTCGGATTTCTGCCCTATCCTTGTCCAGTGTGATGCAGTCCATTGTGGTTGTGATCTGATATCCCAGTAACAGCTCCGCAGGCGACTTGCTATCCTTGATAGGCGTTCAGCAATATCGGAGCAGAAACGGAGATATGCGTGTCTTCAGGTATATTCCAGAGTTTTTCTTTAGCCCTCCTTTGAGGGTGCGCACCGCTGTTTCAGCTAATCCGTTGGACTGTAGATGATACGGGGCAGTTGTGAGATTTTGCACGCTTTTTCGTGCCATAAACTCGCGAAAGACAGCGCTCACAAATTGCGGTCCGTTATTTGAAACGAGGGTTTTTGGAAGGCCAAAAGGTGCAAACATTGACCTTAGGGCATCCTCCGTTGATTGCGCTGTGGCAAATTTCGTAGGAACTGCTTCCATTCATTTTGTTTTGGCGTCCACCACAACCAATAACATCTGGCCGTCTATAAGACCGGCAAAGTCTCGATGTATTCGGCTCCATCTTTCGCCGGTATCCGGCCACGCCAAAGGTATCTGGGCTGGTGGCTACAGCGAGACCTGAGCACACGTACCGCATAATTTGACGAGCCGTTCGATGTCGGTATCCAGACCCGGGTACCAAAACAGGGTTCGGGCCATGCTTTTCATGGATGTCATTCCGGGGTGTGTCTCATGCAGCAGACGCAACATGCGTTTTGCCCCAGCGATGGGAAGAACAATGTGGTGTCCCCAATATACCAAATTGTGGCTTGTGGTTAGCTCTGTTCTCCGGTTAAAGTACGGACGGAGGTGTTCGTGACCCTGTGGTAGGGAAGATGGCCATCCCTCTCCAATGGACTCTTCGACTTTCCGGGGGATGGCGTCTTGATTAGTCAGTTGTGCCACGTCGCGAGCGCATATAGCCGTTTCTTTCAGGCCTTGGGTATACAAAACACATGCGTCGGGGCAGTCATCCCGCGGCTCCGTGACCAGCAATGGCTGTCGACTGAGGGCGTCAGCATTAGAATGTTCACTGCCCTTGCGATACTGCAATTCGTAGTTCTACTTGCCCAGAAATAAGGCCCAACGCTGGATTCTCGCTGCAGCCATCGGTGGAATCGCCTTACTTGGATTGAATAAGCCAGTGAGAGGTTTGTGATCTGTTACTAACACAAATCGATGTCAATACAAATAGTCCTTAAACCCCGCGACGCCGAAGACACGAGCCAGCGCTTCTTTTTCCAACTGGGAGTAATTGCGCTCGGCCTTTGTAAGTGTCCGGGACGCGGAACCCAATGGGGCAGTCAACACTGCTGACACGGTTCGACAAAACAGCCCCAATGCCTACACGTGCCGCGTCACACTCGAGTCGTAGCGGCTTATCAGGGTCGAAGTGAGCAAGGAACTTGGGAGCCGCCATTGCCTCCTTAAGTGTTTGGAACGCTCGCTCTTGTTCCCGCTTCCACTGCCACCGGGTCCCTTTAGCTAAAAGGGCATATAGCTGGGCCAGCATGGTTGCAAGATGTGGCAGAAATTTGCCGTAATAGTTTACGAGTCCCAGGAAGGCTTTCAGCTCACTCATCGAAGTGGGTGCTGGGGCTTCGATGACAGCTTTCGTGTTCTCATCATTTGGCCGCAGGCCTTTAGCATCAATACGATAACCTAGGAAACTGACTTCATCTTGCCGGAAGTTGCACTTCCCTTTGTCAAGTCGGATACCGTACTCCCGCAGCCGCTGTAGGACCTGTTTTAGCCTGGACAAGTCATTCCTTTTCTCCGCTATGATAACGTCATCCAGGTATACTTTCACGCCAGGAATATCGCCCAGAAGCCCATCCATCCGCCTTTGGAATATGGCCGGAGCAGAACTTACGCCAAAAGGCAGCCGGTTAAAACAAAACAAGCCCTTGTGCGTGTTGAGGACTGTCATCTTCTTGGCCTCTTCATCCGACGGTAACTGGTTGTAAGCTTGACGTAAGTCCAGAGTCGTGAAGACTTCTCCTCCGTTTAGCTTGGCAAAGATGTCATCCACTCGAGGCAACGGGTAACGTTTCATCAGCGTTGCTGCGTTTACTGTCATGTCAAAGTCTCCGCACACTCGAATGGAACCACCGCCCTTTACGACGGGTACCACTGGTGTCGCCCATTCGGCGGTTTTCACCGGTGCCAGGACATCTTGGGAAACCAGCTGGTCTAGCGCGTCCGACATCTTATCCCTCAAGGCGTAGGGTAGCGTGCGGGCCTTGCAAAACCGTGAACACGCGTTTTCTTTCAGCTGAAACGTCACCGGTGGTCCCTTGCAGAGCCCTAGCTCCAGAGCGAACACGTCGGCGTATTCGTTGAGCAGCTGTTGTAGTTTCGTTCCAGCCGCTTTTACCTCGACTAGTTGCACACTCGCGACCACATTAGACAACATTGCAACGCCCACTTTGTTGAACGCCTTGATTGTATCTCTGCCGCACAAGGATGGCCCTGAGCTGTCGACCACTATTACTGTGCCAGCCACATCTTCCACAAGTGTAGCGCTTTCCCGGGCAAGATGTAGCGCATCCGGCTCTGCAGATTGCATGCTTTTAGCGTTCTCAGCCGCTTCCTGTGCTGATACAACAAAGTCTTCCTCCTGGTCGAGTGTTAGCTTTCGTTGCGTCAATAAATTTCTTCGCACATCTTCATCCCGCGCACCGCAAACAATTCGGTCTCTTAACATGCGCTCCAGTGAAGTTCCGAAGTTACACTTCTCTGCTAGCCGCCGAATTTCCGCAATGAAATCCTAGGCCCTTTTACCTTCTTGTTGTGACCGCCTGAAGAAAGCATAACTGGCAGCAATCTCGTTGACTTGCGGGGCGTAGTGATCTTCCATATGCCCGATCACTTCCTCGTAGCTGAACTCATTCACCTTTTTCGGGTGACATCGCGCTTGCACCACTCGCACCGCACTGTTCATTAGCGAAGCTATAAGCAGTGCTCGCTTCTTCGTCGGCTCCTGGATGCTATGAGCTTCGAAGTAAGCTTCCAGGCGAACCCGGTACGTAGGCCACGTACCTTCTCCGTCGGCGAATTCCGGTGGCCTCCCGGCACTCATCCTCGCGTGGGACTACTCGCCTAGCACAAGCGCGATCCTCGTCGCCACTGCTATATCGCTTCCGAGCGAATAATACTGAGAGCACCAGCCACGAACGACATGGCAAGATGGAAGCCGGTTTTATTCCACGCAGCTCGAATCCCGATCATGATGATTCCTTGATTGTTGTTGTTGTTGTTGTTGTTGATGATGATGATTATGATGATGATGATGATGACATATTACCTGTGACTCAGCAGAGGGTGCAAAGAATCCCTGGAGCCGGACAGGCCGCCATTTGAATCTGAAGCTGGCAGTGTTTAACAGGATAACTTTATCTAGCGAGGCCAGTCTTGAGCTAGAGGTGTTGTTTGAAGACTTAGAGGGCATTAAATGGATATAATAGGACTTAGCGAGGTTAGGACAGGTGAAGCCTTTACAGTGCTTAAAAATGGACACACCCTATGTTGCCTGGGTCTTGTGGACAGAAGGAAACTGGGAGTGGACTTTCTGGTCAATAAAAGCATAGCTAGCAACATAGACGAATACTACAGTATTAACGAAAGGGTAGGCGGTCCTGTAATTGGGCTTAATAAGAGGTACATCATCAAAGTGACACAAACCTACGCGCCTACAACCAGCCATGGCGAACGCTTGTATGAAGACGTGGAATCGGCGATGGATAAAGTAAAAACACTGAATACCGTATTTATCGGAGACTTCAATGCTAAATTAGGCAAGAGGCAGGCTGAAGACACGGCAGATGGGAACTGTAGTCTGGGTTGTAGAAATAACACAGGAGGCTTATTCGTAGAGTTCGCTGTATACCTTCTTCCGCAAAGGGAAAGCCTGAAGTGGACGTGGAGGAGCCTGAATGGGGAGCATAAAAATGAAATAGACTTTTTATATAGCGATAACCCAGGTGTTGTGCAGGATGGTGAAGTGCTCGGAAGGGTAAGGTGTAGTGACCACCGTAAGGTAAGGCGTCTAATTAGGCTACATTTGAGGAGAAACCGTAACAAGCCAGTACGAAAGAAGCCGATCAATGAACTAAATATAAGACGGAAAGTTGAAGACTTCAGGATTGCGCTGTAAAACCGATGTTCAGCTGTAACCGAGGAAGTTGAGTTTACGACCCAGGAAGCGAGCGACAATCTCACACGCATTATCACGGAGTGCGCACTAGAAGTCGGAGGTCCGATTTTTAGACAGGATACTGGTAAACGTTCCCACGAGATGAAGGATTTATTAAGAAAGCGGCAAAGCATGACAGTATCCGCGACAGCTGACAGAATAGAACTAGCGGAGCATTCGAAGTTAATCAATAAGCGTAAAGTGGTCGACATACGGAAGTGTAATATGTAGAGGACTGAGCACGCTGTAAAGAACGGAGTTCGTTTGAAAGCTGCGGACAGGCGTCTAGGCACGGGGAAAAATCAGATGTATGCACTTAAAGATAAGCAAGGCAATGTCATCACAAATAGGGATAAAATAAAAACAGTAGCCGAGGAATAGGGATCTGTACAGTAGCCGGGACATCTAGGATAATGCCGAACGCGAAAGTAGTTCAGAGGAGATAGACATCCCGCCAGTAACGACCGAAGAAGTAAGGAGGGCTTTGAAAGAAATGAAAGGGGGCAAAGCACCTGGTGAGGATCAGATGACAGCAGATCTCTTGAATGATGGCGGAAAAATTTTACTTGAAAAACTGGCAAACCTGTATACGCAATGCCTAATTACCGCGACAGTACCGAAATCTTGGAAGAACGAAATCTTGGAAGAACGAAATCTTGGAAGAACATCGCCCTAATCCATAAGAAAGGTGACATGAACGACTTGAAAAATTACAGGCCGATCAGCTTACTGTCAGTCGTCTACAAGGTACTTACCACGAAAATGACTAACATTGTTTCTGCCACCTAAGATTTCAGTGAACCTAATAAACAAGCATAGTTTCGTAAAGGCTATTCAACAATGAACCACATTCACACGATCAGTCAGGTGGTAGAGAAATGAGCGGGGTATATTCGACCAATATATATAGCCTTCATAGATTAGTAAAGCGCATTTGACTCGTTTGAAACCCCAGCAGCCATTCACGCATTGCGGAATCGGGGTGTGGATGAGAATTACGTAGTAATACTAGAGGGTATCTATAATAGGTCCACAGCTATCATCGTCCTCCATAAGAAAAGCAGTAAAATACCTATAAGGAAGGCCGTCAGACAAGAAGACAATCTTTCCAATGTTATTCAAAGCTTGTTTGCAAGAGGTATTTAGAACATTGGACTGGGAACAAGTGGGCATAAGGGTTAATGAATAATTCCTCAGTAACCTAAGATTTGGTGATGACGCTGCCTTGCTAATTAACTCCGTGAACGTGATACAAAGCATGAATACCGCCCTGGACAAGCCGAGTTGAATTGTGGGTCAGAAAATTAATATTCAGAAAACTAAAGTAATGCTCAACAGCCTCAAGAGAGCCAGCGGTTTGAGGTAGTTGGCGAGGCAGGGGAAGTGGTAAGCGAATATATCTTCTTAAGCCAAGTTGAGACCCCGGATCCTAACAATGAGGGTGAGATAATTAGAAGGAAAAGAATGGGGTGGGGCGCATTAGGCAGGCATTCTCGGATAATGAATGGCAGGCTACCACTTTCTCTGAAGAAGAAAGTGATGACAGCCGCATCTTACCGGTGCTCCATTACGGGGTAGAAACTTGGAGGCTCACTAAAAAGTTTCAACGTAAATTAAGGAAGACTTAGCGAGCAATGGAACAGAAAATGATAGGCGTAACATTAAGTGCTAAGAAGAGAGCGGAATGGGCCACGGAACACACGCGTGTTTAGTAGAAATTAAGAAGAAGAAATTGGTGTGGGCAGGACAATAAATGAGACGTCAACATAGCCGCTGGCTATGTTGGCGTCTCATAGCCAGTCGCGCGCGACGACCGAATTTGAAGCTGGTTGGAACAAATGCGTTATAATTTTTTGGTTTGACTTTTGGATTACTGGACCAATAGCGATTCGTTACAGCATCAAAACCGAAAGCGAGAAATTTAGTGTCAGTACTCCTTTGAGGTCATTCGCTGTTGGTGGGCACGTAAAATTAAGATGATGATGATGATGATGATCGTAATAATGATGATGATGACGATTATCTTTACACTTGTCGCTCAGTGGTCGCAGGGGCTGTGTACAGGTGTTCATTTCTTCCACTCAGCCGTGAACTTCCTACGCCATTATGCTGACATTCTTGGGCTTCGGCATGTGTTTGTCGTGATTGCTTGTGCCATGATTCCCACTGGCTAGCCGGAATCGCGGTAGTGGACTGAGTTACCACGTTTGTTTTAACACAGCTTGACTGGCAGCTGCACTTGATTATTCTTTTCACATTTATGTTTTTGTTGATTTTGGTTTACGAGCCCTGCAAAGCACTAGATTGTAGTTTACATTCAAGTTTCCTCCAAACATTTCGTGCAAAACTGTTATAGGTGCAATTGTTGCTCTGAATTTACGGCGCCCACATTTTGTGACGCGTTTTCACTATCACCAGAGAGGTGTACAATCGGGGTTCTATTGTATACCTACCGGTAGAGAGGAAGTGTGGTCGAGGAAAAGGAGCTGCGATAGCTGCTACCGAGAAGTAGCGGAAGTCGCGCACTTTCCCGCGCACGCGGTGCAATGGTAACGCCGGCGCTGAACATAAAATATGTAGGCACAGCCACAGTCTATATCGGGGGCTTACCGGTTTCCTCCTCCGTGTTTTACCCTTGAAATTACCAGGGGTGCAGCTGTTCATATTTGCTTCGCGGCCTGTTGCCACCGACAATGCAGCCTGCCACCCAAGCCCTTCCTCAGAGGCCACAATGTCCTCTGCTCGGGCCACAAGCATACCGCGGTTTCCGGAACTACGCTCCTACGCTGCCAAGCATTCAATCTTGGAAACCTACCACGTGCTGGCGGATCGAGGTCTCCAGTCCTCTGTAGACTTCCTGATGGCAATTACACGTCTGATGGCTGTGCTTAGTGAGGCTACAGTCTTGTACGTTGCAATTTAGGTGGTCTAACTAGGCCGATATAATTATTTAGGGACGAATTTGGCTTTATATCAGCAGTGCATAAATTTAACTTAAGCATTGAGTCTTCTGATGGCAAAACAATCAAATGAGACAAAAAACCGGCGTTGTGAGCAGCGAATGTCCCCAAAATTTTACGTGCTTTCAACCAAAACACCGCAGCAGGAACAACAGTTGAACCCATAAATACGCGGTGATAGAGTTTACTTATACAACTACTCGTTTTCATTATAGGCGTTCGAACATCAACAAAAACTGCTATACATACAATCAGAAAGGCGGCTTTGCTTAAGCCACCGTAGCATATCTAAAAATGGGTCGCACACAATTGGTACTGGGTCGTATATGATTGGATCATACTGGGATCAACGGAGTGGATCTACTGCCTCACAGGTATTTCGCCTACGCCCGAGGGACGGACCGTGATTCCATATCTGCATACTGGGAGAAAACCGATAAAATCAAGACATCCTTAGGTACTCTATTATAAGGCACTCCGTAAGGCATTCGACGGCCATTTTCCACGGCACCAAACGGGATGCAGTAGTATACAGCGGAAGCTGTATGTTTTACGTGCTCTGAACAACGTGTTACAAGAAACCTCATCCCAACAGTGCAACAATGCATGCTAAACCGCGTCGTGTTTCTTATAGAACATAGAGTTAACTCAAGGCGCAAACAGGCCTGTCTAATTATTCGTGCCTTATCAGGGAGCACCCCAGTATAAAGTTCAATGAAAAATGTCTTTACACCAGGCGTAACAGCCTTTGCCTTTACCCCTGTCAAAACATTTTTCTTGGTTCACTTTTTCAAACAAGGATCAATGAAATAAAACTGTAAAACACCTTTTTGGCAGTTAATGTGGGGTTTGAATGCGACACTTAGGCGTCCACCAGGGACAATTTCACGAAAAAAATTACTAGTGGAGAACTGTTACACAAGCACAACTTTGATGGCACTTAGTCTAGAGGAACGTTCAGAATCACTGGTGACCTATTTGAGTGCAGGTGTCTTGAGCTCCGCTCGCAGTTCCTGTGTACGTCACCAACTGTGGTGCACTGAGGTAGCCCGATCCTGGACCAATGAAGAATTGATGTTTTGTTTTTACATGAGTCTATATAATCCTGTCGCACCTGCCATGGTGGTTATCACTGGTATTTGGGAATTATTTTAACCGTAACAAACAACGTTTAAAATTGGATAAGTTCCCCGGTCTACAATGTTATTGGACGTATCGTTCTCGAGTATTAAACTGGCTGAGTGCCGTTGCGGCTGTAAAATTATGCAGTCCCCCAAACCTCCTCACTTCTCTAAGACCAGATGATTTGTTTTAACACAGCAAATTTTTATAATGTAAAACGCCACCTTTACTCGTCTAGCGTGTACCAATTGCCTTAGCTGATGCGGCTTTAGAACGTTCTTGTGACATTCCGTCATAGAAATACCATCACTAACAAAGACCAGTATTTTTTCTTTGAAATTACCTATTTCATGATAGAGAAACCGATGGCTTTGAAATACATCCACCCCGTGCGTTTAAAGTATGAAGCAAGATTTGTAATACAAGTCTGACCTCGTTATTATTACGGCTTTTTGTTTGTCACGAATATTTTTCCTCAAACTGAAATTATTCATTCAACCCAACATAAATTTGGTTGTATTGTTATAGTGTCACCTGTGACTTTATATATTTAATGCGCATACAATGTTCATTTTATATAAAATAGAAAAAGCATATAAGTGGCGCTTGCAACGACACATGGCTCCCGATCAGGCTGAATGTGTGGATGAAACAGAAGCCCTAACTGTCCAACTCCAGCTGAATGTGCATTTTTTTTTTCTTTCAGATTGATGAAGTCCTCGATGCAACGCTTGGATGGGCGGATTTCAGTAGTACGGCGTGGGAAATTTGCAATAATACGGTACGTTCCTTCATGGTTTCAGGCCAACTTTTGGGCAGCCGGGCGGTTGCTATTAACATGACTTTAGATTTGAGCAACTGCGAGACTGATAAGGATACTTTCTATCATAGGCAACTTAAAGAACTTTCGTCGTACTCGTATGACTGTACTCGTGAGCCATGGCATGAATAACAGACTGACGATGAAGACCTGAAGTTAGTTGGTTTGTGGGACACAAAATAATAAATTCTTCTACAGTCAAATTTCATTGATTCAAACTTCAATGACTCAAGTTTATGGATAATTCGAACAGTAGGATTTGGTCCCGCGAAGTGTCCATTGAAGCCTATGTATTGAAAAGCCGGTTAATTTGAACGCGAAGTGCCTCCGCCACGGATAATTTGAACTACGTGCCACCGCGCCCGGCAGCTTGGGGCTTAGCGCACGGCCTGAGCAATGCCCTTGTGCCTGTAAACAAGGATTCGCCGGCTTCGCATCCGGAAAGCAGAGAACAACGTAGAGAGAAACTACGTGGGGTATAATCAAGCTAAAACCCCCATGGTGGACGCTTGGAAAAAGTTTGTTTGGAAACTACATCGATGTGGACACAAGCTCAGGGTGTTGGGCGTGCTGATAGAAGACATCATTTCTAAGGTCAGAAGCGAAGAACCTCTCGCTTCCAGTGACCACAGAAAGGTGGCGGACAAAGCACCAGTACGACAAGCGTTCCGAAGTAATGACCGCATGGCATGCTACCCATCTCTTCTCCAGTTTCGAAGTACGCGAATAGGAAGCCTTCTTCTAGATTCGCTCCTTAGAGAAAAGTGTTCTAGCTTTCGCCTTCAAGCATAAAAGGCAGGTTTAAATCGCAGCCTTTTTCAAGAATTGAATGGCTGTCATGCTTTGCTGCTGCACAATCGGATTGCAGTGCTTTTGCGCTTTACTTTCTTTAGTTCGAAAGTTCATTAATTCGAACTGAGGTGTCGTGTGCTTGGAGTTTGAATTAAAAAAGTTTTAGTATACTACGAGACACTACGATCTAATTTTACTATACTACTATACATTTACTATACAATAGATCACTTCCTAATGTTAACAGGAAGGCAATCAACAAGCAAAAGTAATAGCAATATCAAATTCTATTGCACCTGGAAGCTGTTGCTGAACTATACCGCAACCAAATATTTATATCCGTGGCTCTTTCACATCGATCAAACCGAACGTAGCAGAGTTACAGTTGAATTAGTATCCCATGCAATTTGGTTCTTCACCTTTTGATGCGCAAAAACTGCATTCCATGCTCCCGATTCAGACGAGCCGGCACGCCTAAGCGCCAAAATTACGCTGTTGACACAGCGCTTGTGAGAGGTGTCTTGTAAGTCTTTCTACACCATTCGCCCTGTTTTGTGTTCTGTTTTTTAGTACCGATTTGCCCAAGAACCTATTCTTCTGCACAATCCCCGATACCTATAAGCACTTGCCATTGCCACCATTACGTGCTTTAAAAGACTGGCTGCTTTTATTTGAGCCAAACCCCCTATTTGCACTTTTTGTTACAGCTTGCTGGGATATGTTGTTTTAATCTTCGTACGTGGACATGCCGCTGATTACCTGCTGGGTCATTTAGTTTGTCGGTTGATCGCTTTTTCCCTTGCTTGTTTCGTCAATTGATTTCGCCATTTCATGCTTTATATGGCTTCCTAGGGGGCAACAATTCAGTTGGCTTATGTTCGGTTCCTTCCGGTCCCACTGCGTGGTTCTCACGCCTTTCGATTATAATTATCATCTTTCTACAAACACAGCGACGAGTATTGCAACTAAACTGGGCTCATAAAACGGTGTGCGAACTTCGATGGCTGTCTTGACCACGAAGGGTGTAAGCAATATTTTTTTCTAACAGCGGGAGCGTTTAAATTGCCTCTTTCTTGTGGTATTATTATTCAGCATTGTTACAGCTTAAGGTTTGCCATATCTTGCAACTTTGGCACTATTACACCTTAGGCTTTTATTTAATAGAGGCATTATGAAAACGCACTTTAACATTTTTTCTCCCATTATGAGGCGCGTCTCTTCGCAGTTTTTTTCTGTTGTTCGTTTATATCAGAGCAATTCCCCTTGAACATATGGTAATAAAAAAACGTTGACAAACTTGTAGCACGCTGGCATTTCCTGGGTAATGTTTTTATTTGTGCAGGTACGTTATCGAACCGGCTATTACATGGGTTAGCGCCAACCCTCTCTAAAATAGAAAACCTCCTTCTATTGCGTTCCATCCTGGAATATTTTTCACTCTACAATTCTGTACTTTTACAACGTTTTCTTGTTATCGTTTTCTTTCATTGACAGTGTACAAAAACATTCAAAGAGTGTGTTACTGTTCTTTGATTCCAATTTAACCCTTTTTGTTTACCCACAATTGTTTCTTTAATTACTGCGCTCAAATCAGGTTTGTTTTGTATAAACTATTTTGGTCCGCTTTGTTTTTGCCTCTCTTCTTTGCTTTGCAGCTTGGTCAATAAGTTGCAAGTGGTTGTTTGCACTCCAGCATCATTTTTATGAAAGTGGTCCTTATTTGATAGCCTTAGGGGAGGGTCACTGCAGTTGACAACGTAACAAACAAGACGGCCAAGTATCTCATAAATGATTTATAATTTATAAGCAAATTCTGCTACTTCCTTTATAAGGACTGAAATCTAAAGGGCTCACCCTACAAAGCAAGGTTAATGGCGCTGCAAATTCCCTTACAGATCAGAATAATACAGATTAAATGCAAGAAGACGTGATATTTGCTATAGAGCCTTAAACATTACACTATAATATGAACTAGTTATATGTGCTTTGGTAGATCATTCGTTGCATTATCACTACTGCGAATAATTTATGGAATTTACGTTTGCAGGAAACTTGCTTTGCATTTCATTCAAATTTACGGTATACCACCATGATCAAAAAGACAGTAAATAAGAGAACATTTATTACTATTTTGACAGGCTCTATATTGACTATTTTTACAGACTCTACAGTTCTCTTTGAGCGACATTCTGGGCAACATTGAGCGACATTCTGGGCAACTTTGAGCGACATTCTGACATTCTGGGGGCACGACACCGTTTCGACGATGGTTCGCTCACCCGTGCTGTTATTCCAGGCCTTTCTGCTATGGACCTCCAGTCCTTGGCCGCATGGATCGGAGCTCGCCGCTACCGGTCACCAATTTCGGCCCTGGAATGCGTCCCAGCTCCCGCCGCCAACGTTGGATGCAGCTGTGTCTTGCGTCTGGCAACGGGGATACGTGACCGCTGCTGTCGTCACCGGAGGAGCGGAATATAAGGAGCACTCAGCGGCCATCCACCTTGGGCACGACACCGTTTCGACGATGGTTCGCTCACCCGTGCTGTTATTCCAGGCCTTTCTGCTATGGACCTCCAGTCCTTGGCCGCATGGATCGGAGCTCGCCGCTACCGGTCACCAATTTCGGCCCTGGAATGCATCCCAGCTCCCGCCGCCAACGTTGGATGCAGCTGTGTCTTGCGTCTGGCAACGGGGATACGTGACCGCTGCTGTCGTCACCGGAGGAGCGGAATATAAGGAGCACTCAGCGGCCATCCACCTTGGGCACGACACCGTTTCGACGATGGTTCGCTCACCCGTGCTGTTATTCCAGGTTAGTTACCGGAACTCTGCTGCTTGCGTAAAGAGTAGCAATCGTTGTTTGTTAGCGGTGTCCTGCCCACCAGAGTTGCTTGATGTGAAAAAGCATGTAACTTTTTTTTTGTATCATTTGCCATCTGTTCTGTCAAATCTGCTCTTGATGCTATCGGGGGACGTGGAAGCCAACCCCGGTCCGATGAGCAAAGCGGAGGCAGAGGCGTTTGATTCCGCGTTAGCAGCAATACGCAAGCTGGAAACTGGGCTTGGGGCTGTACTCGCTGACCTAAAGATCGTCAAGGATAACCAGGAGGTTACAAGAAACGAAATTAAGGCACTAACAACGCAAATTGCTGCGCTCGGACCAAACGCTTCTTCGTCAAGTGCTACCGCTGCCCCTCCAAGTGACAATGCTTTAAAAACTATCGCTACCCAGCTTCAAACGATAACATCTAGGTGTGACGATGCTGAGAATCGCATGCGAAGGTCTAACTTGCTGTTTTTTGGAATTGAGGATGACGAAAAAGAAGATTGGGCGGGCTCAGAGGAAAAAATAATCACTTTTTGTTCTCAAAAGCTTCAAATTCCTACAACGTGTGCTCAATTCGAACGTGTACATAGATTAGGCAAGTTCACGACAGAAAAAAACCGGCCAATAATTGCGAAATTCACCTCATTCAAAGACAAGAATAACGTACTGGGTGCAGCTCACAAACTAAAAAACACAGATTTCGCTATCGGTGAAGACTTTTCCTTTTCTGCTCGGCTAGCTAGAAGGAAATTAGTATCGTTTGCCCGAGATCTAGACAAACCTTTCAAGCTGACTGTTGACAAACTGCACATTGATAAAAAAACGTACTTCTACCACAATGAAACAGACACCGTCGTCCTATGTAAAAGATAGCTAGAAGGGGCCACGCGCCCTCAAGTTGCTAATCGGCCTCTGTCACCTCGCTCAGGTTCGTCACTATCAATTGCTTTTACCAATATTCGGAGCCTACTGCATAAACGTAACCAAGTCTGTTCCTTCTTAGACGATACTAATGCCGACATCCTTGCCCTAACAGAGACGTGGCTGAATCCTGACATAAACGATAGCGAAATTCTCCCTGATAACAAAGCATATAACATATATCGTAATGATAGGACTAACAAAAGAGGTGGTGGCGTTTTGCTAGCGGTTAAGAAAACCATTTCTTCATACCTTGTATCGTTTGACTCTGCCGTCGAAATCATATGGGTTGCTTGTTTAATGGGTGCCACTAAAATACTAATAGGTGTTTGCTACCGCCCTCCTAATTCTCCGTTTTCCGTTCTCAATGACTTGCGCACGAGTGTGGCTACGGCTACCCAGTTATGTGCTGCCGATGAAACGTATCTCTTGGGCGATTTCAATTTCCCGGACATTGACTGGGTTCATCTATCATCGTCCTGTCGCGATTCTTTAGAACTAATCAATATTACTTTAGATTTCAATCTCTTCCAAGTAGTTAATGAACCCACCCGAGGATCCCACATTTTAGATTTAGTATTTACAAGTGCTCCTGAAAGCGTTGACTCTGTCTTGAATAGAGATGGTTTCAGTGATCATAACATGCTGATTATAACACTTAACTTACCATTACCACCTCCCGGATTCAATGTAAAAAAAATTACGACTATAACAAGGCGAATTACAATGAAATGAACAAAGAGCTGGAGATATTCTATACTACAGAACTAATGCCCTCCTTTGAAAGTCGCTCGATTGATACTAACTGGTCGCTTTTTCGAAATAAAATATCTACTTTGGTTAAGAAATACGTGCCACTCATATCCATCTCAAATGATAGAGCTAACCCATGGTTCAGTAGATCTCTTCATGCACAAAGAAACAAGAAGAAACGCTTATACAAAAGCGCCCGAGGCTCGGGTACCAAGGAGGCCTGGCAGAAGTACAAAGAGTGTCTGCAAAATTACTCGTTGGCCATATCTACTGCTAAAAATAAATACTTCTCAAATGACCTACCTTCTATCCTAAAAACTAACCCCAGAAAATTTTGGCAAGAAATATCCCCCCCGCGCGATACTAACAAGATTGTATTACACGATGATGAGCACATTCCCATTCCTGAAAGTGACTGCCCCATAGTATTTAACACATTTTTTTCATCAGTATTCACTAGAGAAGATTATTCCAGCGTTCCTTGTTTTGATGACCTAGACTGTTCATACATGCAACCCATTTCCATAACTGCCGAAGGAATTGAATGTCTTATAAATAACCTTAAACAATCTACCTCCGCAGGAGTTGATAATATTAATTCGAAAATACTAAAAAATACCAAGTCTATTTCAAGTAAGATTTTGTACCACATCTTCTTGCAGTCCTTATCATCCGGACAGTTGCCGAGCGACTGGAAAACGGCTAAACTTGTGCCAATACATAAATCTGGGAATAAAAATTCACCCGACAACTACCGTCCTATTTCACTAACGTGCATATGTTGCAAATTGCTTGAACATATTATCGCTTCTAACATTTACTCTCACCTCGAAACCAATAACTTTTTCTTTGATAACCAGCACGGCTTCAGAAAAGGTTTTTCTTGTGACACGCAGTTATTTGAATTTACCACTGACTTGCACAATAACATGGACAACAACTTGCAAACTGACTGTATTTTTCTTGATTTTTCTAAAGCTTTTGATCGTGTCGCCCATTGCCGTTTAATCTCTAAATTGTCCGCCCTTCGACTAGATTCTTTAACATTATCTTGGCTTCGTAACTTTCTTTTTATGCGGGAACAGTTCACGGTAGTGAATGATTATACCTCGCCGCTGTCCCCAGTCACTTCGGGTGTGCCTCAAGGCAGCGTTCTCGGTCCCCTACTCTTCTTAATATTTATTAATGATTTGCCTTCACGCGTCACATCTTGCATGCGCCTTTTTGCTGACGACTGCATAATTTACCGGAAAATAAATGACCCCACTGACCACGTAACGCTTCAAAAAGATCTAAACCTTATCTGCGATTGGTGTAACACATGGCAAATGTCTTTAAACTTAACTAAATGCCAGAAAATATCCTTTAGCCGAAAACACAATAACTCTAACTTTTCGTATTTCCTGAACAACCATTTAGTTTCTGAGGCACTAACATATAAATACCTAGGCGTGCTCCTAACGGCATATCTTTCATGGTCCACCCACATTAACGCCATATGTGCTAAAGCCTCACGATCATTAGGATACTTACGCCGAAATTTGCATGCTTCTCCGTCTAACATTCGTCAACTAGCCTATAAAACATTTGTATTACCGCAACTAGAATTCACGTCCTCAGTTTGGTCCCCCTATCAAAATTATTTAGTTGACAAACTAGAAGCTGTACAAAATCGCGCAGCCCGGTTTATATCTGAATCATATGACTTCAGTTCAAGCATAACAAAAATAAAACATAACCTTTCACTAGAACCATTGTATATCCGACGGCAAATCGCGCTTCTATGCATGTTCCACAAATACATTAATCGTGCCAGACCCTCCCCATTATCCACTGTAACCCCTCTTTCCACATCACGCAGATTATTTAATCAACGCAGCTTCACCAGAATCTACGGCACCACTAACTCTTTCAATTCATCTGCTCTCCCACGTGCTATCCGGTTGTGGAACGATCTGCCTGATAATATCGTATCGCTGACTAACCCAGAAACATTCCGTCATCAGCTGCACAAGCATTTTTACATCTGAAACCACCAAACAGGAACGCTGGCATTCCTTTCTGTTAGCACCGTGATGTTTTCCTTTTTCTTTCTATTTTTTTTTGTGGTTGCGGCTACCACACTAGATGTTATTATTGTTCTTATTGTCTTGCCACTCTTGCTAGCTGTTATCATGTTCTTTTTTTCTTGTTTCACTGACGTGTTGCTGTGTTATATATCTAGTTTTTGTATAATTTCTCTTGTTATTTTTTGTTTATCTGCTGTTTTTGCCCCCCTTACCCAATGCCCCCGGGCCTGTAAGGTATTTTGAATAAATAAATAAATAAATAAATAAATATAAGGACTACATGCCGAAAACACGAGATATGCTGCTGGTATACATCATAAAACGCTATATTTGAAAACACACCCTCCAAAATTAATATGATTGCGTCTCCAAATATTCGAAGTTATCAAGGTGCAACCAACTACCACTAACTTCCACAACCAGCCGTTTTTGGGATTACATCATACTGTTAAACGGTTCTTGTAGAGTTCTTTTGCAAATAAATGCCCCTCCACCATTCCCTACATTTTTCAAGTACTTACAACCCCACCGCCGACCCCGGCCTCTACGGTAAGCGTTTTATTTTCGCTAAAGTGCACAAGGCACAGGCATAACTGATGTTTTTACCTCCAAACTTTGCAACATCGTTATCGCGGAAAATTTTTATCTGTATTTTCTTGGTTCATTCACTTTTGCGTTTTTCGTAATTGTGATAAAGTTAATTCCAGTCGGCCATTCTGAGCCCAAAATTGTTTGATATCCCTACTGAACAAAACCCATTTAAGTGACTGCGAGGTAATTCGCAACACTTCGAATAGAAGATAGAGCCAAAACTACCTTTATCGAAGTCAGTGGTTCTTTTAGAAACCACAACTTATGAACATGCCCCCCAGCGCTTAAATATTGTCACGAAACCAAGGACGACGCAGTTGTCTTGAAGGAGAAACAAGTTTATTGGAGCGAACTTGTGCTCCCCTAACAACTCAAAAGAATACAGAGGCGGCGAGGCAGCGGTCAACTGAGTGACTTGCGTCGGCGAGCGTCGCAGAATCGAATGCCGTGGCGTCTGCTGTGAAGCTTTTATCTTTCGGCGCGAGAGTTTCTGGAACCGTCGATTCACATCCAGAACATTGTACATCCCAGAAGATTATTCTGGGCTAGCGGCGTTAGGGCGAACCACTCTGCTTATCTGAATGAGATAGACCGTGCGGCATAAAAATAAAGAATGGAACACGCGCTTGGCATGGGACACAGATAACAGATCCGTGCGCGGCCGGGCGTTAAAAACAAACAGTAAATAAACAAACCCGTACCCCCCCCCCTCTAAGAGTGCATCGACCCGATGCTAAAATAAAACGACAGTCCGAACAAATAGCAACAACAAACCAACAACAAAAAAGTTCGTCATCTTGCGAAGTACGGTTTGAGGCGAACCACGTGGACGACTTCGGGTGGCATGCGTCGTCGTGATGTGCAGGAATCATCACTGGGGATCACTTCGTAGGTTAATTGGCCAACACGTCGTAGAACCTGGTAGGGTCCGAAATACCGTTGCAGAAGCTTTTCACTGATTCCGCGTTGTCGAATGGGAGTCCAAACCCACACCCGATTCCCTGGTTGGTACTCGGCGTCTCGGCGTCGGAGGTTGTAGCGGCCCGCATCCATCAGCTGCTGGTCCGTTTTACGAACTCGAGCGAGCTGGCGGGCCTCTTCCGCACGTTGAAGGTATCCTTGGACGTCGGCGTTGAGGTCGTCGTCTTCTACATGCGGAAGCATGGCGTTGAGCATCGTAGTCGGCCTTCTTCCGTAGACAAGCTCGAAAGGTGTCATCTGCGTAGTTTCTTGCGTCGCTGTATTGTACGGAAACGTGACATACGGGAGGACTTCGTCCCAAGTCTTATGTTCAACGTCGACGTACATGGACAGCATATCCGCAATCGTCTTGTTCAGACGTTCCGTTAGTCCGTTCGTTTGGGGGTGGTACGCCATCGTTCTTCGGTGATCCGTGTTGCTGTAGCGTATGATTCCTTGCATCAGCTCCGCGGTAAAGGCCGTTCCGCGGTCCGTGATTCGGACTTCAGGGGCTCCATGTCGCAGCACAACTTGTTTATAAAGAACTTGGCGACTTCTTGTCCAGTCCCCCTCGGAAGAGCGGCGGTCTCTGCGTAGCGCGCCATGTAGTCTGTCGCTACGACAATCCACTTGTTCTCTGATCGTGACGTAGGGAACGGGCCTAGAAGGTCCATTCTAATCTGTTGAAAGGGCCTCGACGGGACGGCGATCGGCTGCAGAAATCCGGCGGGTCTTGTCGGCGGCGTTTTTTGTCGCTGGCAGTCACGGCAACTCCGAACGTAGTGGATGACGTCGGATGTAAGGCGGGACCAGAAGTATTTCGCCTTAATTTTTGCAATAGTGCGAGCTGTGCCGAGATGTCCGGAAGACGGGTCGTCGTGGGACGCTTCCAAAATTTCGTCACGAAGGTCTGCGGGGACGACAAGTAGATTATTCGTTCCCGCTCCGGGGCTGAAATTCTTCTTCACGAGGACGGAGTTTTTGAGGCTGAATGCTGGTAAGTTCTGCTTGAACGCTCTAGGCATGGCGACATTTTGTCCTTCGATGTAGTCGATCATTACGCGCAAGTCGGGGTCGGCACGCTGCTGGGCGGCCAGGTCGCTCTCCGTAACAACCCCGAAGAACGCGCTGTCTTCATCAGAGTCTTGTGGTGGTGGGTCGACAGGGGCACGGGACAGGGAGTCGGCGTCGAAGTGTTTCCTGCCGGATTTCTAGACAATTGTAACGTCGAACACTTGCAGGCGCAAACTCCACCGCCCAAGACGGCCAGAGGGGTCCTTCAAATTGGCGAGCCAACACAGCGCATGGTGGTCTGTCACAACCTTGAACGGTCTACCATACACGTATGGGCGAAATTTTGAAATGGCCCATATGATTGCCAGGCACTCTTTTTCGGAGGCAGAGTAGTTTTTCTCCTCCTTCGACAGACCACGGCTTGCATAGGCGATTACCTTTTCGCACCCGCTTTTCTTTTGGACTAGGACGGCCCCCAAACCTATATCGCTGGCGTCCGTGTGCATTTCCGTTTCGGCGTTTTCGTCGAAATGAGCGAGCAAGGGCGGGTCTTGCAGGCGTTGTTTCAGCTCGCAGAATGCTTTTTCTTGAGCGTTTTCCCAGGCGAAAGTGGTGCTACCTTTTTTCAGGCGCGTGAGTGGCTCTGCGATGCGTGCGAAGCTTGCGACGAAGCGCCGGTAGTATGCTCACAGTCCGAGAAATCTTCGCATGCTCTTTTTGTCTTTAGGTCTGGGGAAGTTCGCTATGGCTGATGTTTTTGCTGGGTCAGGCAGGACTCCCGCGGCGTTGACGACGTGTCCCAAAAACTTGAGTTCCTCGTAAGCGAAGCGGCACTTTTCGGGCTTCAGCGTTAACCCCGACGAGCGAATAGCCTCGAATACAGACTCCAACCTTGCAAGGTGTTCATCGAAAGTCCGGGCGAATACCACAACGTCGTCGAAGTAGACGAGGCAGGTGTGCCACTTTAGGCCAGCTAGGACAGTGTCCATGACTCTTTGAAACGTTGATGGAGCCGTGCACAGCCCAAACTGCATCACCTTGCACTCGTACAGACCGCCCGGGGTTATAAATGCTGTCTTCTCTCGGTCTCTCTCGTCCACTTCAATTTGCCAGTACCTGGTCTTCAGATCCATCGATGAGGAGTACTTCGCGTGGCAGAGGTGGTCGAGGGCGTCGTCGATTCGTGGCAGGGGGTACACGTCCTTTTTGGTGATTTTGTTCAGTCTCCGGTAGTCAACGCAGAACCTTAAAGTGCCGTCCTTTTTCTTCACGAGTACGACCGGCGCAGCCCACGGACTTTTCGATGGCTGTATTATGTCGTCGCTGAGGATGTTGTCGACTTGAGTCCGGATGGCTTCTCGCTCGTGGGAAGAGACGCGGTACGGTGACTGTCGGGTAGGTCGGGCTCCATCTTCGGTTATTATTCGGTGCTTCGCTACAGGTTTCTGACGTAGTTTCGAGTTCGACGAAAAACACTCGCTGTAGCGACGCCGGAAAGCCAACAGTTTGTTTCGTTGTTCTTGCGGTAGCGCCGAATTCACGTTGAAGGAATGCGCAAACTTGAAGGTATCTTCGGGTGCGCGTTCAAAGTCGGCGACTGCGATCACCTCACTTGCTTGTTGCGTTTCTTCGAGGAATGCAATTGCAGCGCCCTTGTTTAAATGCTGATACTCCTCGGTGAAATTGGTGACCAAAACGTGGGATTTGCGCTGCTTAAACCGCACAATGCCTCTTGCGACAGACACACCGCGGTCGAGAAGCAACCTTTGGTCACTCTCCACGATAGCGTCGGCATCAGGAGCAGCACCTTCACAGTAGACGGTGATCATCAAGCTTGCGCGGGGTGGCAGGGTGACATGATCATCGGCGATCCTTACAGCTGTACGGTGTTTGGGGTTCGGTTCCGGCGTCATAGAGTGATCGGAGGAAAACGTTATCGACTTGGTCTGCAGATCAATTACTGCGCCGTTGTCTGTAAAAAAGTCCATCCCGAGAATTATGTCGCGGGAGCAGTTGGGCAAAACGACGAACACTGCAGGGTACGTCGTGCCGTCTATGGTGACGCGCGATGTGCACGTTCCACTTGGCGTCACGAGGTGGCCTCCTGCTGTGCGTATTTGCGGACCGTCCCATCTGGTCATAACTTTCTTCAGCTTAGAGGCAAATGGTCCGCTCATTACAGAGTAGTCGGCTCCCGTGTCTACGAGGGCGACTACATCAAAGCCGTCGATGGACACCTTGACGTCGGATGCCGCCTTCCTCGAGTTCCGGGTGCGTCGGGGCGTCGCATCTCGGCTTGTTCGTGTTGACCGTCGGGCACTGTGAGTCGTCGTTGTCGTCGTCTTCTCAGCGAACGTCTCGGTCAGGTAGAGTACGGGTCACGCCGTATAGCTGTCGTCGTGTTCGGGAGTCTCGTCAGGGTTAGGTCGGGTCGTCGGGATGAGGGCATGTCGTGAATCATTATCTTCGGCGCGTCCTTGCGTCGTTGGAGGGTTTCCGGTTTTTTGCCGTAGAGCAACTTCACCTCCAGAAGTTGGTGCTGTTAGTTTCCCCCGCGTGGGCTGGGGGACCTTCCACGGGCGAAGTCAGCGTTGCTACGGCGGTTCGGCGACTGGTATGGGTAGGGCGACGGCGAACGGTTGAAACGCGCTGGGCCACGGTTGGTTTCAGATTGATACTCGTCGATCTCGCGTGGTCGTTGGCAACGGAGAGGGCGAGGTGCCTCGAGGGAGAAACGACGCAGTCCGAGTCTCTTGTATGGGCAGCGACGGTAGATATGGTCGGCCTCTCTGCAGTGGTAGCACAGAGGACGTTTATCGGGAGTTCGCCATACGTCCGTCTTCCTCGGCATCTGGTTTTGGGCTATGGGCTACCGGGGGCCGGGCGGGTGACAGTGGGCGGCGGTATGGCGGGGCCTCTTGACGGCGTGTTGGAGCAGGGCGGGGCCTACGAACAGCCGTGGAGTATGTCATAGCTTGTGGCTCTCGGGGTACTTCAGATGGCGTAGAAGTTCCCAACGCTTGTTGCACTTCTTCTCTAATCACGTCGGTAAGGGGCTATGGCGGCTTGGGGCTGTGGGGAGAATCTGACTTGGGGCTGTAGCGGCGTGAGGAGAAATTTCCGCAGCTTCTCTCTCACTACTGCGCGGATGGTCTCGCGTAGGCTTTCAACCGGAATCCGCATGTTGTCGATGTAGTTTGCATTAGCCGCGCCAACAAAGTTCCGCTCGTACTGCTTAGCACGCATTTCGAGGGCCTTCTGAATTGTAGTGGCTTCGGTCACGAATTCGGCGACAGTTTTGGGCGGGTTTCGGAAAAGTCCAGCCAACAGTTCCTGCTTTACACCGCGCATTAAGAAGCGTAGCTTCTTTTCTTCCGTCATATCGGGGTCCGCGCGGCGAAATAGTTGCTTCATCTCCTCGACGAAGATCACATCCCCTTCTTTGGGGTGTTGCGTGCGCGTTTCCAACAAGAGGGCGGCTCGTTCTTTTCGCACGACGGTAGCGAATGTTTTGAGGAATTCGCTCTTAAAGAGAGTCCAATTGGTTAGGGAGCTTTCAGGGTTCTCAAACCACGTTCGGGCCGTATCTTCTAGATAGAAGAAAACATGGCGGAAGGTTTCTTCGCCATCCCACCTATTAAAGATGCGGACGCGCTCCACTTTCTCCAACCAGTCCTCAGGATCTTCTCCGGGGGATCCGCGGAACGATGGTGGTTCCCGGAGCTGCTGCAGGACGATTGGCGACGCTCGTTCTTGCACCATGGTGTTGGTTGCAGCGTTCCTTCTCTTTGGCCCTTCTGGCAGAAGGCCGAGCTCGGGTGGCAATCCTTGCAGTCGGAGGCTGGCTCTAGTTGGACTGGGCTGGCGGCTTGCAGAGGTCGTCATAAAGGGTGCGTACCTTGCACCTACCAGATGTCACGAAGGCAAGGACGACGGAGTTGTCTTGAAGGAGAAACAAGTTTATTGGAGCGAACTTGTGCTCCCCTAACAACTCAAGAGACTACAGAGGCAGCGAAGAAGCGGTCAACAAAGTGACTTGCGTCGGCGAGCATCGCAGAATCGAATGCCGTGGCGTCTGCTGTGCAGGCTTTTATCTTTCGGCGCGAGAGTTTCTGGAACCGTCGATTCACATCCAGAACATCGTACATCCCAGAAGATTATTCTGGGCTAGCGGCGTTAGGGCGAACCACTCTGCTTATCTGAATGAGATAGCCCGTGCGGCATAAAAATAAAGAATGGAACACGCGCTTGGCATGGGACACAGATAACAGATCCGGGCGCGGCCGGGCGTTAACAACAAACAGTAAATAAACAAACCCGTATGTGGTTCGCGGCAATATACGCGAGGTCATTTCACCGCGTGGATGGTTTTATGGTTTGTCGCTTATATATTTGTTTCTGCAGGAACACAGTCCTACATTGTACAGCTGAATTATTTATGAAAGCACGTAAGCTGTCCTTGTGCTGTGTAAAAGCGATAACATACTTGGCGCTACGTGTGTGGCTGTGTTGTACCACTGAGTTTAGCGCTACTGCGTGGTGAATGAATCTCAATTAACTGCAGGTTTTCGCTTTGCACATTTTGCTGCCTTGCAATCATCTCGTATACTTCGGAGCCAGTGAACAGGCAAAAGGAAACTGCTGCCGTTGCCGCCGCAACCGTGCCCTCTTTGCCATGAGGTTCTGCACGTGGGTACTGGCGCGACCTTTGTGCAGCTGTAAAGTTGCAAGCTTGTGTCTGGCTTGGTTTTTAAAAGCCATGAACAGAAAACATACGTTTGGTTCATTCAAAAGATTGCCTCGTTAGAATCATACTAACCCCACTTTTCACGTAAACTTCGGTCAAATAAGCTACATAATTATGAAAAAAGGGAATGGCCTTGTGACCCACTAGCGCATTTCCTGCAACAGAAACTTTGATGTCATACCACACAGCTCTGCGATTGGCAGAGGGCGGCAAAGGCAAACGCCAATTATACAGAGGTTATAAGCTTGCCGAACGAGCTATTTGCGCTAAATTTAGGGTACATCCTTTGTAAAGCCCTACCAATGGTGGGACAAACAGTGGAAGTGACGAAAGCACACGTAAACATCGAGGTACCAATGCGTACTGCTGCAGGTACTGTGCGCACTATGCCTAGTTTAGCTGCACAGGACTGCGGGGCTTTTGGCGTATTGAGAAACTCTATGTCTTTGGGGTTGTTTCAGACGACACTGGCTGATTGACGCAAGCGACGATGTCTAACAAAACCGCATTTGTAGAGCGCGCACCATGTTTCACGAAACGATGGTCTCCATGAGCAAAACAAGCCAGGTAGAAATACATCCACAAACAAAGGCAGAAAACGGCTTTCCACGGTGTGGTGGCTCCATCTAGGTTCACTAAAGGTAAACACGGCCTTGTGATGTCATTAGAGACCACGAAAACGCATGATTTAGCAGGAAAATCGAAATTTTAACTTAAATAAATCATTTCTCAGTGAATAACGCATCGTTTCCATTCGGACAGGCACTGGGGGTACTATAAAACACGAAATCTTTTCAATAGCACAAACTTGTGTTTTGTCTTCATGCCTCCTTTAAAGAGGTGATTTACTTCGCCCTTGCCCCGGCTTCAAGAAGAGCGACTGCTACTGGCGGTGCTGCTGGTGGTGCTTCCAGACCGCCTACGATTCTAGGTATGCTGCCCGAAACAACACACGCCCTTCGTATCTCGGCCGGCATCTAGATGTTGCAGCCTTTCACAGTTTGTGCGTTGCAACCCTGCCGAATGCGCAACGGGATTTTATTTTACAACAATAATGTCGGCCACTCCCCATCCTTCCTGCTGTTTCGCAGGGGAGTTGACAAGTTGCCCCCCTCAAGGCTTCTGGGAAACCCGATGATTCAAACGCCATGGAAGTGTTCAGACGTTCCTCAGCTGTCTCCCGAAGATTCCGAAACGTTAGATAACATTGCCCATTGCGGGGAACGTCAGAGCGCCTCCAGAACTGCCACACTTCTCGCTGCGACATGTGATAGCCACTGTGTTATTCCTTGAGGGACCTAAGAGATCTTTTGCCACACACGTATCAGCTGTTCAAGGTTTTTAAAAAGCCATCGATATACGCTAAGACAGCTCAAGACGCTGTACATGATACGCTGACAGCACTTTGGGAAAAGCGAATTTTGAGCGAAAGCAGGTTTTTCAACCTTTTTACGAGGCCACTGAGGATGTCAGGACAGTCTTCGCCTGAAGCACGCACCGAAAAAACAGGCTTGCTCCCAAAATATATCCACGATGGACGTTGCCACTTACTTCAGACAAACTGTCTACGTGCCTCTGTTGGAAAATGTAATCGTGAACATCATGCAAAGATTTACTGTGAGTGCCCTTACAGGGCTAGCCTGATTTGCAGCAGCCTTGCAATGAAGTACGGCTCAATCACTTGCATGCCACCCACCGAGTAATCCTGAACAGGCGTTCCGCGTTGAGCATGACTTGTGGTTTGCGAAGTGGAGCCGAGAAAAGGAATGTGGTACGTGTATTCCGTCAACAGCCATTGAGGCCTTCATCGCTTGCAACATTTTTCCGACCATTCACACACTCCTACAAGTTCTTCTGACGCTGCCGATCAGCGTTGCGACTGCAGAAAGGTGCTTTTAAACTCTTCGTAGACCCAACACGTGGATTTGGTCCACCATGCGCGAAGATCAATTGTTAAAACTGCCTTTACTGTCTACGGCCCGGGGAATTTTCGTCGACGTAGTGTAATCGAATGAGTTGCTCATGGTGAGAAGCATAAATTGCTATCTCTGTAATCCGTCTATAAAGGGAAAACTAGTGGCTGCAAATTGGCTGTTGTTTTTTCTTATAATCCATCTGTAAGGGAAAAAATTAAAGCCGTTCCACTCAATGTGAAAGCTTCCGGAAGTGCATAGCAGTGATTCACCATAATTGGCTGTGCCGCTGTAATCCGCTAACTACTACAACCCCATGCAATTCAAATTTCCCGCCTTCGCAGTGCTCGCGCGCCCCCTGCCTGAAACTGCGCAAGCGGGAGTTCAGTTCTCTTTGTGCTTTTCTCCACGCACGTTGCGGCGTTCCACTGTCACATTTTGCGTTTACTATTGTAAAAAACTAACCCAACAGGCATCCTTAACTAAAGGAACGTGGGCGCTGCTGGTTAATTACGTATGTTTTTTTTTTTTCAAATGTACCTATAGCTTTCTTTTGCGCTAAACTGCGGGAAGATGTATGACAAGCGCCAGCGTTTCGCGAGTTTCAAACGCTTATGACTATATAAACCGCATGGCTTTCGAAGCCCCCTCCCTCCACTCGGATTGGCAACTTCGGCTTCGGCATCTAGAGAAACTAAGCAGACAACGCTTGCAAGACGCGACGCCGGACGGAGTCCTCGACCTTCTCAAGCCTCTTTCACGCTCTGGGGAAATATTCACGAACAAAGTCTACGCTAATGCGGCCTACACCCCTCACATCATTTACAAATGGGCATCCCTTGCAGGGTCCGAGCTCCACCACTGCCCACACTGTGGTTGTGATAGCACACGAAATTTATTTCATCTAATCTGGCTCTGTCCCGCCTGCGACAGAGGCCGCTCGCAGCTTTTAGCCATTGGCCCGGTACCTACCTCCGAATCCGAACACATACGCCGGGTACGGGAAGATCCACAAAGCCGCGAAATGATTACTCAATGCACTCTTGAGAATGGTCTCTTTAAAATAGTGCAGTGCTTGTCCGACTCCCCTAGAGTGCTCCAAACACGCTCCATCTGCCCGGTGTACGTGCGGAGAGTGAGAAGAAAAAAAGCTAGTGAACTGTGAACCGCATACGAACAGCGAGCATTTGCATTAATATGCAGAGAACTGTGTGAACAGGGAGCATCGGCTGAACTGCTCTTTCCCTTACCTATTTACCTCTCTTCCCCCAGGGCATCTGGCCTCCTTACCTCAATAAAGCAATTCTCTCTCTTTAATTTTTTTCATTCGCGTCAAGCATTTGTGCATTTAGAAGCTATTTGAAGAATAATTTGAAGAAGAATTTATTTGAAATGTTTTTTGTACAATACACCTTCATTTTATGCTGCGTGGTGCTTGAGCGATTCCATGTTTGTCTGAAAATTTCTCATATAGGTAGATTACGGAAATGTTTGTTTGAACTTTTTTGGCGGTATGGTTGAGTCGCCGACGCTCCTTTCGCATCAAATAAATTATCAGTACTATGTATACTCACTCTTTCCTGCTTTCTGCATGACATGTCCCTCCGGTACATAGCCTATATACAGTAAATCCTTCCCTATTCAATGTGGGTCGGAAGTTTGTACTTTCAGCTCTGACTAGACCTTAACGCCAAACATCACGACGGACGTGCTGCAAGCATGTCCTACTATGCCGTGCAAACATATTAGGCCACTGCGACTGTAAGTGACCATTCGCACGTACACACTGCGTACTTGCTTTCCCTAATTTCTTCGGCCCAAAAATAGCTCAGCGCAGTCTCAAAACCATTTTGTAGTGCCGCAAGGTTTCTGTTCTTCCATGCCTTTTACGAAAAGTATGTTTCGGGTCCACACTTTCAGTTTACGTACCAAAACGTGAATTTCTTCAGGGAGCAAATTTCGTTTGGCTCTCCACGCCTTCTCGTTCTGTGCTATGCAACTGTAGTCAGCCACCCCGCCCCCATTGATGCCACCCTGGATCCGCCTCTGTGCGAGAGAGAGGGAGAACAACTTTTACTATGAGCATTGATCAGAAGATCATGAGGAAGTGGTCCCGTATTCACGGGAATCCATGCACCGTCTTGCCCACGGCTGCCCTCTCGACGAGGATAAGCTGGTCCGGGAGGGAGGGGCCCGACAGCAGTGTCTCCCACTGCTTTTGGGGGGGGGAGAGAGAAAATATTAGTGGTGGCAATCCTGATGTAACTTTACAATCTAACAAAATGTGCCTCAGTGTCCCTGGCTGCTAGCAGAATTTTCATCGTGCTAAATATTGTCCTGGGAACATTCAGTCGGGTGGGACGACGATATTTATTTGATTTAAGAAGGCGTAGAGTTATTTCCTGAGCCTTTGTGAAACTTGTACATGGGAGTGGGAATGTTCTTCCACTAAGCCTGCAGTGCTGAGTAATCTCTTGAAATGTAGTGAGTGGGGAAAGCTCTAGCGGACTGTTAGGGCCTGGTTGGTCAGTACGCAGCCCTGTTTGTGAGAAAACTCGTTGCCCTGCATGGAGGCGTGTGTAGGCGTGCACACTATTTGCACCTTTCGGTTGGGGGATCGACCTTATAATACTCGATGGGCTAGAGGGGCCACCCATCCCAAATAGTAACGTCGGTACGCTTCTCGCCGTGGTCTGCGTGAGCACCCGCGCGATGGCTAATTCTTCCGCTTCTTTATTTTAGTTGTTTTTACAGTAGCACTTATGAAAAGATCTTGCGTGTTCGTCCGTACAGCTGTCGTGGCCTTTCGTCTAGGGCGAGCTGCTGCGTCAGAACAGACCGCGTTTTCGTCTGCTCTATACACCTTGTTCAAGACTTTAGCCCTCACTTCCTGCCAGCCTGTGTGGTGGACGGGGTGCATATTCTTGGGCAGCGCGCATATTCTTGGGCAGAGGACAGAGTGACTTGCGCTCTCCAATGGTCAGGAATTACTAATTCTTGGTTTCCAGTGAGAGACGTCCGCTTGATCTTCTCGAGGACTTTTCTTCCAACCTGAGTCTTGGCTATTCTTGACTTTTGTATTGAGCGATGGCCTTACACTAACTCATCTGGCGTATTGTGCAGGCCCATTCTCATCAGCCTGTCTCTGGACGCGCTCATGGGAATGCTTAGGGCGTGCTTTGTTGCTTTCCCTATGAGGGTGTTAATTTGGTCGGCGTCTTTCTTGCCTAAAATCAAGTAAGGTATGGTGTAGGTGATCCTGGAGAGCACAAATGTCTGAACAAGGTGAAGGGTGTATCTTTTCTTGCGTACCCCGTGCCTATTTGCCACTCCGCGTATCATGTGAATGACCTGTTCAGTGCGTTTCGTCAAGCGTTGGATCGGGAGGTTACTTGTACCATTGGGTTAAATGTGGAGGGCATGTACTCAAAAAGATTGGCAGGGCTTGATTGTATATCCCTTTAAGACGGCGTAGATATCCTTTGGCTCCTTCGTAGTTCTTTCGAGACAACACAGTCAAAAGCTCAGACTTTTCAAGTGAGCAGGTGAGGCCCCACTATTCGTATGTTGGCTGATGGCGTCTGTTGCTTGTTGTACTGTGTCCTGTAGCTTTCCTATCGGGTTCGTGCCCGTCCAGAGGATTATATCATAGGCATAGAGAGCATGGTTTAGGTTAGGCATACTGGCCAGTTGCTGGTAAAGACTAGTTAGGGCGATATTAATTAGGAGAGGTGATAAGACAGATCCTTGAGGCGTGCCCCAACTCCCTAGGACTAGAGGTTACGTCAGCTATTTTGAGCCTGAGAGGAAGTCGATTATTTAGTCGTAGGTCTTCTGACCATACGTTGTGTCGTTGAGGTTCTTGAGGAAGCTCTCGCGGGCAATGTTGTCGGACGCCCCTTTTAGGTCCAGATCTAGAACCGCTCTAGGGGAGCATTGGGTGGCTTGGTTGAGAACCTCCTGTTTGATTTGCAGAAAAACGTCTTGAGTGCCGAGGTGTTTGTGGAAGTCAAACATTATGTTGGGAATTTGTTTGGATTTGTCTAGGTACTTTTGCAGGTGCTTGAGCAGTATTCGTTCCATGGTCTTCTCCATGCAGGATTTGAGAGAATTGGAAGCAGGTTTCCTATATGAGGCAAATTGCCTGTTTTCGAGATGAATCTTACTTCCACTGCTTTCCGCTGTACGAGAAGTTTTCCTCTGGCCCAAATTCACTGAAGTGCTACAGTAGACCTTCGGGAGCTTGGTCCCCTGTGTTATTAGCTACTTTATATGGGATGCCAAACCGCCCCAGTGCACTCTTTTTCTTGCTTTCGCCTATTGCTGATCGTAGTTCAATAAGTCCAGTACGTTGGTCTAGAGTTGGATTAGGCCTACCAGTGTAGGGCGCAGGGTGAAACATCCGGTCCTTTTTGAGATATCTGGTCTGTAGGTTTGTAGAAGCTGATCGGTGCTTCCTCGGTAGTTGTTGATATTGTGGGTCATGTTGTGATTGGTCTCACTCTTGGTAGTCAAGGGGTCAGTGAGATGACGTTGCATCCGGGTCTTTCGGGTACACAGGGTTACCTCTAGGCAATCGCACAGCTGAGTCCATTTTTACTTGCAGAATGACATAGCGTATTCAGCTGCTTGCTTGTTGATCTCAGCTATTCGTTCACGTAGCTTTAGGTTCTGTCGTTTTTTTTTTCAGCGTTTTCTGAGGCTATGCCTGGCATCCCAAAGGTGCAGTAGGTGAGCGTCTGCGCAGGGAGCGGAGTCTGTGGTGGTGATTACGTATGCCTTTTGAGATTTACCATTGTTTGCGCTAACCAAGTGTCATACGGATGCCCGGATCAATTTCATTCACGGCTTGAGCTTCCTTAAATCGCTTCCAGTTAACAAGTCTAGCCCAACATTTATGAGCCTTGTAGCTTTTCCCCTTTGTAGTTATTTGAAGGATGTCGTGGTCTGAGCCAAGATCGGTGTTCGGGTTGACCCAATTAACGTCGAGGGATCAAGCAAGTACTGAGAGGTCTGGGGATGTGTCTCTCGCCGTACTGGGGCCAAGCCTGGTGGGGACTTCAGGATAGTTTAGTAAAGTAATCCTGTTCTGGTCCATGATATCCTCACCCTCGCTTTGCATTATACTTGTAGCCCCACATCTCATGAGGGACATTAAAGTTCCCCAGTGCGCCGCGTAGCTTCTGTAATTCGCTCCCGGACAGACCGCGACAACAGCATATCGCCACTGTAGCCTCGCGTCAGCCGTACTTGCGCATCGCGCTCACCTAGAGCCGATCGGCCGCGACCGTGCAGTGCGCCGCACAGCTGTCGTACTGGTTGTTCGGTGATTAGATTGAGGGTTTTTTGGATAGTGTCTTCAACACCGGTCTGTTTAGCAGAAGGTCGGCGATACACGTTCAAGATAAACAGGTTGCACTTCTTTCATGTAGCGTGAGAGGGAATTTCAACCAATGTGGGCTCACAGCCCTTCTCAGCCGTGAGATGTTGCGTTGCTGCTATATTATTCTTGATTATAGGCATTTACAGGCGTCTACAGCATTACAGGCTAAATAGGCATTTACAGGCATTTAGGCACAAACGCCAACATAGGCATTTATAGGCAATATAAAAGCACCATAAAAGCTCTGAACCTATAATTTATGCTGATATATCAGATGTGGCGATATGAGCGCAAAAAACGAAATAAACACTTGAGCAAAATCCGGTCCCGAATTATGCCCTTGGTGACACCTGCCACCGCAAGAGCGATGTCTTCAGCCACGAGGAAGTGTCAAACGTTGTCGGAACCACGTCGGAGGAAATGGCTGGGACACGTCATGTACGGTTCTTTTCGTCACGCAGCATTTTTGAGGCTGCAAACATGCAACTATTTTTTTTAATTTCATCGGCGCCTCACGGGATGGGGACTCGGGGTGGGGGACATGGTCGAGTTATGCTCGCGGTGGGGCTAGGGTTGCGTAACACGGCCCTCATGCCCTGGACGATAGCGTCTATACCTAGACGTGGCGAAGCTGGGACCAAAATGGGAATGAACCCGCGCACTCCACCAAATTGTAACGCGGCGGAAGGATGGAAGCCACAAACCATGGAAGATGTTACCATGATTAATTGGGCGGCCAAGAAGCACAAGTACCCGCGGTATGCGGCATTCGGTTTGTGGACCTGTTCTAAGTAGGGTTAAGACGGCGCAGTGCGCCACTACCGACTTCTTCCTTTTCGTAGCATTTTCTCCCTGTCGAAGGCGACCACCCCGTTTGAAGACGCAGTCCACAAGCGGGTACACTAAAGACAAAAGGAGAGATGAAAACGATGAGTTACGAATTCATGGCGGCCGTAGATACAGATAGTGATCTGCAGAAATGCTGACCCCAGAACAGCAATGCCCACCCTGGTCGAGAATCGTTGATATCCTTGGGTCCAACATCCTTATTTATTCACAGATGTATTTACAAGGCATGTTTAAATAACGGACGGAACCGCCCAGGCCATGAATGCACGATTTTTGTTTACCTTCTTCTCTATCTGCACCTTAGCGTCTGAGTGTGCCCCGCGTCGTCTTCTTTTAGCTACGATTGAGCGCATGTGCACAAGGCTTTGAGCAGGCTATGCCTCATAACAATACATATTGCCAGACACGCACAAAACACGGGACTAATGTGAGTACAAGGAGGCAAAGTGGCAGATCTGGGCAAACATCAGCGAACGAAAAGCAATACTGGTTTAATAAAAAAAACAGTTGCACACATGTGCGCGAAATGAAGTCGGATCAGTGATGGAAGTTATACAATCGGGATGATAGTTCCACAATGATGTGACCCCAGGAAGCGCAGGTGCGTTGAATGCCCTGTTTTGTCATAGGTGCAACTTAAACTATGGTGATCATGCACGAAATGGTTGTTAGGGGTAGCGAAGAAAGATTGATGCTATGAATATATTTGCGTATCAAGTATAATTGCTGCAACTGAGCTGCGAAGGTGTCTTTGCAATTATTCCATCCCTAATTGGCGTCAAGGAAAATGAGACCGCTGATCAGACGGCACGAAATTCGCTGCCATCTGCAGCGATTGTTAACGTCTCCACCTGGAACGACTTCACGCGAACAGCTGCCAAACGTTTTAATTCCTTCGGTGATCGCTAACATCAGCCTTGCGTCACTGAGGGACGTACGAGATTGGAGGCCACTTTGCTGCACCACATCCGAACCGGGTCAGTGAATACCACAGCATAACTATTCAAGGTGGTCCTGATGCGATCACCTTTGTGTTCGTGATAGGCAATGATAGGGGATGTACAGAACTATGTAATGCGTTGCTAGGAGCATGATGTCGCACGTACTGCAATGTTCTCTGGTATTGGAAAGTTGGCATCCACACACAACACTCTGGACCACATCGTCTTCCTAAGGGGACATTGGATGCTGCGCAGAGATGTGTCGTGCCTTCTAATAAGCTTCCTTCAAAACACGGAACTGCCATGGCAGACTTGTTGTAAAAGGACCATAATATGGACCTATTAGGATGAGCTCAGGCGCAGCAATTGCCGGCATATCCAGCCAGGCTAACACTGCCTGATCCCACGCAACAACCACCACCACAGCAGTAGCTCTAGTACATGGCCTTAAATACTGAACAAACCAGCTATTCAATGTTTACCACTTGATTTCTATTCGTAATTTTTACGAATCGCCGTGCAGCGAAGTGGAACTTCCTTTCGTCATCTATATTTTCCCTGTTCTATCATCTTTCAAGTTCTAACATCCAGACGGCCATTTAGATTCGCAACACTGTATGTTTTCTTAACTGGTGCCAAAACAAGTGTTTCAAAACACCACTTATCCTAGTCCGTTGCAGTCCTTTTGATCGATAGTTTCCTGTACAGTACCCTCCTTGTTTCTCGCCGAACCACGCCTCGCAATCATTCTCGAGGTTTTCGATACATCCTATCACAAAATGCTTGACCAGGGTGGCAAACTTACACCACCAGTAGTGCGTTACTCATATTTCTGCTGAAAATGAATCTACGCTAACCACTTTAATAGCCTGTTGTTTCATCAGGGTTTCGAGGTATCTTCGTTCCCATTTTTTGCGAATTTTCCTTTAGTACATTGCTAACTAGTATACCTTAAGAAATTGTAACAGCTCATCTTGTTGCATTGTTTTATCTGACTGCTGTAACGTTCTTTTGTTCGCGTGCAGGAAGGTGAAAAACAGACACAGCCAAGCGCAAGTGAGGTGAGTTAGTTCGACTTTATTATTTCCATTTTATTCCCTCATACCGAAAGCACACGTTTTGCAGTAAACTAATTGACTTAAAACAAAGATTCAGTTATTTGCATTATCCTCCAAAACTTAGACTGTTTAGTATTTGTAATATATTGGGCAGAAAATGACTACCGTTATTAGATTGATCATGTAGAACAAAATGACCGTACTGGTTTAGCTCATTTTCATCGCAAGGAGAGGCAATACAAGTTTCTGGGATCCAGTGCTACTGAGAAAAACATGTGCGGTCACTAAGACCGAATTATATTACTTTGAACCTGCCACTGCTGAATATTTGCACATTGAATACCATAACACGTAGATTTTTAGTTTAGCCACGTCAGGCATCTACTCCTAGGCCTTTTGCGCTGCAATGTGTAAAGCTAACAATTTCCGAACTTAGTGGTTAGAGCAGATCTGCACTCTTCTAGGATGCCCTTTGTCAGGTTCGGGGGACAATAATAAATTAGAGAAGGCATTCTTCATACGAGGCTATATTTGTATAACCCGAAACCACCACAAAATGCACAAAATGAACAGATATAAACGAAACAGCAATAGGGGGCTTTGAGGACGTGGTACAGAAAACGGCATTTAGTTTGTTTGGGGTCAATCAACGTTTCGGAGTCCCACGACGGATCGACTGACCAGGACTGCTCCCATAGCTTACCCGCGATTTGACCTCGACTGTCTAAGGACATTTACCATTGATAGGCGTAATTAATTATCTGCACGTAGCTTGCACTTACAGATCAGTTTCTTTCTTAACGCACTACGCGCTAGGGGGGAGCCCTGTAGTGACGGCAGCTTCATCCACTATCAGCGCCACTATCATCATCACAAACAGGACTTCCACGCGACACAGAGATCGAACACGGCTGTGCTCCAGGGGCGGTCGCCTGTCTACGCCGCTCTCTTAAGTTCCGGCCGGGCCTTACGCACCTGAATAAATGTAGGAGAGCCACAGCACCACCTAGTCCACGGCTTCCATTCCTACAAGTTCAAATGGTTGAAGCGTCACAATCTGGGAGCTAAGGAATGAGACACGGTACGTAGTGGTTACCGGCACAAGTCGATGTAGCGTTGAAATGCCCAGGTGAAGTGTCGTAGCCACGGTGGTCAAGCGCGCTCCAAGCTCCCGTTTCGAAGAAGCGAAGGCAGCTGTCTTGGGGCGTCGCGTTCTTTCACCGATGCACGGCGGGCGACTTGTTTGCAGAGAAGATGTCCTGAAGGCTGCAGTTGGGGAGGACCTTATGGGACACGCCACCGGTCCGGTCACCCATCCACCGCACATCCCGGTCACGCTCTACACTTCTCAGTCTGTCTTCTCCGTTGGTGTTCATCACGGGATCTCTCCCTCCACCGGCCGCTCTCGCTGGCAGCTTTCGTTTGGCCAGCTCGTGTGTGGGGGGTGAATTACCCCCCGAGACGCTGATGATGAAGGTGCTCTCGGGTTTTGAATCATACCTGAAGAGCGTGTCTGGCTTGTCGTCGTCGTCTTCGTTTTCACTTCATGACAACTTCCACTCGTGTCTTTTTTCAGTATTTATTTTGTCCCAAAGGTAGTACCTTGCTTTCGCTCATGAGCGCTGACTCTAGCTTTACGCACATTTATCCTCAAGCTGACGCTCTGTCCATCAGTGTACTCTACCTAAACTTTTTTACAGTTATATTACGGCACATCCTTCGACTACCTCAATTACTATTTCATTGGTTGCGGTTCCAGCCTCTTAACAAAAGAAGCTAAACTTGGGCTCCACGCTCAAAGGGGCAGTACACACCCCTTCACGTTCGCGCCCAGGCTGTGATAAAAGTATTCACAACCGGATTCAAAACAGGGCCGTGCGGTCGCGCTAACGTCAATGGTTCATAAAGTGCTTGTAAAGACAGCTGGCCTTGGTACTATCAATAAACCATAAAGAATACATCTACAGCAGCCCTGCATAAAGATTTGCTTTATACTTTCTTTACAGTTACGTGCAAAAGAACAATGACATACTAATTTCGATGACAGAAGACAACATAAACACTATAGATCAACAGCTCTCGCTCAATATCTAAAAAGGTGCCGATTGAGTTTCACGCATGACGCTACTGCCTATCGTAGACAACCTGCGTAGTAGTTTTGTTTTCTCGGTACTCTGAAGTGAGAGGACGTAATGTTCACAAATCAGAAGTCCGAGTAGTATTCTTTTACTCCCGCAGTAGTTCTCACACGTAGGCTACACAAATACGCTGTCCCGATATTTAGTAAATCAATTACGAGAAATACATAGCTGACTGTGTATTAGCTAAGGTTTTGGTAAAACCACCAAAAAATAAGACAAAGAACCGATACAGGGAAAAAACAGCAGGCGCTGAACCAGCGATTCACATTAAATTGCGGAGTTATACATCCTACGAACAACCAACCACCATTGAATCACGTAGGATCTATCACTATTCAATTATTTGGCGATTGCTAGTCCTGCGTGCGTTGTCTTTTCTTTCCCGCGTGTCTTTGTCTTACTTTTTGCTGCTTTCCCGAAACTTACTCATGAACCTACAGTCCTAAAGAGCAACACTTCTACAGTATATTGGCCTGGGTGACTTTGGAAAGCACTCTGGAAATAGGCGACTTCTGTCACTGAAACAAAGGATGTATAACCAATGCGCATTGCTATTGATTACTTATTCGGCAAAAAATTAGCAGCTTACTAAACGTCTCAAAGAGATATTATGTAACGCCAACGAGCCATGCATTGAAGTATAAGTGGATTCACGCTTAATACTATGAAATGATTGTTCTTGACCACGAAAAAGCGTCTGTGGATGACGTCACATTTCAAAACAACACAGAGAAAGGGAGAGAAAGACAGAGAAAATTTATTTAATGGTCAATTCGAGGTTCACCGAGCCAATTTCCTTCGCTTGGTTCACCATAAAAGAAAGCAAAACTTTAAGGTCTGTGAATTTTTGAAAAATGTGAGGTTATGCCACGAATTTTCAGACGCATTCACAGTGTTTGGCAATGAAGTTATTAACAACGTTTTGTCCAAGCCAGTTCCCCGCAAGGACACCAAAAAGCAAAAGGTAGACTCTGGCTGGGCATGCAATCCCAAGGAATGACAACCAGTGGGCCAGCAGTGCAGCAGAGTGGATGCGGACAGGCCAGACTAGAGGAGAAAATCATTACCTTTGTAGAGAAATAAAAAGAAAAATCCGCAGTACATGAAAGGACTTTGGTATCATACTTTTGATGATATCAAAGATACATCTCTCCGAAACAAGCTTTTCATAGGAGGAAGCTGCCCACTTTTATTAAGGTATACTCTCCGACCCATTACACCCTGTTCCCCTGGCACAGCACGACCCAGACCCTGCGCATGACAGAGCCGCTGCAAGCAAGAGAGCAGGGTGAAGCTCCGTGCCGCTACACCCCATGACCCACGACCACTGCCAGGAGGATTTCCCAGGGGGGCCCAAGTCCTGGTACACCAAAAGATAGGGGCAGGGGCTGCTCTTACGGAGGACGTGCTCGCAAAATGGCGAGCATACGTTCCCGACGCTCAAGACACCTAAGAGAGCCCCCCGAGACCTCCAGGGAGACTCCCCTCGTGACCTGCTCCTCGTGTCACGCGCCAACAAGGACTCCAGTGCAGCACATGCTGTGCCAGTGCTCGGGGCTCGCAGCGGAGAGAAGAGCCCATCTTCCGGCGTACATCAAGACCCTCGAGGAGTGGGCATCACCTCCTTTGGGCCGGGCTCACCCAAAAGAGACTGTTATGTCCCTGTCGACTTTCGCTTGTACCGCGGGAATACACAAGAAAATGTAGACGCTCTCACTTTCTTTACCGCCTTCCCTATCCCTGACTAGATCTTCAGTCCCCCTTCCGAATAAAGAATTAAAATAATAATAATGAAGGTATACTATGTGCCCATATATATGAATATGGTCAAACCGAAAGAGCGCTGTGTGATGAAGCGTTAGCATTGTTGTGCTAACAAGGCAATCATCGCAAAGAAGATGAGCAATTTCTCTTTGTGGCTATGCGCCACGTGAAAGGGAAAAAAAGCTGAAGAAAATATTCTGGCCGGTTTGAAAATTGAGTGCTCTGCCGATGTTCTGCAGTAGTCGTCAGACAGCCAGAGGTCAGCCTGATGACCTCACGCCACTGTTCCCAGTACCTGGGGCGCAGCCATCGTTTACCTGCAATATCGTAGAAGACAGCAGCCAGGGAGACGGCAGCACGGACCAGCGCCATACTCCCCGACCATGTTCCTGCCTGTACAGCCCGTATGCCAAACGAAGTTCAAGCCAACTGACTCTTGTGCACCCTCTCGAACATCTCCCGAACTGTGAGATGACTCGATTTTTCAAATTGACTTTCCATAGAATCGGACTCATCCCTTTTGGAACAGCTGTATTTATTAGTCGCCATCGTTGCACCTTTTCTTTTGTTGCGACCGTTTTCATAAAGTGCACCCAAATTCATTTTTTCATGCCTCAGTTGTCTATTCTCATTACTGCCCCGTCCTTTTGGATGGTGGTCGTTAGCAGCCTGCCCTAGTTCCATCACAACTTGCATCCCTGAAACAAGACTCTTCATTATTGGCCTCAACTTCTAACATCACCACCGTGAGGGATTAACAAGTGTGATTCGCGACATGGAGCTTGAAAACCTAGTCACACTTGGTACCCAACTAGGCCTCAAAGATTCTGATCTTCTGGGATATATAAGGTCAGAACGAGACCACACGAAAGACCAGGGGGCAGCAAAGCGTGAAGTAACAAGGCAGCGGTAAAGTTGGACAGGTGAATTTTCGGCAAAAGTTAAGGCTGCAAGAAGAAGCTAGAAAGAATTTGCAGGGTGAATGATCGACCGCATGAGCGGTGGAACCAGAACCTACAATCTCCCTAAGTCCACACACTTCCATTCCTGCATTTGAGTGTCCTATGGATGATCTCGACGCCTACCTAATGAGGTTTGAGGGGATAGCGCTGGCTCAACAATGCACGGAATCTAAATGGACTGTTCGCCAGAGCATCTGTGAGAGAGTGTCATTGGGAAGAGGACGCTGGAGGACTCTGAATTATCAGGACAAGCTCTGAGAAAACAGTGCGGATTCCCTGTACCATTATCTAGTGACACTAGCCGAGCGCAAGCCGAGACGACGAGAAACATTTTATACCCTCCTCCATCACCATTTGTAGTGGTTTACAACAGCTTTGCTGGACATCAACTTTCACTGGGCAGGATTGCGACCAATGCTTTTTCTTTAGGAATTTATCTTTGTGTGCTCTCTCTTTTTTTGTTCTTAGCCGCTCTAAATAAACATGGTGTTACTTAGTTTTTCGTTACCATAGGTGGGTATTCAAACCTGCTTGCGAAGCTACTTCTCTCAGGTTGGGTAGTGATATTTATGTGATATTTTATGCATTGTTATTTTTTTCTGTCTTAAAGTGGCTTCTTGGGCCCCATCAAGCTATGTACAACACCAATTAGCGCAGTAAGCCTACTCAAAAACGACTGGGAAATAAAGGATTTAATTGAATAGATGTGAATCACTAGCATACACTGCGCTGTCTTTGTCTGGTTAGTTCAACATTGTAAAACGTATTTATGTTTTTTTTAGAACCAATGTAAACAGCCAACCCCTGAAGAATGTATCCAGCTCATTGAACACTGCGCTAAACAAATAATGCAGTACCAATTATGAACAACATTAAAACCTTGCCTGAAGGGTCGGCGGCAGCCTAATCTCAATGTTTCAATGCTAAGTAAAAACTGCTGCATTTGAGCACCTTGAAATAAGGATGCATGCGCTATCATCTTCCAGTACCTGTGCTTTGTTACTGAGATTTAGTACCTACAGGCACTTTCTACGCTGGCACCAAGAGCAGATCATGTTTATTTAGCTACTCCGTGAAAATTCATAGGGCGGCAGCTTCCCACAGTACCTTCAAATCTTACAAGCCTGACTCGGAAAGGTTTGATCAAGCATTTCACTCACTGGATCGAATTGTGCAGCAGTGTGCCTGCATGCAGAAAATGAACGTGTGGCCATCTTACGAGAAGTTTTTCATCTGTGACAAAATTTATTATTAGGCCTTCAGCGAAACTAATCTCAATGTATTTTTGATCGCACCTGCATGCACACTCCCAACTCCATCAACGCAAGCGGAAAACAGTGTACCTCAAGTGAATGAGGGCACCAGACACCTTATTTAGACGTTTCGATCTATAGTGCGCTACTATATTTTTGTGATTTGGAGGAGTTACGAAACAGGTTTCTCTCGGCGAAAAAAAAAGGAGACGACCTGCTTGAACGAAATTGCCAGCGACGGCCGATATAGCATGGTAATTAAATAACAAATGAACGATATTGCACTCTTTTTGGTAGACTTTTCTTGCCCAGCATTTGTAGAGAAAGATGTTTTCACTTGAATGCTCTGTGGTCACTTAATCAACAGGGCGCGTTAATGCGACACGCTCAAAAGATTTTCAGACATCGATAAAACGTTTCTGAGCAGCTCTAAGAAAGACGTCGCTCGTTTCCTTTTTTATTGTGAATGTCACAGGTATGAGCAGGTCACAGGTATGAAGAATTGTCAATGTCACAGGTCAATGTCACAATTGTCATTTGTCAATTGTCAATTGCCAATGTCACAATTGTCAATTGTCAATGTCACAATTGTCAATGTCACAGGTATGAACAGGTCACAGGTATGAATGTCACAGGTATGTCACAGGTATGAGCGGCATCGAACAAGACCACACACAGGTCGGTTAGTGGACCTCGCGGTATTTTATGACCGTTACAAATTCTGAAGCGAGGGCTGCCACGCTACGAGTGAACACAGCAGCCACTTCCGCGTGCACTGATCGCTCTCGTGCTGAAAAAGCGCAGGCACGGTCGAGACCTGTGCGCTGGCTTTAGTTTGCAGTTTTTATCTCGGCAATGAACTGTGAAGAAATCGGCAACCCGCAAGATACCCCACAGCAAGATGGTGGCTGGTTTTCTGTGCACTACCGCAAATCGAAGCGTGTACTAGTGCCGGAAGGCCACGATGGCGTTGCAAGCCCAGCTTCTCTCAACCCTAAACTGCATTCAAAGCGAAGACGACCACCCCCGCTTCCGCGGCAGGATTACAAAGTGGTTCTGCGACCACGCGAGGGACTGAACCTCAGTCAGTAGAAACCCCATCACGTAGCTCAAGGGATTGCACTCGCCTGCAACAACCACCCGAGCTGTGCCCAAAACCGCCTCCTTGTGCGTACCAACCTCACCCAGAACGTTGCGGTTATCAGCACACCGCACGCCGAGACGGCCGACACACTTCGGAAACTCACGCACATCAAGCTCGCCGGCAAGGACCACGCCGTGTTCGCTTACGTAGCAGCACCGGACAAGGGTGAAGGGCGTGATTCACGGTGAAGGGCGTGATTCACGGTATCGAGCCTGGCACCCAGCCCTCGTAACTCCAAGCCCACCTCCGAGCCCCGAACCACAGCATCCTGTATGCGCGCATGCTCGGTCAAATACAGACGGCTGTCATCACCTTCGAGGGGACACGTGTGCCGCACTACGTCTACTACTACGGTGCTGAAACACGCTGCCTCCCGTACCAGTCGACGCGGCCGGTCTGTACAATATGCCTGCAGTAGGGCACCGAGCAGATGTCTGCCCAAATCCTGAAACCAACCGCTGCCCACAGTGCGGACAAGTAAGCCCAAGGGAAAATCATGACTGCAAGCCCACCTGCGCACTTTGCCAAGGCGACCACCCTACGGCGGACAAGACATGCCCAGCGTGACTACGAAAGCACACACGTCGCCAAGGCGCGACCCACGACGGGAATGAGGAACTGCCTGCTGGAATTTTGCGACGCAGCCGGTCGTCTAAGCGTTCATCTTTAGGGGAAGAGCAGCAACTCCGGTCCTCCAGGTCTGCCTCCCGAGCCCGTTCCAAATCGAGGCGCCGTTCCCCGTCCCAGAGTCAGGTTCACTCCACGTCGAAGCGTCATTCCCGATCCAAGAGCAAGACCCGCTCCAAATCCAGGCGCCCTTCCCGATCCAAGAGCAAGACCCGCTCCAAATCTAGGCGCCGTTCCCGATCCAAGAGCAAGGCCTGTTCGAAATCGGGGCGCCGCTCCCGGTCCCGGCACCATTCCCGATCTCCGAGCCATTCCCGACCAGGCTCCATGTCTACCTCCAGATCTGGCCCTGGATCCAGCTCCGGCAACCGGCCTAGGTCCAATTCCGGACTATCAACGTGGACCAGGAATACCGACGACCCGCAGGCAGGGGGCGCAGATGTCACCAAGGTGAACTGGGCGGCGCGTGTAGCGCAGCCTCCCACTGGTCGAAATCACACCCACGCAACTCCGGACACAACACACACTTTTCCCGACACCGCACCTCTACTCCAACAAGTACTAGCTGAGGTCAAAGCACTTCGAGCTGAAAACGCGGAGCTCAGGAATGCAAATCAGGAACTGATAAAAGCGCTCCATGCTAAAGAACAAGACAGAGGGCTAATTCCTGAGCAGCCAATCGAAACCCCGTCATCCAACACCGATACGCAAGTTCAGATAAATTTACTTCGCGAAAATCAAGCCCTCATACAGCCGAACATGCTGGCCATCCAGGAAACCCTTACTAAGTTAAGCGTGACGGTGGAAAGGATGCCGAACATGCATATTACGACGCCGACCTCTACCCCAGTGCGCAACGAGAAGCTTGAAAAGCCATACGCACGACCCACCCTAAACCCCGCCAGCTGTCTTTCGCAGCAGGATGGCTAGGGCCCCAAAAAGGCAGCTGGAACCCCTCACGCTTTGGCAGTGGAATTGCCGGGGCTACTCGAAGAAACAAGGCGCGCTCATGCAGTACGTAAGCAATGCTCCCACAAAACCCGATATTATAGCACTACAGGAGACAGAATGTACACCACACCAGGCAGGCTACGTCACACACCTCTCTGGGAACCTTCCGCCTAGGGTAGCCACCCTTACGTTACGAACCATCACTGTCGTACAACATCAAATTGATGGCTGCAGCATTGAGCATGTACTCATAGAAGTAGTACCTCGTACCAGGGGCCAACCGAGTGTATATGTGCTCAACATCTACAGCCCACCTAACCATCGCCGCGATACCTTCGAATACTTAATAATGAAAGCAGAGAGCGCGGCGGGCAGAAATGGCCTGGTAATAGTAGGAAACTTTATAGCAGCGCATCCGGTGTGGGGCTACAAGTACGCCACGCCAAAGGGCAACAAGGTCCACACTACCATCCAGCAACACCGTCTGACAGTCCTCACTGACCCAACGCATCCAACTCGTATCGGGAACAGCATCACAAGAGATACCAGCCCAGACCTTACACTGATAAAAAACGTTCCACACGCAGGGTGGCAAAATCTGGAAGAGTCGCTCGGCAGTGATCACTATATTGTCCAGACTATCATTCCGACCGCTCCTTTACGTCGGACACTCAAGTCGACGAAAATAACTGACTGGACCACCTTTCCCAAGCACAGACTCCAAAGCGACACAACCGACATAAACTCACTTGAGCAATGGATCGTGAACCTGCACCGCGATGTAAATAAGCACTCGAAAGTGATCACCCTCACCACAGAAGCGCCTGCAGTGGATTCCAACCTCCTCCATCTCTGGGAAGCACGCAAAGGCCTTCAACGAAGATGAAAGAAGCAGAAACATAACAGAAAGCTAAAATGCAGGATAGCAGAGATAAATCGGCAAGCAGCGGAGTACGCACCCGAGCTCACGCGACAAAACTGGCGTCAGCTCTGCGACGGCTTACAGGGAACGCAGGGCACGGCAAAGACATGGAAGCTCCTCCGCCACTTGCTAGACCCCACCCAGAGTAAGCTGGAGAGTCAGAAAGCAATCCAGCGCTTGCTACACTCTCATCCTGGCAGCGACGACGAGGTACTGGATAAGCGTAAATACCAATACATTGGCACAACTTTACTTCCGTGACTCCTCGCACGTATGCTGGCCATCCCAACCCGGAGCTGGACAAGCCAATAACGACACAGGAGGTCTGGCAGGCACTTCAAGCCCTGACCCGCAACACCACTCCGGGCAAAGACAACGTCACTAACAAGCTACTTAGGAACCTCGACGACAGAAGCATCCAAGCCTTAACGGGGTACCTCAATGAGCACTGGGAACGGGGCACAATACCGGCTGAATGGAAACATGCTGAAATGGTGCTTATTCCGAAGCCAGGCAAACCTACGAAGTTGGACACATTACGCCCCATATCACTAACATCGTGCGTAGGGAAGCTTTTTGAGCGTGTGATCCTCGCCCGCCTTCAACCATACATAGAAGCCCAAGACATTTATCCGCACACAATGTTCGGATTCCGGCCTCACCTATCAACCCATGACATCCTCCTTCAACTAAAGGAAGACGTCTTGGCGCACATTTCTCCTCACTCCAGCAGGGCTATCCTCGCTCTTGATTTGAAAGGAGCATTCGACAATTTGAGCCACGACGCCATCCTCGAAAACCTAAGTGACACGAACTGTGGAAAGCGAATGCTCCAGTATATCCAGGCATTCCTCACCGATCGCACGGCGACTGTGGGCATCGGACCACTACGAACGGACCTTCAAACCATGCGCAACAAAGGAACGCCACAAGCAGCGGTGCTTTCTCCAACATTATTTAACATAGCTATGATGAAGCTGCCACAACAACTTAACACCATCCCCGGGATTAAACATGCACTGTATGCAGATGACATCACGATTTAGACTACTGGTGGGTCAGAAGGCGACATGTAGGATGCGCTCCAGAAAGCTGCTGACGCAGTCCAACAGTACGCTAGTGTGCGCGGCCTTCAGTGCTCCCCGGAGAAGTCCGAGCTCATCATTCTGAGGCGCAAGCCACGTGGCAAGCCACTGGAACAAACCACAATACAAATAAAGCTCCAAGGTAGCGACATCCCCGTAGTCCCAACCATCCGCATACTGGGACTTTACATCCAGCAAGACGGAGGAGGAACGCTAACCATCCAGCGCCTCAACCACACTACTTCGCAAATCATGCGTATGGTGAGTCGAGTAACAAACCGGCACCAGGGTATGAAGGAGGATGATGTCATCAAGTTGGTGCAAGCACTGGTTGTCAGCCGCGTGGTATACTCTACGCCTTACCTCCCGCTGAAACCAAGGGAAATGGACCAACTTGACATACTACTGCGGAAGGCGTACAAGCAAGCGCTAGGCCTCCCTCCTCACCCCACCACTAGTAAGCTGGAAGCGCTAGGGGTGCACAAGAAGATGCGGGAGATAATTGATGCCCACCTTGTCAGCCAACTAGAGCGGCTAAGGCAAACGTCGATTGGTCGCACGGTGCTGAGGCAACTAGGCTACCAGATAGCGGACGCCAGCCACCCTCGACCGGAAACTGTGCCACAGGACATCCGTACGCTGATCAGGGTTGCTCCGCTCCCGCGAAACATGCACCCTGAGAATCACGTACAGCGCAGACAAGCGCGAGTACAATTCCTACTAAGGAAGTACTCTGCCCACCCCCATGTGCGATTCACGGACGCGGCCCACTATGCAACCCATCCAGCCACAGCAGTAAGCGTCATCGACGGCTCAGGCGATGTCGTTTGCACTGCGACCGTACAAACCAAAAACATCGTTGAAGCCGAAGAAACGGCCATCGCACTGGCAATGACGTCTGCAACTTCGAATAAACTGCTTCACGTAATTACAGACTTCCAACAGGCATGAAGGAACTACGGCAACGGTCGCATCTCAACATCCGCCCTCCAATTACTAAAAAATCACAAGGATACCCTGAACGCTACCATACTAATATGGACACCACGTCACGCAGGGCTCGACGGAAACGAGCGAGCACACGCTACAGCCCGAGCATGCACCCACCAGGCACCGCACCAGTCGCTCCGTGACCCAGAGCCTGTCCAGCAGCAGTTCCGTGCACTTCTGCAACACCACCGCCTTGCCAGATGTGCCTACCCACCACCGCACCAGAAGCTTACCCGAGAAGAGGCTGTAGCCTGGCGGCAACTACAGACCAACACATACCCCCACCTTAGCTTCCTGCACATCATACACCCCACAATATATACACCGACATGCCCACACTGCAGCGAACATGCAACACTGTACCACACCACGTGGGCTTGCCAGAACACACCAGCAGCCCCCATTATTCGCACCCCCACCCTCGAGCAGTGGGAGGCCGCGCTGTGCAGTTCTGACCCTGAGGACCAGCGACAGTTGGTGGACCGGGCACGCAGGACCGCAGCCGCCGCAGGGGCCCTGGACTGAGGGCTTCTCCCGCTGTCAAGCGCAAATCTGTCGAATAAATGTTTTTACCACCACCACAGGTACGAGAAGCCCAATCCCTGCAAACGGGTCAATATACATGCGCCGTGCATCCGGAGCTACTGGATAAAAAGTCAATACTTTCTCCACTCCGCATGACATCGGTGGCGGTGATAAACCGGGAATTACGACTGCCTTCTCACAGGCGCCCCTTTTCAGTAACAGAGACACTTGAAGACGGGATACAGCTGTTAGGGTGTCATAAGGTTATGAGACGCGACCCCTTCTAAGTCACTCTGGCTGTTCACCTTTGGCTGTGCAATGCGGCAATAGCCACCGCGCCCCTAGTAAAGGTTTTTTATTTGAGATTCTAAGTTTTAAGGGTTTCCGCAGCGAAGCTACAGCTGTGTTCTGATATATGCTATAGCGTAGCGATTCGAACTGACATTGACGACCTGTGTAAACACGCCGCCCCAAATCACGCCACGGCCATTTCTTCCTGCCACAACCATGAAAGTACAGTCAGTATCTGTCAACATTTTCTAAGCCAAGCCGGGAAGGCACAGACCGCAAAAAAAATGCAATGTACAATCTTGCGTCCACAGCGAGGCTGAATTTTTTTATGCCAGAAAGCTAGAGAAAACACCTTTCTTTCTTACTGTCGTATTATATTTTTGTCACATTCAAAGGTGAAGTTTATTCTTTGAATTCATTGTGGTCCAGAAGGCTTAGGATTGGCCTAGAAAATTTTGACAAACTGTGTTCCTTCGTGAAATCATTCAACGCTACCTGAATCAACTGCTGCTTTATTTATAGCTGTTGCGAGCACTAGACGCCCTTACTCGTTCTTTAAGCCCCGAAAACGTCGCCCGCTGGCACCAAAGGCCTGCCGGACCGATTAAGAAGACTTTTACTAAATAAACCACTTTTATAGGGCTAATACAGGAACTGTTCCCCGTTTTTGGACTTTCCTCTCCGTCTCCGTTTTCCCCTAGTACCACTTTCAGTTATTCCCAAAACTAATAACACTTCAATAACCGTGTAACGTAACATGTGACATAATCTATGTCGGACGCTGGTACTCTACGGAAGCCGATAGAGAAACAAAGACGTTGGAGAATAGTCAGAAAATCGAGCCACATGGAATGCCATTAGGGGGAGCGCAAATGCCACACATAAGTGAAATCACCTTCAAGTGGAATTTAGCTGCCCATGATAATATGGTTCAGAAGTAAAGCGCCTCCAGCTGAATACTGCACGGCGTATTGTGCAAGCGGCGCTTGTCAGGCATTCAGAGCAGAATAGTTGCTGGACGACTTGTCAAATCGACAGGAAGGCACTGCCGTAAAATCCCTGCCACACATCACGATGCAGTAGCTAGGCCAGACTGACGGGGCAGGACTACAACCACAAAAAGAGTGCAAGTTTTCGACACGATGGCTTTTAGAGGGTGACAAACGCAAAACTAGGTAAAAGTCTGTGGTTCTAAAGGAGTTTTTTTGGCGCCATTTTCGCTTCTTGAACTGCAGTTTCTGCTATGCCACTGCCCCGAGCTAAGGCTTGACGTCACATGGGTGATCCCTAGCTCCTCCATAAATTCAAGAAACTCGTCATACTGAAGAGGGCCTCAGTGTCGCCACAGTTTTACTGCTAAACCATAAACAGTAAAAACTGCCGCGCACAAAGCCTTCAGTTGTCGCGCTGTTGTTTACCTCAACTCCTTGATTTTAAAACCTGGAGAAATTCGGAGAATTGTTTACTAATGTGTAGCATTCTTACACCGCCCGCAAACATTGTGAGTTCTTTATAGACAGATGGGGATACGTGAAGCGAAATACGTTAATTATTTTATTTTTTTTTTTACTTTTGTTCTCGCCTCTCTCCAATGAGGCAAATCTGCACCATTATAGCAATCGAATACCTTTACTTCGCTAATTTCATGTCTGTCCGGACCTGCAAGGCATAGTACAAGCTTTGCGCGTTTTTCTTATTGTTTCGTTCGTAATTTCAGCCTTTCTCCCGGGAATTTTCAGATGACTGTGCCTTTTTGGGGGAGACGTGTAAGAGGCCTATTCTGAATTTATTGCGTCAGTTCATTTTTGTAAAATTTTTGTTTTTCAGGTTTTTTTATGATTTTGTTTGATCAAAATTCTCTGCGACAATTATGTCTATTTGCGTTATTATAAAAATTAGTGTTTCTTCCGCCAAATATTCATTTTTGTGAAAATGCATGGCTCTACACCAGGGGTCTCAAACACGGGGCCCGCGGGCCGCATGCGGCCCGCGGACCCTTCTATTGCGGCCCTCGGCCCTCTCATGAGTGTCTTGGTTCATTTATTTTTGCTTTTTAAGCGAATGCGTGAGTGCGCACCCTCCTTGTGTAGCCAAGGACGCAGATGACCAGAGACTGCTGGAAAACGCGTGGATATCGTCTTTCACGGCTTCGCGTTACTAGACTGGACACCCATCTTTTCTGGAGGCGCCTCAATTCGGGCGCCGTCAAGTCGGGTGCACATTGGTCACGAGCAACTGCGACTTGTGAATCGAGCACTCAACAGTGCGCACAGGGCTGAGCGAGAGGTGCGCGGAGAAACTCCCCTCGGCGTTTTATGACCCGGCGAACGGGGCTCCACGTCACTAATGAGAAGACGGCGCCTTGACCAAAGTTTTCCAGGCTTCCGCGAAAGCGCTAAGGTTTGCGAGCGTTGTGTGGTGTTTGTGGATATTTGCTTTCTTGTTCGTCTCTGTATCAAACACTTTTACTGCGCTGCAGCTGTGGTGAAAAGGGCGCAGCCACACGTCACACTCTAAATTCGGGCTCCAAAATGCACCCCCGTGCGTTTAGGCAGCGCTATTTATGGCCTGGTAGAGAGCGACATCGCGCTGCTGAGGAAAAGACTGCACATTGCACTTCGAAACTGTGCACTTCCAAAAAACACCCCATGTCTGTGCGCGTGCGCTAAATTGAGACGCCAAACTAAGCGCCTATCCTCCGACTCGCAAGCTGTTGACAGCAGTGGAAGGTAGCGGCGCCCTAAGTCAATCATGATTAAGATCCCTAAAATAACTAAGGTAGCGCCAACTGCTCCCCCCTTCTCCGCTGCCCTCCTCTTTTTTCTCTCCCCTCACCCGCGGCGCCGCGGTCCCTTGAACTCCGCGGCGGGGCCACCATGTTTATTGGCTTCCTCAGAGCAGACGCCCTCGCAACGCTTCGGGCCGCTCGCTGCAGTTTTTCGTGCAGTTTGCTCTTGTTTTCGCGCCGCAATCGCTCTTTGGTAGCATTAATAGTATTTCTAGAGCCCCGTTTTACCAACACGCATTAAGTGAGACTGTTTTGTTGTATATTTTTGTCTAGAAGGGGATATTTGCGCGGTGGATGCAGCGGGCGCATACGGACAGCGCGGTGTTTGTTTACGTGTGCGGCATACTCAGGATAATTCGTGAACGCGAGAGGATCGAACGTGGACGTTTCAAACTGCTCTGTTACATAGTATTTCTAGAGCCCCATATTAGCAACACGCCCTAAGTGAGGCTGTTTTGTTGTATATTTTTGTGTAGAAGGGGGTATTTGCGGGATGGATGCCGCTGGCGCATACGGACAGCGCGGTGTTTGTTTACGTGTGCGGCATGCTCAGGATAGTTCGTGAACGCGAAAGGATCGAACGTGGTCGTTTCAAATTGCTCTGTTACAGTAATTCCGTTCTTGCATTTGCGTGATTAAATTGTGGTCGTGCAAGCGCTGCACAGAGGGCTTGCGCATGGTTCGCGGTGACCTTGGTTCGTAGCAGTTCGAGCGCTGCGCTGGCTTTTTTGCGTTCGCGTTTTTTGCGTTAGTTGTAGATCATTAGGCAGCGCTCAGTATGCGCCCCGCATTAGCTACTGACATTCATGCCACCTTTATTTCGTGCACTTTACGGTGCTTTGACGCTGTTGCAAAATATATGTCACCTTCACGTCGTTATAGGCCGCTGTCAAGGTCAAAGTTCTCGCGTCTCCTCGTTGGCCTCGCCCAAGTCGGCTGTACTTTTGGCAGTGCGTCCGTGGCATAGCAATGTTCGTGCGATTGGCGTTCACAATTACTTCGAGTACGGTCCTGTCGGGCATATCTGGAACAGGCTCGCACAAAGAACGCGCAGTTAAAGAATGCGCTCAGCATTACAATTAGCTGTAGCGCCCAATTCTATAATAACTACCGTATTCCAAGGCCAGAAGCACGCTAACAAGCGCAATTGTGAATCCTTTTCATGCTGTACAGCTAACATTGATTCATGTGTGGGCTTTGATAAATTACAGCTTGCTACAGCCGAGCTGGCCGTGACTGCGCTGACCTTATTCGAGCAGCCGAAGGCACAACAACTCGGCATCGCGAAGCTACATAAAGAGACGCGGACGCAACAATTGTTTGAAACGAGCAGCTGACTCTTCGGTTGTTATCGGTTGTTATACGCTGGCGGCTTCGCCTGCTCCGAGGCAGCTGAGCCTAAAATGGCGAATTTAAATGGACAGTGGAGGCGAAGAGAAGAAAAAACAAACAACGCGGGGACGAGGTATTACGTCACTGGCCGTTGGCCAATGGCGCGCGGCGTTCGCTGGCGAAAAAGAAAATGGCAAAAAACGAAGGAGGAAAGGAACGCGGGCGAGGGCGAAAGGCGGCGAGATCTAAAGATGGCGCTACCTTAGTAATTTCAGGGACCTTAATCATGATAGAGCGCCCTCCATAATTGTGCTCCTCCGTGCCTGTCGCCTCCGTAAATGTGACAGGTGTCTTTTTTACCTTTTTTTGCACGATCGGCAAACAGCGAAGCTTTCTGCTGTGGACGCTTAGCGAGCCACAATGTCGTTGTCCAAGCCGTCTGCAAAACGCAAAGTGGAAGACGAGAAGAGGTGCTTTCAGTAGCGATGGGAACTTATTTCTTCTCGGTATCAAGAGACAAGGTGTTGTGCTTAGTCTGCCACCAGACTGTGGCTGTGCCGAAGGAATACGATGTTCGACGCCACTTCCTGTCTTGTCATCACGAAAAGTATGGTGCTCTTACTGGCAACGAATTCGCGAGCACACCGTGACTCAACTGAAGGCGACGTTGGGAAAGCAGCAAAACCTGTTCAAAAAGATGGTCAACGCAAGCGACGAAGCCGTAAGGGCAAGCTTCGTAATTTCTGAGCTTTTTGCCAAATCTTCCAAGCCCTTCACTGAAGGCCTGTTGGTTAAGCAGTGCCTCCTCGGAGTCGCTGATGCTACTTGTCCCAGCATGAAAAATACATTCGACAAAATAAGCCTTTCTCCAAATACAGTCACCCAGGAAATAACGAGATCAGTGGATGCATTAAAAAAAGATGTTTGAAGCACTCTCTATTGCAGTTGACGAAAGCGCTGACAGTACAGACAACGCAAAATGGGCTATTTTTGTAAGGAGTGTAGACAAAAACCCAAACGTCACTGAGGAACTCCTGCACTTAATCCCAATGGAAAGCACGACCACAGGGGCGGATATTCTTTCTGTTCTCGAAAGAGTGGTCGAACACGCTGGACTACCGTAGGATAAGTTGGTTTGTTTGGCTACAGACGGTGCGCCAACAAGTGCGAGAATCGAGAGCGGGCTTGTTGGTCGATTGCGGACGAAACTTCCTGCACTCGGAATCACCAATCAATTTGCATTTTGCACCAAGAAGCATTGTGCGGCAAGTCTCTGCAAATGAAGAGCGTCATGAAAATCGTGCTCAGCGCAGTGAACTTCATCCGATCAAGAGCTCTTAACTACCGCCAATTTGCATCTCTTTTAGAAGCGGTTAGCAGCGAATGTGGTGAAATTTTGTACCATACAGAGGTGCGAGGGCTGAGTCGGGGAAGAGCGCTGAAACGATTTTTTTTAAGAGCGAATGCTCTTTATAAGCGACCCCAAACCATCCACCGCCGGCGGCGGCGGCGTCGGCGGCGTTGGCGTCCGCAGTGCTGTTTAAAGAAAAAACAGCTTCCGGCGCCAGGTTTCGATCCGAGGACTTTGCGGGCCGCAGCGCGACGCGCTACCGACCAAGCCACAGACGCGACGCTGATATCAGTGTTAGTGACGCGCCTTATATCTTTAACGCATTCAAACTACGTCGTCAGCGGCGTGCGTTGGCGACTCAGCGGCGTTATAGCGGCTTGATAACTGCGTGGTGTACACGTGATACTACAAACCCGATGGAAGAGATGGAAGAGAAGGCGGCGAGGGGGTGGGCTGCGGGGGCCGAGCGCAAGCGCCGCAAGCGGGCCGACAACCGTGCATTCGCACTTTCACATTCTCCCCCTCGGGGAAATGCGGGGGAATTTTATTTATCTCCGAGAGGAAATTGACGCCTTCACGAAGAGCAAGAACAGGGCAATAGTTGAGCTTTCAGACGAAAATTGGCTTCAATACCTTGCTATCCTCAGTGATATCACTGATCATTTTAGCTGCTTCAACGTTAACATTAACGGAAAAAATTACGCCCATCTTCCCGCGAGGGGAACCCTGATGTGATGCGACGCATCGGGGGGGTTCAATTGGTGTTTCCATTGGGTTGATTCTCTAAATCGCGTGAAACGTGTTGTGAACGCGTAGGATGCATTCCATCACATGCGGGTGTTCTCATACGCGGGAAAGATGGGCGTAATTTTCATTCTTTTACTGAGAGAGAGAGACTGGTTGCCGTTTTCAGCGGTCGCACTTTACTTTGAGCACGACGGCTTTGTGGTCGCTGAAGTACACGGTCAGTGGATCACGAGCGCTGACTGAACCGCCGCAACGCGATACCCCCTTTATATTCACAGCGCCTGAAGGAGAGGAGACAGCGGAAAAGACTCGCGCATGCGCGCACTTGCGCGCCGGAGCAGACGCGAGCGGAGCGAAGCGCGCGCGCAGCTGTAGTTATTATGTTAATGAGACGGAGTGAGAGTGTTGCGCACAGTTGTCGGAGAGAAGAACGGAAGAGAGTTGCGCATGCGCAGGTGGTGTGCGAACACCGACGCCGGAGGGACATACCCCCGAGCAACAGATGCGTCGCATCTAAAACAAACTTATCACGAAAATGCATGACGACATTCAGGCCTTTTGATCCAAATTGCGGCTTTGGAGAGACAGATGAGAATTCAGAAGTCTGACCATTTTCTAACCCTGAAGTCGCTGGAGAACGCGGATAAACAATCCTGTGATAACTTCGCTGACCTCCTCCATGATCTCCAACGAGAATTCGAAGGACGCTTCCATGACATCACCAGCCTCGCCGATGAATTCCGGAATTTTTCGGTGCCGGTGGATGACGCAGCGCCCGAGTTACAGATAGAACTTCTTGAGCTGCAGGATAACACTCCGTTGAAGCAGACATTTCATAACGTGGCTGTACCAGACTTCTACAAGTTTCTTGACGATGCAAGTTTCCCGGCGCTTCGTCAACAGGCTGCAAGGATCATTGCCATGTTCGGAAGCACCTAATTGTGCGAACACCTGTTTTCCTTGCTGAAGGTGAACAAATCAGCCCACAGGTCGAGGATGATTGATGAGCACCTGCGATCGACCGTGAGGATCGCTTCCGCGCAAGACGTTAATGCGGACATTTCTTCTATCTGCATCCAAGCGCTGCCAGGCATCAGGCCAGCTTGTTTAGAATAGTAGCAGCTTCATTGAGCTTCTCAAGGAATAAAGTTTCATGACTTTCAAAAATGATACTGGCAATATTTTCTCGTCCATTACAACCAATAACGCTTATTATAGTAAGATACACAGACGCAGCTGCCCTAAAGCCTTTTTTATGAGGCACCCAATGTGGTCACCCTATGTTGAAGCATAATCGTGGAACAAATATTTGATATTTCAGAATCGGCTTCCCCCCCCCCCTCCCCCGCTTCGCTTCAACCTTCTTTGCTCTCTCGGCCCTTGCGGGACTAAAATTCGTGACTGCGGCCCACTCACTGATGTGAGTTTGAGACCCCTGCTCCCCACGGTCCGGCTGTGGGCCACTAGGCAAAGAATGCTACGCACTAATATAAAAAGGCTACAATCCAATATAACGGTAAAGGCTCGGCGCTTGTAACTGCAAAGGTCCCACCCAAAAATTTTCAATGTTAGAGTTGGCACATTATGGGATAACAGGGGTATTTTTGCGTTTTTATTGTAGCGATTACCCCATACCTTGCACAAAAGCGCGAACTGCGAAGTGGCACTCTGCACGGAAGCGCCAAAAAGTGCGCTGCCAAGAATTTTATCTACTCCGCCCCTGATTGGCCCAGTTGAAGGGGACGTTGATTTTCCGACTGTTTAGCGCTTGGTATGGTTCCTTGTTGGTGCCATACTGGGCCTTGTTGTGGAGGCATCTTTTTCGGTACGCCGAGTGCGGTCATATTCGCAGTGTCAGCACTAGCTGCAGTCTCTGCCGCTAGCAAGCTTCTGCACCGTTGCTTCTCAACTCCTTTTTTTCCTGTTTCTTCTAACTTTGCCAAGTTGTAAGCGCGAGTGTCACTAGTCTTGATTCTGGTTATCAGTATGGCCAACTCCGCCAATTCTTATCGCATGTTCCCTCAGAGCACGTTTGTATTCCAGCGCTTTTCGATGCGTTAATCCCTCGTTTTATAGAAGAGTTTACCACTGTACTTCAAGATTCTTTTCCTCCCGGCGCTACTGCACGTTTCAGTATTTTTTTACTGCGGAGCAGTATATGTCGCACCCCTCCTTGTTTTCATTCTGGTGAAGCCGATTTACTCGGCGCCGCTCCGCCGCTCCTCCCCGCCACCGCCGACCTCTCTTTCACAATGGCTATCACAACGGTTACTCCACTTGCCACCACGATGCCTCTTTCACAAGTTGCGCAGTCGGCTGACAGCGGTCGTAGCACCGTTATCAGATGACCGCGGAGATTCAACAGCAGCGCGCGAATCGGCGTAAAAACGCCCAAAAGCCGCCTCTACGGCCACCACCGAGAATGTAGCCCCGTTGCCGCCTTAAATTACACCTCGCCAACTAGCTGCGGGTTCCTGCCGTTTGAAAGCAACCTGCCCCGTTGGAATGCCCCCGTGAGCACATAGTTCTTCTTTAGCTTGAAAGCCAATCCTAGCGACAGTGTCGCATCGGCGGCCCTCGTTGACCAGCTGGTCATAGTTCTTCTTGCGGAAGAATAATAATAGATCTTAATCTGGCTGCATATAAAGTCTTTCTTTTTCCCTTCGACTGTGTATTTCACGCCTAAATATGCACCCATCCCCGGTTGCCGGTTTAGGTTTGCATGGGTTGGGGGTGGAGGGAGGAGGCATGCACGCACAGCAGGGCGTAATGCCGCTGCCGATTACATACCCGTTGTGGTGGTGGGAGATTTAAACGTAGGAATCTCATTGCGCAATGCGCCCTGTCAGATGTTCTCCGCAATCGATCGGTTTGGGTCTGGGTTGGTGTGTTGCACAGACAATGCGATGCCTACGGCTGGGCAGCAAAAATGACACCCACGTGTGTGTCCGCTAGAATGAAGGTCAAGGACTTCGAGGAGGTACCTCGCTATGAAACGGACGCTTGTTCACTTGGAGGAAGAAGAGCGGAAACTGAAGAAGCGTCAGCCCTAACAGAAGCGTGAATGTGCACAAAAACAAGGGGAAGCCGTTACCACCGCTGTTGCCCCCTCAAGTTCCAGCTGGTCGAGTAGCTGCGAATCTCTCTCAGATGAACAGCAACTGGCCAGCTTCGAACGTTCACGTGGGCCAATATCAGTGTTGTACGGAACGGCGTTCCAAGAAATGGCGTTCCTGGAACTAGTTCCTTTTGGGAGGAACGAAGGAACGCCACCGTTCCATTACGGGTCGGTGGAACTACATAACTCGTTAGGTTTCTGAAGGAACGGCAGGAACGGCATTCCTCCTGGAAACGTTACATCGCTAGGAATGAGCCGTTTTTGATGCCAAGGTTGGAGTACAAAACTCCACAAGGCGCTACTGCGTTTTTTCTTCCTATAAGCTGGCCAATTGGACCGCCCTTGAGCGGAACGTACTCCTTGAATGTCAACGGCAGAAGAATAACCACGCAGCGGGCCGCAGCTTGTGCTTGCTTTCATGCCGTTTGAGCTTACGCGGTGTTCGACTGGTGAATAGCGCAGCCGAGAGAACACTTTTCACCTTTCTTCGTTTGTCTGGGCAGGCCGTGATGCACGTCTTGCCGATATAATTGTCCCCTACAGGTACCTTGTGAAACCACCGTTTATTGTCAGGGGTAATTACCGCATTAGGGCGGCCGAGCCGCGGGTGCGTTGTTGTCGAGGGAGTTGTTCTCGCTGTGAGGTCATTCGAAGGGTCACGGGGTCACCGGAAATCGTTCGGAATTGCAGGTTTGGACCGCTCAAAGGGAAGCGCGAGCTCGTTGCCACCAGTTGCTTAATCACAATGTTTAAGCTACCATGAATCCCAGACTGTTGTATGCGAGACAAGGCGACCAACGAAATAAAGACAGTCTGGCTGCGGTGACCGAGTCTTCCAGCGCAGATTTTGCCACCTCGTCCGCGCCCGAGGATTTCTTTTCCTTTGGGCAGCAAACCCTTCCAGCCCAGGCCCAGGATGAGCTGTCGTGGTACCTACTGGTACCAGTTGACTACCCGCTGTCGCAAATGAAGAACTTCGAGGGACTGAACCAACTTTTCGCAAAGTACAACACTTCAGTACCCTCAAGCGCTTCCGTGGAACGGCTCTTCAACATTGCGAACGAAGTGTTGACGAATAAACGGGTTTGTCTGCCTGACTCCAACATCGAGATGCAACTCTTGCTGAGTTCAAACAAGGGACTGTACTTAGTTGCAACTATGCATTCGGGCTTTTTTTTCACTCATTGTTTTCATATTTTTCTTATTCATTCTAAATTTTTTTTTCTTCTGCCATATCCTGTAACTTTGTTATGTACTTAACTTTTTTCTGTGTGGATAGCCAAAGAATCTGTCGTTTCCGTTCCACGACACGTGTTTTCTTGTTTTCTCATAACTTTTCATTTATTTGTGCCTGCTCTTTTACTTTACTGTGTCGCAACTTGTGTCCGACTATGTTTTTTATAGTGTTAATGTTTTTTACGCACGTGATTAGGCCCGGTGTTATTTCCTGTGATTTTCCCTAATGTGCATTTCTAACCATCGCAACTGATTCGTGCGTCGCGTCCACATACTTCGCTACCTTGGGTCTTTCCTTTATCTACTACCCTGATTGTGTTCCGCCTACTTTGCAATTCTTGTGCGTAGATTTCGTGCGTGACTGCGCTGTTTGCTTTTTTTCCTTGTTTTCGTCTTCGGACCTAAACTTGGATTGCTAACCTCATAGTGGTTACTTGTTCTGCTGTGTTTCGTTAGTCTCACATTTGTGCTCTATGATACGCAAAGCTTCACTTTTGTAACCCTCTCACTGAATTACCAACAAACGGACCTGTAAGGTATGTTAAATGAACTGTAACATTATATCAGCATTCAATAAAAACCTATGTGTTGTTCCTTTCGACGCCATTTCTAACGAAATTAAGACATTTAATTACGTTCCTGCATGTGAGTAACTTTCTATTCGCACATCTGAACCGCAGTAAACTTACTGCGCATTTATAAGCCTGAAGTGGAAAGTGTCATATGTGTTGCACCCATAATAGATGAGCCCCAAAATTGCAGTTAGACATGTCGGGAGTTTGTCCAGTGCTCCCTGAAAAAAAATGTCTCTTTGGATCCTTTTTACCTCCAGATAAACTGCTTCCGGCGGTCTTCATATTCCTATAATATACGTAGTTCTATGTGAATTTTACATTTCGCCCTTTATTTTGCCTAAGGAATCTAACACTATATTTTAAGTCAAAATGAAATGTCACGTTAATGTAACGACACGTTCCAATGTTCGAAATGGAATTGGAACGCGTTCCTTTCGCAATAAAGGAACTTGTAACGGGAACTCGTTTCAAAATTGGAAGTAACAAAAGCTTGATTTGGGCGAGTTGGTACATACTGCTAAAAAAATGAATCGGAGCTAAAACAGGGACGACGAAGAAAGACCTAACACACAACACGGTGCCGTGTTGTGTGTTACGTGTTTCTTCATCGTGCCTGTTTTAGCGCCTATTAATTTTTTTAGCAAAATTGGGAAGGAACGAGGTACGGGCTTTCGTTCTTGTTTATGAGGAACGTGTACAACACTGGCCAATATCACTTGTTCAGCTGAAAGGGCTTTCAGAGCGACATGTTCGACCGTATCTTTCACTTCTAAGCACTCACTCGTGACCAGTTTCCGGTTTATGCCTGCACGGGTTGAGAACGGAGGGAGTAAGGGGGCGGGCACGCGCAATTATGGGTTTCATGCCCTTACTGATGACGCCCTTACGTTGTGTTGCCGTGAGGGTTAAATGTGGCCTTCAAACAGCCCAATGCCACCGATACAGTGGCCACCGGTCCGGTTTCCTCAGTGGTAGAGGGGATTGGGTTGGAGTATTACACAAACAGTAAGATGCGTACTACGCGAGAGGGAAAGAGGCAGCTATACGTTTGTCCGCTAGAATAAAGTTCGGGCCTTTCCGAATTTCATTCAGGCAATTTGTTAGGAAGTATACTCAGTCGTAAATTACAAACAAACGTGTTTTGTCTCGTGTGCTCCGTGGAGGGCGTGCAGCTTCGCAGGTCATCCGTTTTCATAGAGTGGAAGGGCACTAATTTTTTTTTAGTTAGCTTTAATCCTGTATTGCAATCGTATATTAAACCTTAGGTCTTGGGATCACAACCTTTGTTTACGCTTTATTTTGAGTTCACACTGAAGTTGTAAACGTTGCAGCATTCACGTCTGCGTAGGCAACAAAGGAAGTAGTGCTGAAAGCTCTGCGTCCTATTTGTCTGCAAGATTGTTTTCCTTCTTTTTGCAAGTTTTGTCTGTTCTTGCTCCTGTTCTGTCGTAACTTTCCCATCCTGTGAACACTTGTATTAATCTTGCCTAAAACTCCGTGTCCTGTTAAAGAAGTCCTTAATACGAAATAGGTATAATTCTTTGTTTACGTCGGGTTTTTATATTATTTCGTTCGTGGATGAAATTATTCGCTAGATTCGGGTTATTTTTGTGGGCAAACACAACCAGCGGATCTCCTCCGCCATCCCTACTAGGTATTCGGAAGTTTCGCACTGCATATTCTCCCGGTTCCTTCTCTAGTACCTTAGCATTAGTATTTAGTCCCTATCGTATATTGAGTGGTCATGTTATTGGTTGCTGATTCTGCATCATTTTTAAAGACCTCAACATCATTCTTGTGGCTAGACGTTTTAATGATTCTGTTTTCAAAAACTCATGATTATCTCGCTTGCTTGTTGGGATGTCGAGCAGTTTTTAGTCACACATGCAATCATCAGAAATGTATAAAGTGTTTCATCCCCACCAATCACGATGGGGGGAATCATAGCTTATGTGTAAGTTGGCTGTTTTTACAAATTGCTAAATTTGTGTTCTGCCCGTAGAAATATAGAAAGAATTTTACTGACAAATGTAACCCGAACAACTACGCAAAAACGAGTCTAAGAATTTTTGTCTAAGACACCAGCACAGGGTGAGACGAATTTTTCTTAACCCCTTAAGTGCTTTGGACGAGCAGAGCTCGTCCTGCCCAAACTGTCACCAAACTGCTTTGGACGAGCAGAGCTCGTCTTAGCGGAATAGGTACTGCCCTATACTGTTCAGGACGAGAAGCGCTCGTCTGCGGCTTAGATTGCGAGCCATCCACTAGATGGCAGCATTTACTCGACGAATTAGTTTTCTCCTGCGGCAAGGCGCGCTTTTTTTATGAAAAGGTGGCGTGCGGTGGCGCCGACCCATGCATAGCTGGCCCGTCAACTAGAAAAAGAAGCTTTTCATTTTCGTCATCTTCTTCAAGTGATGCTGATTCGGATACAGATGTTTATCTTGTCTCTGGAAGTGAAGACATCGATGACGGTGAATTGAGCAGCTCCTCCGGTGATGACGGAGACAGCGGGGAAGCGAACATCGCGAGTGCTCGCGAGTGGATCCTGCTTTATGTGGACAATCCTCCTGTGAAGCCTCATCGCTTTCCATTCTTGGCCATTCCAGGCAAGACTTTCATATTGTCATCGCCGGGTGACATTATGGAATATATTCAGCAGTTTCTGGACGATGAACTTATATCATTTGTGGTAGACGAAACCAATCGCAAAGCGGCTGAAAAGTTGAAATGCTTTTCTCCCAGTGATCACTCCCGCCTCAAAAAATGGGTACCAGTGACAAAGGAAGAGATGTGGGTATTCCTTGCACTCCTGCTATTGCAAAGGTGCTTAGCCTACACAAGTGAAGAAAGATGTGGCATCTGCAACTGTTCTATTTATAAATTTTTAATTTTGTTAGCAGCAGGTAGCTGGTTTCCTATTTATTCTTCAGAAATAAACTTTATTGTGTTGATTTGACTAACTGTGGGGTACAAATATTTTTTCAACATCGACTAGCTACTTTTTAGTACAATCAGATTCGAAATCAGTAATAAAAAAATAGGCACTTTTGGTCTGGAAATTCTAAAAAAAAATAAAGCACTTAAGGGGTTAATTTACACACGAAACACAGTAAAAAAGGCCTAATAGGTACTGCAAAATGCCCAGCCAAAACGCTGAGCTCATACAGAACGACAAATTCATATCGTACTGTATGAGCTCAGTATAGTTGGAGTTTTTCGAAGTTACACCCCTGAGAGAATGAAAAGCCCAAAAATGCTCTGAATAACTCCTCATTAAATCATGAACTGTTTCAGATATCCAACTGATTTTAGAGGATGTAGGCCACCCATACCAACGCCTGCAAAACTATTTGCACGGCTTTTTCCCGGCCATCTTCTAAGGAGGATAATAGGGATTTGCGGTAAATAACCTTATCTTACACATTCGTGCATACATATCCTCACCATTGATATTTTGTTTTGGCTTAGATTACTCTTAGAATTCCCAAAAAACAGGTTGAGGATTTTGTTTCAACAAAAATGCAGAAGGGTGAGCGCGATTTCAAAAATACAGCTATCATACAGTGCAAATGTCTAAGATACGATATCAATGCCCATTCCGATTTGCTGAACCTACAAACTTTAAATTTCGGGATATTGTTATTATGGCGTATGAGCTCAATTAGGCTCCAATTATTTAAGTGCAGCCCAAAGGCCGCTTGCCGGTTGGCCGCTTCTGGTATCGTCGCCGCCTGGCGACGTTTGTTATGGCATGATCAACGGCGGATGACGTTTTCTCCGCCGCCGCTTTTCGGACAGGCACCCCCGGGCGTTACTCGTGGCCTTTTCGTCGTATATTCGCACTATGTATTCTGGCTTTTAGAGAGTGAAAAGAATCAGCTAAGTATCGTCTTGCCTCGCTGCAAATGTCGAAACACGAGTCTTCAGCCGCTGCGGCCGTGTAACTACCGCTCCTCTATCCGCCTCCTTCCTCTCATACTCTTATCGTCCCCCTTCGCAGCTCCCATAATTAGCGCATTGGTGATGATGATGGTTGTATTTTAATGGCGCAAGGCCAACTGGGGCAAAGAGCGCCAAAAAAAAATTAGCGCATTGGAGTTTTTTTCAATTACACACAAAATGCTCGGTTGTGGTCTTCCGTCTTTGATGTCCTAAAAAGCCTTTCAAAGTGTACTCGTTAACAAAACAACGCTGGTACTATATCGTGTTTTGGCCGCCTTAAAAAACTTTCGTCTTTCATTTCATTACATTTATTTTACTGTCATGGCTGTTCACGAGTCACAGAGAGGAGTGAGGTAAAAAATTCTGCAGAAATTCACAGAATTGTCTACTAATGCGTAGCATTCTCATGCCGCTTGTCTTAGTGTGAGTTTTTTACAGCCACATTTTTTGGGGGTTTTCTAAATCCTGTCGGACCAGTAATCTCCCTTTACGCTATTATAACGATTCCAGGTTGAACTTTCGAGAAATCTGCTTTATTGTATAAATGCGGGGCGTTACACAGTTCGCCACCTTCAGTGTTTTTTTACATGTTTGATATTTTTTAGTATTTTAAATTTTTTTTCGAACAGGTATTTTTTTACGCTAATATAATGTAGAAATGCAGGGCCTTATACGGATTGCCATTTTTCGCATTTTTTATATTTTTCTTATTTAATAGTTTTTCAAAATTTTGTTCGACCAGTCCAGTTATCTCCATTTACGCTATTATAATGAATACAGGCAGAACTTCGGTGATATCTACATTTTTCTGGGAATGCAGGGCGTTACACGGTCCCGGCATTGGGGGTACTCGGCAAAAAATGCTACGCATTAAAATAAATAAAAGTACACAACAAAGAATGGAGGGGTGAATAAAAATGATTGGCAAGTGAAGACTCGAATGTTTCCAGTTCTTTTGTAAAAACGATGGCTGCCGAAAGGCTGTTCCGATCCACACTGGTTTTCGGGAGGAATGAGCCAAAATAATGGTTGGTGTTGCTGCTTGGCGCACCTACCTCTAAATGGTGGTCATTGCGGGAAGAAATGCATGCACGAAGGCTGAAACGAGGTTGTTTTAGAATTTGTTTGTTGCAACAAATTTTGTGGAAGAGGCCCAATCGTAAAATGCGGCGTCGAGTAGCTAAAGCAGAGGATTTAATATTTTTTTCATCGGTGATGTGCTAGCTGTTCGGGAGTAATTGGATAGAATGAACCGTGCAGCGCGGTTGTGTACAGCTTCGAGGTTTTGGATAAATAAGGCAGTTTGCGGACCGCACACAGATGAGGCGTACTCTAATTTGGACTGAACTATTTTTTGATTTGATTGTAGGGTTTAACGCGCCGACGCAACGCAGGCGATGAGGCGCGCCGTAGTGGAGGGCTCCGGATTAATTTTGTCGTCCTGGGGATCTTCAACGTGTGCCGAAATCTCGAACACACGGGCATTTTTGCTTTTCGCCTCCATCAGAAAAGCGGCCGCCGCAGCCGGGAATCGAACCCGCGACCTCATGCTCAGCAGCGCAACGCCTTAGCCACTGATCCACCGCGGCGGGTAATTTTGACTGAACTAGTGCTTTGTAGAGGAGTAGTTTAAATGAGCTGGGTGCAAGTGAGAAGTTCTGGCAAAGAAAACCAAGCATGCGATTGGCGTTACTTGTTATATGTTCAACGTGTGTTTGCCTGGAGAGGTTAGTAATATGAACACCAAGGTATTTGTAAGGCCTTACTGAAACTAGGGGTACTTTGTTAAGAAGGTAGGTGGCGTCTGTTGCGCTAGCTTTTTGTGTAATTCTCATCGATTTACATTTACAAATGTTAATTTTCATTAACCAAGTATCACACCCATTGGGTACGTTATAAGATCATGCTGAAGAGCAGAAATATCAGAAGGGTTACAGATTTCTCGGTACAGTAGACTGTCATTGGCGAAAATTCTTATATACGAAATGATAGAGCCAGGAAGGTCATTTATATATTAGAGAATGAAGAGGTGCAAGTACCGTGCCCTGAGAAACAACCGACTTGACTAGGCAAACATCATAATCGTAGCCGTTAGCTGTAACGTACTGGGTGCGATTATTAGGAGAAGTGTTCTATCCATTTTAAGGCATTGGCTTCAAGGTTAAGTGTACTTAGTTTAAGAAGAAGTAAATAGTGAGGAACAGTGTCATGCAATCACTGAGAGATGAACCATCGAGAGCAGGGAAAAGTGATTAGTAAATGCCAGCAGTTGAGTTTCGCACGAGTAGTGTTTATGAAAACTCTCTTAGTAGTGGGTAGAAAAAGAGTTTCCCTCAAAGAATTATACCACAATAGCATAAATACGTTCTAGAATTTCACATGGGATCGAGGTTAGGAAAATTCGCCCATTTTTTTCCGAGGGCAATAGGTATCACCGGCGTTGCGGTTGGAAAAACTTTTCCAACCTTCCACTCCATGGGGACCGCGGCACACAGCAATGACTGCGAAAAGATATAGGACAAGATTAAGGAGAAGTGCACTTGCGTGCTTTTCAAAATTTTGTAGTTAATACCATCTACGCCTGCTGAAGATGACACTTTAGCCTAATTAATCAATTTAGTGATGCCCCCCCCCCCCAGTCGATTATTACAGAATCGTTTCGTGGATAGAGGAAACTAAGGGAATCCGGAAGGACAGTAGAAGATGTATTAGTGAAAGATAATGAGAAAGTGTTATTTAGATGTACGCAACACTCATGACGGGGTACCAAAAAGCCTGCATCAATTTTTAACTAATGTCACTTGCAGTGCTTTTCTTGAAGACACGCCAAAATTTATTTAAATTGATTTATAACATTGAGGGAAGCATATGTTATGAAAAAAAGTTTGTTTTGCTGCAAGGAGAGCCCGTTTGTTCCTTTAGAGGCTGACTGATAAACCGTCCATCTTTCGCCTGAATTGGATTTTGTGAATTTACGAAAGATGCGTTTTCGCTTGTTAAGCATACGTTGCAAGGAAATAATAAGTCAAGGTGCTCTCTTGGATGCATTAGAACCAGGGGGGTATATTTCTCCGTAAGTGTCCTAACTTTTGTTTTGAAAAACGTCCTATTGTCATCAAGAGAGCGTTCCCAAAATGCGAAAAAAAATCATCCGAAAAACAAGCTAGTTCATAGTTGATGGCCCCAAATTCGCTTTTTTTCCAGTTTTGAAAAATTTTGTACAATCAAGGATTGCGGGATACGCTAGATGACATTGTGAAATGAACACCAGAGTGATCGCTCAGACCAGGAAAAACAGTTAGTGACAAAACAGTTTCAGGTCGTATAGGCCACTCACTACTCACTTCCATTGACAACTCAGTGTTTTAAAACACATCTTAATAGATATCTACCATGTCATATTGTGACAAGTCAGATTAAAGCGAGTGTTTCACCCCCGCCACGTCAACGGCCGCACCGCACAAGGAGATCGATAAAATTTCCTTGGTTGAGAACGCTGGAAAGTAGATCGATGCAATAGAACCGAAAAAGAAGTGCAATCGGAAATTCATTCAGGACTTTTTGCAGATTCCATAGAACTGCTTTGTGAAAGGCAATCAATGCAACGCCAGGGTGGAGTAAAATCCTGCCTCAGGTAGGCCAATTCGCGGCGTGCACCTTAAATTGACCAAAAATAATAAAATATGATTTTTTTTCCGGATACCTTCAAAGGACACATGAGCGCGTGGCACAACATATATTATTAGAAAAAAAACAGTAAGCTCCAAGAGAAGTTTCAGTTGTCTGAGAATGAAATACAGCGTTCATACGGCGACACCACGCCAGTTAAAACATTCTCCTTCATGGTGCGTCTTTTAAATGCGACTGCATCTCATTCACCCGCCTTGTCCCTCTATACAGCGTTGTTGTCCGTCCACACCACTCCCCCATTCTCCTCGCCGCACGAGCTGCGCTCTCCGCATCTCACCCCTCTCCTTTCCGATAGCGAACACTCTCTCGCGAGGGGCATTGGATTGGATTGGATTGGATTGGATCAGATTGGATTGGATTGGATTTGGATTTGGATTTGGATTTGGATTTGGATTTGGATTTGGATTTGATTGGATTGGGTTAAAGTGGATTGTGTTGGATTGTGTTGCGTCATAGCCGCGCCACTTTGCGTCAAAGCCGCGGTTGTTCCAGCAACGGCGTTCCGATTTCCATCGATGCGTTGAATGGAGCCTAACAATTCTGCTATCGCCCGCGCAACCATAACAAGCACCGATCACTGTGATAACAGGAATGCTAGCACCACTGAAGAGAAGGCTGCGAAGCGGCGTGAACGTGATGCTGAACAGAATCAACCCAACGGAAACACCAAGTGAACTCCCAAGATGCGTAGCATCGCCACAGGGTTCCCCTCGCGGGAAGGTGGGGTAATTTTTAATACTGCACGTTTTCCAAGCAGCCCCCCCCCCCCCCCAGTGAGCGGAAAGATAACCGAGGAAGGAACTGTCACTGATAAACGTGAAGGTTGCTCAGCTCCCTCCGCAGCATCATTCTAACAAGAGGTTGTACTCTTGCACGCTCTAAAAAAACATGTAAGCCCACTTTCAGTTTCTTCCCGCCTCTTGCAAGCGGCAAGTGATTGGTTAAACTTTTAGTTCCTCTGGAAATTCTTCGTTTCTGCTGCACTAGGCGTAACAGCATTTTGCAGGCTCAGTGCAGCATTTTTCAGGCTCAGTGAGTATTGATATTGATAACAGGATTTTTGAAATACACGCAGGATTTGAGTATTTATAATAGTAGTATTTAAACAGTGAGTTTTAGAGCAGGTGACTTACAGTGGTAATGCAGACTGCCTTCCCCAAACAGGCACCAGTACCTTTTCATACAAGAAAGGCCACCGTTTAATCCACCGCCCTTTCTTAGTAGTGCTGATATAGAACGTCGAGTATGCTGCCGCACACTTTTCAATGTAAACGGCTTTCTAGGCTATGCTTCTGAGGCAAGATTTCTTCGCATTGACTTCAGAATTTTTTTCCTCCCGCTGTTGGGACTCAAGTTTTGTTTGTGGCACTTGCGAACTCTCCGGAGATAAATGGGGTAGGTCCGCTGAAAGCTACCACAACGAAATTTGAGCTGTAAGCTGAAAACGCAGTCAGCTGGCGCGGTGGCTCGTAGGAATAGGCGGCACCATTTAACATGTACTGCTAACTAAAACATCTCTGCTCACCTGTACTTCTAACAACTGTTTTGCCACTACTGTGCCTCATGTTGCCTTTGCCCTAAAAATGTTGCCATATATAAAATTTCTTACCCAAGCATATAGTTAGGCAACTTGATTCCTATATATGGCCATGTAATTCATAGGCAGTGTTGTTGCTAAGGCTGGAGTTCTTTCAGGTACCACTGCGCATTGTTGCACCTGTTGGCTACAAATCAATGCACCCTGCTGTGCGGCCAAGGGATCCCCAAAGAGAATGAAAAATTGCGGCGGCTTAGCTCATCTAACCCTGGATATGCAAAGCGAAAGTTGGCTTAACCTGTTTAGATCCTGGCTTCCCTTGGTTACCCTTTGATTTTTCTGTAGTTATATTATACTATTCGTCCAAAAGCCTGCCTTTGTCTACGGTTGTGGACCCGCCTCCAGCATTTTGCGAGCCGAAAGGCTCGCTCTTCCGTACTCTCCGACGCTTGCTCCGCGCACTTGGCATTCCACTGCCGCAGCTCGCGGGACGATATACGCGGGGTGGTCAGACGCCGTTTGCCGACGACGATCTCAAAGCCTCCAGCACCCGCCCCAAGCTCAAGTAAGATGCCCGGCTTCCTTCTCTTCCATGGCCAAGCTCGCATTCACGCGGCTAGTCACAGTAGTCAGGCCGCGAACCAGCTGCGGACAGTGCAAGCGCAGGCCGGCAGGCGCAGCGGCGGCGGCTAGCGATGAGGCCGTCGGCGCAGCTGCGGTCAAATAAAAAGGGCCCATCTCTCCGCGAGGGGGACTCGAGTAAATGCGTCGCATAAGGGGTGGGTGTATTGCGTTAACGTTTAGTGTTTGGGGAGTTGGTGGTAGTGAATGCGTTGTATCAGCAGCTTCTTGACGTAGTTTGAATGAGTCAAGGATATAAGGCGCGTTCGTGGCCTCCCATTCTGCGTCGGTTTTGTGGCGTAGTGGGAAGAGCACCATGTACCTCGCGTTCCGCCCACAGGTAGTGAATGCGTTATATCAGCAGCTTCTTGACGTAGTTTGAATGAGTCAAGGATATAAGGCGCGTTCGTAGCCTTCCATTCTGTGTCGGCTTTGTGGCGCAGTGGGTAGAGCACCATGTACCTCGCGTTCCGCCCACAGGTAGTGAATGCGTTATATCAGCAGCTTCTTGACGTAGTTTGAATGAGTCAAGGATATAAGGCGCGTTCGTAGCCTTCCATTCTGTGTCGGCTTTGTGGCGCAGTGGGTAGAGCACCATGTACCTTGCGTTCCGCCCGCAGGGTCGTGGGATCGAAACCAGGCGCCGGTAAGTATTATTTTTTTATATAGTGTAGGGGGAGGGGTGCGGACCTGTTGTTGAGAGCGAGGAGGGTAGCGTGATGCGGGAGATGTGGAGTGGGGAAGAGGGCGCACCTGGAACGGCTGTTGCGGACGCCAAGTCACACCAACGCCGACAAAGCCGGGTGACATCGTGAGTTAAAAAAATGCTCTGCATTTAAAAATTTAGTGTCCTTCCACTCTGTGAAGAAGAATGACCAGCAAAGCTGCCGTGCCGAGCCTCAACGGAAGCTTTCACTGGGTCGTAGTCCAAAGGCTGCACGAAGCAAAACACGTTTGTTTGTAATTTGCGATTGAGCATAGTTCCTGGTTAATTAACTGAATTAACATTTGACGACCTAGAGTTTTGTTCCGGTGGACAAACATCGGGCTCTCCGTTTCCCTCCCGTACAATCCCACATGTATTGACAGCGGACGAGAATTCCACAATATTTACGACTTCACTGTGAACCAGTAATTTTGAAAACTATATGAAACCCGGCGTTGTGTTAGAGTCATCTTAGCGGCTAATTTTCACATCATTTCTTTCGGTATAGTTTCAATAAAATGGGCGTTAGAGCCCCTTTCTGCAATGGTATTCCCTCCGAAAATTGACATGAATCGCTGTGAAACACTCGATGTGGGAAAGCCACCTTACAAAGATCAAGCTTACAACGATCCCCTTAAAGTCTGCTTCACCTCCCAACACAAATGAATTGCTGGGAAGACATTTTACGCCGCAACCCTTTGGTGGCCGTCTCTGGGCTCAACCGCGTCGGCGTCGTCGTGACGGAGCGAACGATGGGAAGATCGACGAGTGAAAGAAAGCAAAGGAGGAGAATGCCACGAAATTGGGAGGGGAGGTTGGTTCGCCGCGGCGGCGCGAGCCAGCGCTCTCCGGAAGTGTTTGCTGGGGGAAGAAAAGGGGCAGTATGCTGTGCCCGCACGAGTATGCTGTGCCCGTACGACACTCCCTAATGCGATATTTTGGTGGGGCTGTTCGGGCAGCTCGTTAAGCAGCACCGGCAGATGACGCAGTTCCACCAGTTGCGTCGCTCATTGCTCAGTAAGAACTGGCTGCGAGCGCATGTGCGCGTTCCACAGCAGCCGCTACAGATGCGCACGACCGGTTTCGTCACTCGCAGTTCAGCACTCACTCATGTTGGCTGAAGTGCGCTGGGGCAGCACTCACTCGTTGGTTATCTCGACGGTGAGCTTCTGCGTCGGCGGCGCGCAGTGCGTCTCACGAAGGGACCGTGAACTGCGTCGTAGGCCGGGTTCAGAATATATTTAAATAATGACGTCCTTTAACGTATCAGCCAACCGTACTGCGTGAAACGCCGTTTTTTTTTACGTCCATAGCGCACGATACGGCTGTTACGTCGGTAGTCTGACCATAGCAGTTAGCGAACGCACATCATTGTCACGCGAACGCCCCCCTCACGTTTTCGCCAAGCGTCGAGCGCCCCGTGCGAGCACAGCATACTGCCCCTTTTCTTCCCCCAGCGCACACTTTCGGAGAGCGCTGGCTCGCGCCGCCACGGCTAAACCCCCTCCTCTCCCAATTTCGCTGCGTTCTATTCCTTTGCATTCTTTCACTCGTCGATCTTCCCATCGTTCGCTCCGTCACGACGACGCCGACGCGGTTGAGCCCAGAGACGTACGCCAAAGGGTTGCGCCGTAAAATGTCTTCCCAGCAATTCATTTGTGTTGGGAGGTGAAGCAGACTTTAAGGGGATCGTTGTAAGCTTGATCTTTGTAAGGTGGCTTTCCCACATCGAGGGTTGCACAGCCAATCACGTCAATCTTCGGAGGGAATACCATTGCAGAAAGTGGCTTTAACGCCTGTTTTATTGAAACTATACCGAAACAAATTATATGACAATTAGCCACTAAGACGACTCTAACACAAAGCCGGGTTTTATACACTTCTAAACTTACGTGGTTCAGAGTGAAGCTGTAAATATTGTGGAATTCTCGTGCGCGGTTAATACATGTGGTATTCTACGGGCGGGAAACGGACCGCCCCATATTTGTCCACCGGAACAAAACTCTAGGTCGTCAAAAGTTCCTTCAGTCATTAACCATGAACTATGCTCCATCGCAAATTACAAACCTCTTTTGCTTCGTGCACCCCTTCGAATACGACCCAGTCAAAGCTCACGTTGAGGCTCGGCACCGCCGCTTTGCTGGTCATCCTTCTTCACAGAGTAGAAGGGCACTAAATTTTTTCGGTAAGCTTGAACCCGTGCCCACCTTTAGAGCACCTACACTCATCATGTTTCACCAGGTGTTCTCTCCATACCCTGTGCTCCACGAGGCTCCTTAGTACCGCACGGTGAAGACAGTCCAAGCTGCCTTGTAACGGCCTCCTTGCACGATAAAGACACACGTAACAGAAGACACGTGACAATGCAAAATTGCGAGTGTAAATGCGAAATTTGAGAGATTGTACCCTTTCGAATTGAGATGTGGGCCCAGCGTTGGACACTAGACTTCCGAGTTCACAGATTGCCACTCGAGTATTGCGTACTATAGTTCTTGTACAGGAAAATGTGCTCTTCACAGGAGGATGGAACCCTCTTTTGTGTGCGCGTGGACGTTTACGTGTAAGTTGTCTTGTAGGCTGCTTTGGTGTGGGGGTGCAGACAGCATTCCCTCTGGGTTGACGTAGTAGCAAGTCCAATGCCGAAGGTGACGAAGACCGTGGGCGCAAATATTTCTCTGCGGTAGCTCCTTACACGCTTGGCTTGGGACGCTAAATGGACTATGAAGACAAAGCCCACGTTGATTTGTTTGAAAGAACTAGCCTTTAGTAACTTGTTCAAAATTACTATGACCTCAAGGATGTTGTGTTCACCAGAAAAGGTAATAATCATAGAACGATGTTCAAATTTTCCGCTACAGAGCGTTAGCAGTGACGGAATAATGAAAAATTAAAGTCAGTGGTGCATTCAAATGGTGCAGTAAAAGGAACAAGAAGCACCAATAAACCCCCAGTCATGCCTCTTGGCAGTAGCGTCATGACGTAACGTGGGCGTGCACCGATATCCAGAATATTACCCAGAATACTCAACCCAACTACTGAGCAGTGGGAAGCTGCGCTGCTCAGCTCAGACCTCGAAGATCAGCGACAGCTGGTACGACAGGCCACGAGTGTGGCCAGAGCAACAGGGGCCCTGGAATAGGGGCGCCTCCCCTATTCAAGGAAAAAGACACCCTTTACTAACTAGTGTGAATTAACGTTAGTCCTGCTCAGCCTCCTCCTCCTCCTAGGACAACATAAGGGCTTGGTTAAAAAAGTGGCTTGTACGTTTTCCTTAATATCTGGCCGATATGATTAAACTTGCATTTGAATATTCCACACTTTTATTAAAAAAGGCAGTGCTTTGAACGAAGAAAATTTGTATTTTATTGTTATCGTCACTTCAAACTACAAAACTTATTTTTCGCACTTAGCTAATAACTAAGCGCTTTGAACCGGTTCCCTATCGAACCAGTCAAGTTTCCGAAAAGGTTTGCGAAGCTGTTTGGTGCCTGAGTTGGTCGAACCGGGACTGAACCCGAACGAAATGAATTCACCCGAACCGTAACCGAACCAGTATTTTTTCGGTTCGACACGTTGACATAAAAATGACATTTATTCGCAGCGTCCTCCGTATATCTAAAGGTGGGCACCTTCTCTCCATTTTTTAGGGCCCAGGTCCTTGCGAAACACTTTGTCCCCCTTATTGCATCTCAAATACCAAGTCACCACAGGCATGTACATCTGCACGGTGGCCGCGTTCCTGATAATTACACCTGACCGGCCTACATTTATTTATTTATTTATTTATTCAAAATACCTTACAGGCCCGGGGGCATTGGGTAAGGGGGGCAAAAACAGCAGATAAACAAAAAATAACAAGAGAAATTATACAAAAACTAGATATATAATACAGCAACACGTCAGTGAAACAAGAAAAAAAGAACATGATAACAGCTAGCAAGAGTGGCAAGACAATAAGAACAATCAATAATAACATCTAGTGTGGTAGCCGCAACCGCAAAAAAAAAAAAAAAAAATTGGCGGCTTACTTTAAAAGATCTGTTTTAAAGACGATATTCTTTACTTTAAAAGATCTGTTTTAAAGACGATATTCTTTCTTGGGCTTCTTAAACCCAGAAATTTTGGTCTGTCTGTATGTCTGTATGTCTGTCCGTCTGTCTGTCTGTGACTCGATTCAGCCACCCGGCCAAAGCAAAAGAATGCCTGCGCAATAGTCTCATATAGTCACAGCTAAATCTACCCTTCTTGGTCCGGTGTAATGTTCATACTTGTCAACATTGTTGAAGAAGAACAAGACATTACGGAAATATGAGACAACAAATCAATACAGAAGTGATATTTGCAGCGTTCCTTTATAAAAATTCAAACATGCTTGACTTTTGCGAAATTAAATACTTCATCAACTTCAGAAAAAGAATTCACTCCGCCGTCGCCTGCTGTCGCCCGCGCCACTATAACTTCTGGCGCCATTTTAAGAAATCAACCGGCAACAGTTACGAAAGGTTCCACTAGATAGTTTCCACGTTCTGCTTGCAACGCACGTGGAGTAGGGAAACGCGGTTCTATAAACGTTGAAGTAGGGCGCCTCGATTAACGCGCGTCTTCGCCGTACGGCAGCGTTCGCATCGAGACACCCGGTTTGGAGCAGTAGAACGCGCAAAATTTAAAATGATTTAAGCAAACATTTGGCGTCTTTACCTTGGGAGGAGCGCGACGCAAGAGGAACAACATGAGAGGTGAGCGGTAAAGCGGAGGGAGGCATTTACTTCGCAAAAGCCGATAAAGACTATCGTTTTTGACGTCATTTGCAACGAAAGGAGCAGATACGCGGCCAATTTTTTTTTTTTTTCTGGAGGTCGGTGAGCCACCTCTTAGTTGCAGGTGTGTGCGAATTGTGTTTGATATGTTTCGCGACTGCAACGCAAAAACGTAGCGGCAATTCGCTTTCGGTGCTTTCGTTTTGCTCTGGAACGATGATTACGCGATGATTCTTCGTCTGCAATTAGCCGTGCCGCTCAAGCGGCAAAGACAAGGAACGTTCGCAAAACCTAACAAAAGCGCAAGTTTACACTTTCGCTGGAACAGCACGGGTCATCATCCTTTTTTTATTGTGTGTGAAGCAACAGTCAAAACACGCCATCTTGTCCTCCTGTCTCTACCCTATTGTAACTACGCGTGTTTTTGCAATGGTAATGATCCCTTCGAACAGATCAACAAAATTTGTTAAAACAAAGTTGCAAAATAGGTCAGCATAACCTGTTCGATGTCACGGCACCGGAGAAAAGTGCAAGAGAACATCCATTAGGCACATTTGTCGGACTCCATACAACAGGTTTTCCAAAAGCGATAAATGCAGTGCCTCCAAGAAGTAAAAGTACGCAGCAGGTTTTTCAGTTGTCGCCATCCAACTTTAGCCGATCATGAAACGAAAATCTGTCGATTGCTTAGGGCTTATTTGAAACGGTGCATTAGCGCGCAATACGTCATATATTAAGGGGAAAAAGCAAATTGATATCAGCGGGAAGGTTGCGCTTTTGCGGCGGAGAAAATATCATATTCCGACCAAAAATGAATGTCGATTAAAATTGTTCTTTGCCCTGATAACTTTTGTAATGTCACAAGTTTTGCCGGACAGCCACTGAACGCGTGGGAAGAAACGAAGGGAAACGCTGTGTCTATAGGGGCCAGTTCCTCCTGCAGCATCATTCTGACAGGATCTCATCATCCTGACATGTAAGGCAATTGATTTGTATCCCGTCTGGAGAGATCCGCAGCTACTAAAACCTGCGTTTAATTTCCCTCAAAACATACTAAAAATGTTTAGCCTAATCAACATCGCTTAAGCTCGCTTGTATACGCTGGTCATGTGAGGGTTTTCTCCAAGATATTTCCCGTTGGCTGCTCTATGAATACGGGAAATATATTTGCTGAGTTCGAAAAATCTTATTCGGACTGATTCATGGTTTCTTGGGCCCGGTACAAGTAAAGTTATTTCGTAATTTAGCAATAGCGGTAAAACATTGCCGTGATACTCCCGAGCTTCAGTGCAGTGTATGGACATGTCCAAAAACATCCATTTTCACTGCGGGAAAAGAAAACTCTCGTTTCGAGGCGGCAAATTAAGCGTTGCGGGGCGCTATCCGGAACATTTTTGTTTTTATTCTGGCTCAGTATAGCAGGTGGGACGTCACGCTGCAATGTTTCACACGAGCCGCATTAGAACTTCCGTTGCGACTGTCTCCCACAACCAGACATGAATACGATTCCTGTAGCTTGAAGGACGGTGTTCCTGGTAACACAGGTTCTTAGAAATTACCTATCTGAAACTACGGCCCTTTCTTCTCGTGTACACAGTTCTTAGTGGAACGCTCTCCAAGCTTGACTCCTAGGCCTTGATTTCTCGTCGCAGGTGATGGGTAGACTAGCTTGACCTAAATCTCGGGCTGCGATGTTTGACCTCCAAGTTAGTAACAGCGGTCAGAAAACGCTGCGGCTTGCTTGTGTAAATATTTACGCGGAATATTACTAAACACTCTTGCAAGAAACACTTCTTATTAATACATTTCTGCTCACCTTTACTTTGCGCCAGTATTGTACCAGGAAAATGGCACCGTTTGCGTTTTCCTCGAAAAATGTTGCGATATACGAAATTTCTCTTCGGACCATGTGGTAAGGCAATCGATTACTGCATACGCCTTTTTTATGGGCGATGTTGTTGTTAAGGCTATCATGCTTTCCGCTTCCGCACGAGTACAGCCGCGAAATCAAAAGGAAAATTCAAGCCACTTAACTTGGAATCATACTTAAACAATGCAGAAGATGAGACGTATAGCATAATAATAACGCAGGGCTAGCACAATCATTCTGGCGCAAGTTATAAAACAGGTGAAGTCTTTGCCATACACAAACATCTCGAAACAAGCTTAAGCCCGTCGTTCATAGCGGTGCTATATTGTGAGGTTTCTTACCTGGAGAAGACGTTATGACGCGTCCACGCCTTTTTCTAAGCTTCGCGCCTTTTTGTGTGTGTGTGTGTTTTTCCCTGAATAAGCATTCACGAGTGGAGCAGCGCCCTCCTATCTTTTGTGCGTGAACAACACAACTAAACGCAGTTGTCACACAGAGCTTGTGACACCGACGCCGACTTTACGCAGAAAATAATCATTTTGCATGCAATAAACATGTTACCCTCGCGCTTAAATGTTTCTACTGTCATTTCTTACTGTGCAATGTTTCTAGTTCCATACATGCATTAAAGTCAATATTCTTCTTCAGATCACCGTCTCAATTACGGTTTTAGAGAATGATCGCAGGTGACGGCCCCTTTTGAGCCCCTTATCGCATGCTTCATACTGCGCAGCGCAAAATTTGTTCTACTGAGAAGACACTGCGATGACGATTGTGACGCGACCGTAGGGTTGCTCGTCGCTTCTAATGTGAATGGGATGCCTTGCGCTAAGCTCGATATGCGTAAAAAGAGTCAACCATGTGTGTAAAGGGATGATGTGTGTATCAAGGGAAATTAGTATCAACATCTCTACTGAAACGTTTCATAAAATATACGTCGCACTGGTGCGCAAACAAAATCTGCCAGTGTCTTCGCAGCCTTCACCAAAGACCCACGGTTAGGTACCTCGCCGCTCCCCGCTTTCTCACAACCAGCCCCCATGTCGCGCAGAAATACTTTGTCCTCCATAAACCGTTTAATATTTCCCCCTCAAGCGCGTGTGCACGTTTTCGGCGTTGCGAGCGTCCAAATTGAAAGTTACGGACGTAACGCTGACGGGCGCTACACGGTCACTACAGCAACGAGTTACCGCCCCTTTGTGAAACTACTCAGTTTTTCCAGGGTTTGGGGAACCAAGTGATTGTTACAGCTACGTCTTCCTTCCGACAGTACGTATGCGTTGCGCGCTGGCACCACAATTTCCCAGTAGTAATTGCGCCTTCTTTTTATTTTTTAGGAGGACGGGTACAGGAGAACTTTTTGTATGTCATTAGTCTGGAATCCTTCCGGCTTTTCCACAGAACCTTAATTCTCGCAAACCCGCAAAACATACACCTTTATTTGTTTTATTGTGATTGCTAAAGTAATTACCTTATACTTAAGTGAAAGTTCGTCCCTAAGAAAAACAATTTCCAGTTTTACCAGGCACAGCCAGCACGCCATTCGGAATGGCAAATGAGCAGCGTTGAGGTGGCCTAATGGCGATTTTTGCTAGAACACAAACTTTTGCGAACCATTTGGATAAGGTTTTGTTTTTTGTTACCGTGATACGAGAGAAACTTTATATTAACGGTGTTTCGGGTATGTGAACGTCGTTTGTTACTGCTGGCATAACGGTAGATGAAGCTCAGCCGCAACTTGTGCACATATTCCTCGTTCTCAAACGCAAAGTAAAAACAGAATATCCTTTATTTTGGTTTCGTGCTGCCGCAGCAAGTAGTTGCTTCCTACCTAATAACAGAACACTCGCTTTCAACGCTTTTCTGGCACTTCACTCATTTTCGCACTCAGTGAAACAATGGGAGCCAAGTAAATTACGAGGCTACAAAACTAAAGCAAATTCCTACCCTTCCCATAATTCTGTTCGTGGCACGTTGTTTCAGTGTTCCTTGAAACCCCGGTAGGTTATTGAGGAAAAATGTATGGACTCGTGCTCCTAGTAGTAGTTATCGAGGTGTGTTATACACCACTGTGCCTAATGAGGAGAGGTCGCGATGGTAAAGAGGGATAGCGGCCTGTTAGTATATTTTACCTCGGGCCAATCCACCACTGTCCTTTTTGTAGTTCAGCCCCTTAGCAACGGCAGGAGCTGGATGACCCGACACGGTCACTTATGATAAGGAGCATCATAATTCTAATCACCATTATGCACCTCACTAAGATCAATAGTATGTCGAAACGACTACACAATTGCAATATGTCGCGTCGTATGGACGGTGCAACGGCAAATCGCCTCGGTGACAGAAATTCATCCTGCTTTGAAGTTATCGCGTGAAACGTTTGACAACCCTTGCATTTGACGCAAAACTATCACTTGCATCGCTCCAGGAGCCAGTGCCGTACGTGAGGAAACGCTTCCCTCGCCCAAGTACCCCCTTAGCGGAAAGTTTTTCATGCTTCCCTGCAGGTACCGAGACCAGGTGGCCGCCTCCGGAGGCCCTGCCTGCGCAGTTCTCCTGGCAAGAAGGGGTGGCGTGTTTCGCAGGGTCTGCTGGTTTCTCGCGGTGTCTTTCCTGGTGGCCGTCACACTGCGCGAGTGGGGCCGCCTGTTCGACGAGTACACCCAGTACCGCGTATTCGCCACCGTCCGCTACGGAAGCAAGTCGGTGCTGCCATTCCCTGACGTGACCATCTGCAACGCCAATCCCCTGAGAAGGTCGGCCTTCTGCAGAGCTCGGAAGCGACTTAACGCATCTAGCACAAAACTCGACGACAGTGTCTGGAGCAGGGAGTGTGACGAGCCAGCGACGTACTTCGACGTAAGTTGGCTTTTTTTTCTCCTGAATATGATTAGAATAGAAAAAACCTGATGGGAGATCGTCCGAATAAATGAGATAAGCTCTGTGATGCAAGTCCTAGCTTTTATTGAGGAACTAGTTCATCCCCTTTGCCACTCCCTTCGCGTCTCTATTGTTCCAGCTCGCCTCTATTTTCTCTGTCTAGCTTCCTAGAACCATGTACACCTGTCAACTTTCGCCGACGTTTCACAGACTGCGAAGCGACTCTGCCCATTTTCTAGGCAGTTTCACTCATACTGGCAGAGGAGTAAACGCGTATTAGAAAAAGGCACAAGTGGGTGCAACATAGTTAGGTGCTTGTACTTTTTTTTAAAATACCGACATTATGTTCATAACAGATTGCACGTGAACATTGCCTTTCCTATTGCTAATTTGCTATCAATATAGTAGCGAATATCTTTGAGGTTTCAAATACTAGACAATACAATTGCTGTCTATAGTTATAGACCATTCATAGTAAATTATGGCTAAAGGTGCTACAATTTGTTCTGTCTGTGTGCCGCTGCTCTCTCTCTCTCTCTCTCTTTCTGTGTCTTTGTCTTTAGCTCCCCTTGTATACACATATGCGAACCAAAATTAGAAATTTTGCATAAACACATGAGGGAAAGCCAGCTCTCAGAAACGTCAAAGAAGGCACAGGAGAAATACTTAATCATTTTTTCTTTTTAAAACAGGTAAGATTTTTTAAATGTTTGAAAGAAATTAAGTGAAAAAAATACATGCTCTTCGAGTGGCGTCCAAACCTATGACACTCGGGATACGCTTCCGCTTCCATACCAGCCAGACAACTTTGTCCCCTACTTTATTCGTGGGTATATATGCGAACGTAATTGTATCCTTTGGTTTGCGGTTGATCAGCTTCACTCTGTTTATCAGCTCTGAAAGAAAGCAAACGAGGAGAGTGTCGCGAAATTGGGAAGGGAGGGCGGTGGGCCAGCGAGGCGAGCCAGCGCTCTCCGAAACAATGCGGTGGGGGAGGGAAGGGGGCCATATGCTGTGCCCGCACGAGGCGCTCGACGCCGCGACGCTTGGCAAAAACGGGTGAGGCATGTGCGTGACTATGATGTGTGTTCGCTTGAGACGCAATTCGCTGACCCTTACTGAGACGAACTTTGCGCCGCCAATGCGGAGGCTCACCTTAGCTGCCGTAGGGATATACCGCGCGTGAGTGCTGCCTCAGCGCAGTGCAGCCATCAGGAGTGAGCGCGGAACTGCGAGTGAGGCAACCGGTCGTGCGCTTTGTCAGCCGCTGCAGCTAAACGAGCTGCCAGAGCCGAGGCTCAGCACCCTAGACGGCAAAACTCCGAGTGAGGGCTGAACAATGAGCAGCTGCACCCAAATATCGCATTAAAGAGTATCGTAATCGCCAGCCAATTTTTTTCCTCGGGTCGTTCAAAACACTAGTAATATATTTTGGCATACTGAGAAAATGGGCAACACCAAAAATAATGCAGGGAAAAAAACAGAAAATTTTTGTTTTACTCGAAACTATACAAGCAGAAGAAAGTTTAATGCAACCGCCGCAGGAATACCCGTATTCAGTTATTTTAAGTAAGTGCATAGAAGATGGATACATGAAGAATGGAGTCAGCCATCTTACTGAGACAAATTCTAACACCAACAATACCATTGGATACTCTAGTTGGGCTCACAAGACATGAGTAGATATTGACACAGAGCTTTCTATTTGCTCCACATGTATCGTCATACTGGCCCACTGTCTCATCCTGCACGACCATATACTATACTAAAGGCAAACCCCGCAAGGCTGGCCGCAACCGGCCTCAGCGAAGATTTTGGAGAAGCAACTAATGGCGTGCATCAGGCAATAGCTCTAAGACGTCACCAGACGTCCTTTCGAAAGTGAAGACTAAGCACACCGCGTTCATAATAATTAAAAGCTTTTCTCTCTCTTCTCCCGCTCTCTCTCTCCCATTCCCTTTCTCGTTTAGCGTCCTGGTGTAGAATCCGCGAAATCACACGCCCTCGTGCCCGCAGCTGCCAAGCCACTGCGTGCTTTCGGGCATTTACCCGCATGCAAGCGCCTCTGGCGCTATATGCGGGTTTGATGATGATGAGTGGAAAGCTTTACCTAATCACGGGCCACTAAACTCTTCATTTCATTTCTTTATTAGAAGAAATTTTTGCAGCTCTATCAGCTGCTGTTGGAAAAAGATCTTTTTGTCTAAAACTGGGGCTTTTGTATGCTCTTTACATCTGACTTTTTGTGACGAAAAACAGGCACCATGTGGGACTGCGCCCGAATCGACGAGTGAACGTCGAGTGAGGGCGGACAATGCGTGCCAACGTCTCGTCTTTTTCTGCATAGGCGAGAAAATTGAAAATACCTGGAGCAAAAGGACAAAGTGGCGATCAGGGTTTAGAAGTTACCACTCCGCAGTTCAAGCGATTCCAGAATAGTTCTACTTTGCTGCTACCCCTATCTGTGACGCGAATGAAACCGTGGGGTCCCTCAGAGGAATAATGGAAGAGGATTAGAATTCAACGCCTTCCGTGTGTGATAAAATGGGGATATAATGGGCTATATTGTAGACCAGTTGTAACCACCTGCCGCTGGGACCTATGTTCTAGTACTAGTCAAGATCACGGTAGCCAATTTATCATATTAGTGTGGAATCCGAGTGTTCAGTACCAGAGTAATCGGCACTGTAGCATAAATGGCAGTCGAAAAATTGCCACCGTATTCTATTTGTATAGACGGCACACACAAGATTGCTGTTTGATTGATGTGGTCTAATTTCCTCCTTTTTCGTCGAAGCGCAGTCTACGCTTCAAACTTATTTTGTTGGAAACTCCTGCGTTAAGTTTTTGTGAAGGTAATGCAAACGCCGCCTAGCCCCATTCAAAATGAAAAACACTTTAACGTCATGTTGAGAGTTGCACCAAACAGTATGATTAAATATGTGTAGAGTGTTCAAAAAAGTTACCAGCGCCGCTATGAAATCTTACATTTTACATGTTGAGGATGATACTGCTACATTCTAAGAATATGTCGGCAGAGCGTATCATTCGCATATAGGAAGCACCAGTGTATTTTACTCTCTGGGGCACCATAATGGGTTAGACGTGCGCAACCGCAGTTTTTATTCGACACTTCGTGCTGTTTGTCTCCACCATCGATATTTTCATTTGTGGAGTTCTCCAGCTATAGCATTGGTGCTGCGGCTGCATGCTGACTGATTATACATTTCATTATTTAATCACAGCGTAATTACTTATGTCATCTAAACCTGCAAAATCAGTGTCTGCAAAATCTGCACCCTGCAAAATCAGTTAAATACCAGCCAACATCTAGAGTCGCAGCCTCTCTGTCTGCTACAAAATTTAAATTAAATACATTACATTTTTATACAAAAAGGCACACGCTTGATAATGGTAAACTTTTCGGTTTAGAAAAGAGAAACTGCCCAAGCTACCACGTTGCAATGTCGTTTTCCACTTCAAAGAAATGTTGTTCTGAGATCAGTTTCTCATAGCCCCTGGTTTAAAAACTTATTTAGTTAAAGAAACCTACGCCAGATAGGAGCTCACTGCGTCGCTTGATTGGAAGATTCATTCTGGAATTTCAAAGAATTTCACATATTCGTATAAATACTTCATTCTGGCTTCTGCTCTCGTGCATCAATGCCTGATTCGCGCAGCCCAACCCCGATGACCGGGATCTGCACTCCAAGCTTTCGCTGTGGATAGCTCGCCACAAGCGGCAGAACCGGACCTTCCTGCGCTTCCTGGCTCACCAGCTGAAGGGAATGCTGGTCAGTTGCCGCTTCGGACTGAAGAACTGCATGCAAGCAAGGTGGGTCCTTTCTCCGTGGTTGATCTTGCAGCCATGTCTCTTCTTTCTTGCTAATCTTCTCGAGTATCGTCCAGCAAATACGTTCCTTGTAACAGCGTAAGTCAAATCAGCGCTACATTTGTAGCTAAAGTGCAGAAGAACCAGGCTAAAGCGTTACCCAGCTATATTCGTCGTCTAATGATCTCAGCCTTTGGTTGTTCATTGGCAGGGTTTTGGTTTTGTTCATACCAAAAATATTATCACGTTCAACCAAATGCCTAAGGTACTGCAATTTACCTGCGCATGTGATCAAGCATTACACTAAAAAGATCACACTAAGGTTCAGGATCCTATTCTCCTATGAGTTGTAAGCGTGGAGCAAAAAAAATCTTGCTCCGTGGTTGAAAGACAATCTCGCATGCTTGCGCTTAGCGTCCTAAGGAAATGCGCCCCCCTATTTTTGCTGGGTTATCTGCAGCTGATACATGTTAATGGGCCTTAGGTGTTATTTTAGAGCGAAGCTCTATACGGCTAGGCGAAAGAAGACCCCGCTGGTTTCGTGTACTCAGAAACCTTGCTCACCGCAACCAAACGCGCATAAGGAAAAAAAAACAGGTTCGAGAGGAGTAAAAAGGGGGAGAGATTAGCAGGCTTTGTCGCCGCAGAGCGTGAGGAGTGAGTTACTTCGTAAAGTGAATGCGATATTTTCAAACCACCATTTTCAAATGAACGATAAATTAATAAAGTTACCAGATACGTGGAGGCAAATGCAGCATACCCTGATACAGGAGAGGGACCGATTTCAACTCAGGGCTGCAATTCAATGCCAATGCAAAGAAGCAATGGGAATTTCGATATCCATTTATTTTATTTCGCTCTCCTAACACAATAAAAATAAAAGAGGTTTCTTATCATCCTTTTTACGGGCACTTGCCGCAAACCTAAGCTGGATACGTTTATACCTACTTCACATTGCCTTAATTTTGCATCTCTCAAAATTGTTCCCGCAAGTGACGCGGTTATGCATACACAACTCCATCAATCCGAGATTAAGCGACATATTGCATTTAAGAAGCAAACTGCCCCGTACAATTAATTTAATATTTTTTTCGATTCCTAATTATGGACGTGTATTTCCAAGCTCCGAGCACATCAAACTCACCTGTAGGTTTTACAGCGAAGCTGCGAAAAGTCAGTGTTCCATGTATTCTTTTTTGGCTCGTCAACAAAAAACACTCAACGCCCTTTGAGGAAGGCGACACACGTATACAGACTTGGCCGCCTCGATTCTTCGTGACTGTATAGACAGCTTAGGGGCGTCGTATCGTGATTCAAATGGCCTAAGACTTCTATGTTCACCCTGCGGTTAGAGGACACACCAGGATCTTCGTTTTTCTCCCCGATAGAGCTCTGGAATTGAACTTGAGCACGGAACACACATCGAAGACTTTGAAAAACCATTTGGTTCTACTTAAGTAACATAATCAACTGGTCCGAGTTCGGTTAAGACATAGACTGGGCATCTGTGTATTCGTTTTCTGCCTGAGCAATAGCGCCTGGCGCCAAAAGCCAACGTTATCCCGAATGCGCAGCAGAAGGCATCTCTACCTCTTGTTTAACGAAAAATTGCACCAACAAACAAGTGCACTTGATAGATTAAGCAACTGTGCCATGACGGTCAATTTCATTCTCTTTTCATATTTAAAACGTCCTCAGTGAAGTTGCAAAGGTTGTGGAATTCCCATCTCGGTTTCACTAGATGGGCCTTTTTTTATACGGCAGGGATCCCGGCAATCCCCTATTGGGGGGCTAGGATAAACGTGTACTCCCACCACTACCATTACCGAAGGACGAGAAAAATATCCACATGTACATATTCTAACCACGTGTAGCATGTGTATCTTATACGGCGTAACTGGGCATCCGCCTTTGCAGTGTGCAATGGATCTTACTTTTTTTATGTTCTACGCTTGCTATTAATGGAATAAGTCTTTTGGGGTTAGCAAGAAATCATTCTTGCCGTCACAAGCACGAACACAAGGGTGTATTTTTTCCGCGATCCTTCCATAAGCCGACTTGATCACTTGCGGATCTAACAGCGTGCTGACAAGACAGCATCCCGGTGGCTGGCAATGTTTATATTGCTGTATTAGAGACCCTGCAATACCTGTTTTCACTTTTTGAAATCTTAAATGCTTCCAGAACGTAGTCAATCAACACACCCATTACTTCGATTAGAGGGTCGCAAAGTACCTCAGCCAAAAATTACTTCTTTGTGACTATGACATAACTTAGGAACTTGCTCAAAAGATTTTTTTTCCGATCTTGGCGCTCCTCGAACGCTTGAATCACGTCATTGCAGCGGTGTAGCGGCTATTGGCCGGCTTTCCTTCAGTTGCAGCAACGAACGCTTCTCGATAGCCACTAACGCAAGGCGTATCTGCTGCGACGAGCAAATTTACACAGTACCGCTCCGTGCTGGCGATAACTATAGCATTAGCAACACAGCGCAAAAAAAGACCAAGGACGAGACGGAGACGACAAACAAGCGCTGGCTTCCAACTGAAATTTAATGAAAAGAAACGCACAAATAAATACTCATTCTATCACAAAGGTTTGGCAGATACTGCAGCTGCAACCCATTCACGTGCACAAAACAGATCAAAACCCGCTCACCCATACATATAAACAAGTGACAAGGAAAATAAGACTGCACAATCATCTAAAGGAAGGTTCAGAATTGGGTGCCCAAGTAAGTAGTCTCATTTTTTGACAGCAGAACGGACGGGGAACTTATGCACTTATCTCCTTCACTTATTATCACCGCTGCCTCCATAATCTCTCGGGAAAGTGCATGGCCATGACGGGTGACGACAATACACTCATCAAGCAGTGGCGTGCAACCTTTCTTTTCACACGAACGACAATGCCGGTTGAGATTACCCTCCAAACTGCGCCTAACATTGTAATGATGCTCCCGCAACCTGTCATTCAGACAGCGGCCCGTCTGCCCTGCGTAATTCTTGATTACAATGATTACAATGAGCATGATTACAATGTTAGGCGCAGTTTGGAGGGTAATCTCAGCCGGCATTGTCGTTCGTGTGAAAAGAAAGGTTGCACGCCACTGCTTGATGAGTGTATTGTCGTCACCCGTCATGGCCATGCACTTTCCCGAGAGATTATGGAGGCAGCGGTGATAATAAGTGAAGGAGATAAGTGCATAAGTTCCCCGTACGTTCTGCTGTCAAAAAATGAGACTACTTACTTGGGCACCCAATTCTGAACCTTCCTTTAGATGATTGTGCAGTCTTATTTTCCTTGTCACTTGTTTCGATGTCTGGGTGAGCGGGTTTTGATCTGTTTTGTGCACGTGGATGGGTTGCAGCTGCGGTATCTGCCAAACCTTTGTGATAGAATGAGTATTTATATGTGTGTTTCTTTTCATTAAATTTCAGTTGGAAGTCAGCGCTTGTTTATCGTCTCCGTCTCGGCCTTGGTCTTTTTTTGCGCTGTGTTGCTAATGGATTACCAACTAGCCGGAACCCTCACGCTTTTAGATAACTATAGCTTTCGCAGTGCTTCCAGACGCGAAAGAAATAGCGAAAGCGTTTATCGTAAGTGTTTCAGAGTTTCGTTAGACCACGAAGGTGAAATCACAACTGTAATTTGCATGGTAATGGTTCCCAAGTGGTCGTATCGCTCGTTTTTTTTTGCATTCTTTTCCTGCCCCTTGCGTAACATTTACCTTTGAATGTATTTTTTTTTCTCTTTGACAGTATGCTAAATTTTTGTTACAAAATTCATGCCGCTTTTTTGCTAATCTTTATACATTGTATTTCGGCCCCATTATTCTTGCAGAATAGGAACTTCTGCAAAGTTTTACTTTGTCCGTTTCTTGCCAGTCCCGGTGGAACTTTTAGGCCTGCAGTCTGGAATAAATAAAAACATTCAAGATGCATTAACCGAGCGTGAACATGAGGTTACCGCTATGAATAATAGGAATTGCGCCCCAAAACGCATAGTGATGGCTTTAAATTACTGCGCAGAAACTTTGTGTGTCGCCTGCACTTCAAAAAAGAATTCACAACAACCAAATGCTCCACTAGGAAGCATATCAGCAATGTTTAGGCATACGAAGTACGCATTATGGATAAAAAACGAATTGCGTGGAAGACTTGTTATGTGAAATCAAGGGAATAAAATTGCTATTGAGTAGGCGTAGGATGTTCACGAAAGACAACTGGTGGGCTGCCCTATAAAAAAACGGTGACAGAGAGAACACGCAATAAGTAGCATAGTTAATCCCAGGAAGAACAAAATTTCTCAGGCAAGCAATGAATTCGAATGACAAAGCATATCAGTAAATGTAAGTCAAGTTAAACTGCCTTCGTCCGACTGTGACATAAAGATGAGGACGGTGGTGATAATGCTAGGATGGTTCCTTGGGCTGAATATACAGGGCTTTACAGAGTGGCTCGCCGCACGTCTGGCTGGCGCTGCCCGCCATCCTCTTCAAGAACTTCTGTGTGCTCCATTTACTCCTCCTTGGATAATAGTTACAATGGGTAGAAACAGCAGGCAGTGACGAATAACTGCCATGACATGCAAGGGAGCAAGCCTTAGGTAGAGTTTGCTTTCCTGTACATAGCAGTCGCAGAATGTAGTTACTCCCCAGCAGTGCATGTTCTAAACTGGCTAACAGGAGCAGTTTAAAACAATTCTTTTCACCCTGCGAAGTATGATTTGAGAAATGATGATGTCTTTACAAGATAATAGAAGCATAGCTAAAAGTAACTGGTTTCCTACGTGCAGATTGTTCCGAAGGAAGATGGACTATCGCTACGGCAACTGCTTCTGCCTAAACTGCAACCATCAAGAACAGGAAGACGGAGAGGAGGAGGCTTTCTTCCGCTACGTCACTGCCTCGGCGCCATCTGACGGTGGGTGTAACCCCCGTGTGAAAAGAAATTTGTAATATTCGTCACATGATTAATATGACTGTGCACAAAGATTTCAGCGCAGAGAAACCACATTTCCTCGCAAATACATAGCGGTACTATTGCAGCGGTGGATACGAGAAAACATATCAACAGCCTTTTTAACAAAACGAGTTAATGATTTTACAACGAAGATTGATATGGCTTGGTACTGGCCAAACCTGCGTACGTCGACAGAGCCGCTTAGAAAAAGTATTTTCGTCACCATCGCTAATGTAAAATGTTCTGTAGTTCTTAATCTAAATCAGTTGTCTTGAAAGCAATGACACTGAAATTGGCCGCCAAGACGACTTTGTCATTACGTCGAGATACGTTTCCTTAATATAATTACTTATCTTACAGTGAAGTTATGAACGATAGTGTAGAAGCAATGCATGACCGTTTACGGAGGGTGTGTGGTCACAGAAAACGGCTGTAACTCTTGCTTTCTCGGCACTATCTTGTAAGCAATTATATGGGAATCAGCGGCTTAGACGACTCCGAAATTATGCGGAGTTTCATCAACTTTTTTTAATTTACATAGTTAACAGTGAAGTTGTAAATATTGTGCCGTTTACGCCTTATGTCAATACAAGGGCTGCCACGGGAGGGAAGCGGATGATTATGATGATGGTTTGAGTTTGATGGCGCAAGGCCAACGAGGGCAAAGAGCGCCAGAGACAAAGTTATTTGACGAGGACCGATGTGCAATTAAATACTAAATTGTCGAGTAAAAACAAAAGTGAAGCGAATGCATGAAGTTGGCTGGGGTATAGGGCCAGTGCGATTATGCAGGATATGAAAGAGGCTGTAAAGGGAGGAAACCGGACAACCTCATGTTTGTTGACTTGTATAAAAGTTTAGCCCTCCCAAGTTTCGTTCAGTTAATTGTTTAGGAAGTATGCTGTCTCGCAACTTACCAACTAACGTAATTTGTTTCGTACGCCCCTTGCAATGCGCCCAGATTCGCTGGTCATCCTTCTTCACAGAGTCGAAGGGCACTGATTATATTTTTTATGGCTGGGGGGGATTTTAACGTGTGCATGTACCACCAGTGGATTAAAATAAGTGCTGCATATTTCTGTACCATTGCTTTTCGAACTTCCTGTAAGTTGAATTTTATTGAGACGTCAAATGAGGTATCCAAGTATACATGCTGACTTAAAATTACGCCCTTACGATTCATTCTCACATCGACGTACAAATCATAACGATCTATTTTTATCCACATAACTGTTTATAGTACCAGAAATGTTTACACCATACCGCCTCATCAGGATGTTCCTCTAGTTTTCTGTTGACCCTTAAACTTTATATGAATCACTAAAATGTTTTGTCTGCCTATAAGGCGGGTTGTACTTTCTTGAATAAGGCTCAATGTTTTAGCTAGATTAGTAACACTGTTAGATTAAACACCTGGTTGATTGATTGGAGGGCTCCGTAGTGGAGGGCTCCGGATTAATTTTTGGCCACCTGGGGATCTTTAACGTGCGCCGAAATCCCGTACACACGGGCGCTTTTGCTTTTCGCCTCCATCAAAAAAGTGGCCGCTGAGGCCGGGAATCGAACCCGCGACCTTGTTCTCAGCAGCACAACGCCTTAGTCACTGAGCCACCGCGGCGGGAGATAGAACGCCTAATTTAATGCAGTAAAAATACTGGGACATTGTTCATCCAAATATTAACGAGTGCCAAACCACGATTGTAAAATTATGCTTCAATGCTGCTTCACGGAAGAGAATTTGTTGAGGTTCTGCCTCGACTGCGGTGAAGAGGACATTGCAGGTTCTGTGGCGAACTGTCACTTGAATTTAATTCAAAAGTCGCTATTTAAGCCGCGCGATATGAGCATAGCAATATGGTCTTATTACTGCTGTTCTGCGCGTACGGGGACGCTGCCAGAAACAAAAATAACAGAAAGCTCACACTAACGCGTACGTCTTAAAGGTAGCGAAGCTGTGCGCAACCTTCACAACCATCACAAAATTTTAAGTGCGCGATTGCAGCCTATTTGCTTCTTATTTGCTGCCGCAATGACCTTTACTCCATCATTGTTGCTATAAATGTGAGATTCTTTCATTTGTTGGATGTTACAATCACTAGACATCACCTTGCAGGGGCGTACGCTATGACGTGTCTTTCTCGTTCCGACCAAGTGTTGCCATGATTACGGCGAACGCCGGAGTATTTCTCGTTCCGAGCAAGTGGAGTTTTTGTGTTTTTTTTTGCCAATCTTGGCCAATCTCCCTACGTGGGTATGCTTGGCCTGACGAACGTGCGCAGGGGACGCTGGGCGGTCACAGTGAGGCACGCACACACGAGCGCTAGGCATTTTCTTGGTGTTGTTAACTGCAGGGCGGCCGCTGCGAGGCCTGCGCTCACGTGCGCACGCAGGGCAATTTCTTGGAACATCTTGAACCATACAACCTTAAAACATTCAGGATTACCAACGCTTGCGCGAATGTCGTCCGAACCCCAAACATATTGTATATTCATGGAAATATATCTATAACAATCGCTGGGTGAAAACGACAAATTGCATGTTCTGTAAAGCTCATGTGCAAATGAGTAGAAAATAGTTTTATGTTGTTAGACTAAGTGCAGGTATTAAACGTGTAAGTGGCCCCACTTAATGTTCCTTACCCGCCATTCATCAAACAGTGTGGTGAGAGACGCAAAAAAAAACACCACGTGGTTCGTAGCATTTATGTTTCAAAGGTATCATCTATGTATGCTTGTTTTAAAAAACAGACGGAATAAAACATTCACGTTCTGATGGGAAGAAATTGTGAACTTTCGTACATTAGGTATCATTTCAAGTTAGCTCTTCAATCTTTTCCTCCGGCTATTATACGTGTTTCTCATATATCTAAGGTACGCAGATGCGTGTGTCTGCCCTGGTTGTACCGACCAACAATGTTTTTACGCTTTTACCAAAGATTTATTGTTGTTTCTTGCATTTTGCTGCACAACCATACCTTGGTGAAGCGAGTGTCTTGAGGTTTTATGTCGTGCTGTTCTTTGCCTGGAATCGAACAGAACTAACTGTTAAGTCGATTCAAGTCAAATCAAGACACTGTTTATTTCCTCATTGGAATGCTATGTTGAGGGGCACGGACAAAAAAGCCTTTCTTTCTTTTTTTTCTTTTTTTCGGCTTGACAAAGGCATCTGCCCTGTATGCAGCTACAGCAACGTTGTGGGAAGTACAGGTGCCCTAAAATTATTTAACCAGAAACAAAGCACAGCATCACGATTATAATGTCACATACAAATACACGTACAATAGGTGTGGTAAATATATGTGCCACAAAATTAAACCAGCGTAAAGAGAGGAACATCAAAATCATGTCACGATACAAAAGCCAAGGAGTGTCAAGGTAACAGAAAATATAAGAGTACATGGTTAAATCGGGGATGAATTTAGTATAACAGGTAAATTAAATCTAAGCATTTCTCTTGCGTAGTCTGTTCGTATATATGGTATTTTCCAAATGTCTGTACAGCGTGTGTCATAAGTGCTTACCTCTCTTCTTCTCTCAAAAACGAATAATTTTTTATTGTTATTATGGTAGCGCGTAAGTAATAATGAATCATAAATCTTGCACCGGCAGTAGTTTAGGGTTGTGAAAAATTGGCCCAGTATGTGCGTCGTAACGAACATTTTCAAGAGCTCTAACAGCTTTTTTTTTAAGGATGTGAATTTTATTTATATTTGTCGTTGTCGTAGTACCCCATACAAGAAAAAATAGCTTCACGTAGACAGAAAAAGTGAATTATAGATGAAAAGTTTTACATTAGTGGGTAGGACACTACGCAAGCGGGACAATACACCAACCGTGCGGGCGAGCCTACGGCACGCACTTTCAACATGCGGATTCCATGACCTACATTCATTAAAAATTATACCTATATTTTTTACCCTTGAAACTAGTTCGAAGTTACATGTACCAAGGGTTAAGGATAATGAATGATCAACTTTTTTTTATTTCTGGGGCGAAAAGGACTGCTTTTGTTTTAGACACGTTTATGCTTAGAGAATATGTTAAGCTCCATGAATTCAATAATGCTAGTACCTTGCTTGCCTTTGTTTCAAGTTTTGTTATTGTGTTCTCAGAAAAATAAAGACTGATATCATCAGCGTACATAACAAAACGACAGCCTTCATCAATATATGCGATATCATTGACATAGATATTAAATAATAACAGTCCAAGAATACTTCCTTGTGGTATACCCCCCATAATGAAAGAAACGTTGATTTGGAACCATCTATTATTACTTCCTGCTTGCGGTCATTCAAATAGCTGTGTGAAAGCTGGAGAAATTGTCAACGAAAACCATAGTGTTCTAGTTTTTCGGCAAGGGTTCTATGATTTGTTCTATCGAATGCTTTTGAATAGTCCAAAACCATTCCAAGCATGTAAGATTCCTGCTCGAAAGACTTCAGAATTATTTCCTTTCGGAACAATAAAGGGCTTTCAGTAGAACGATTTTTTATAAACCCATACTGGCAAGGTGTCATAATGGTATGTGTGGTCATGAAGGCTGTTATTCGTTTGTGTATCAATTTTCAACGACTTTCGAAAATATCGGCAATATAGATATAGTTCTACAATTTGACATTATGTTTCTATCGCCACCCTTGAAAATTACCGATACTCTTGCTAATTGTAGTCTTTTGGGGAATTTTCCCTGTGAAAATATTTGATTTATTATGTATACTAAAACACCAGCTGTAGTGCCAATAGTGTTTTAAATTGGTTTAATTTGCAAGCCTTCTATGTCGCAACTGTTGCTGTTTTTTTTAACGAGAGCATTGTTTCTCGAATTTCTACAGGTGTAGATGGATATAAAAATGCACTTTCTCATAAACTAGGCCTCAAGTTAACAAAGCGTGTACAATTTGGGTCGTGGGTGCTATTTGTAATGGATACAGAATAGTCATTAAATTTCTTCGCCGGCTAGTGTTTGGCCGTTCGCAACTATTTCTAGTGGACCCGAATTGAGACCAGACTGCGGTTTGAGTAAATCATTTAGGTGCTCCCAAATTATTTCAGAGCTTTGTGCTTAATCAGTGCTAAACAAATTCTCAAAATACCGATTTCTACTCTTACGCAAGAGGCTCTTTGTTTTATTTCTATTTTGTTTAAAATTTGGTAAATCTGCATTTCTAGTTCTTAAGAAAAGTTGGTAAAGAGCATTTTTTTTTCCTTATCGCTTTTCAGAAGTCACTAGTGATCCAGGTTTTACGTGCCTTACGAGGTTTATGTTTTGCTTTATAAGGAAAGCATTTGTCATATATCCTCTTGAAATTGTCAACAAATATCTTGTACGCATCATCGGGATCTTCAGAACCAAAAACTGCATCCCAATTTGCATTTGACAATGCACTAGAAAACTGCTGCATTGTTATATTGTTGATGTTGCGATATTTGATTACGGGCTTCTACATAACCATTCTACATAAAAATTCTCTTTGCTTTTCCACAGAGTGACATTGGTACTGAACTGCATAAATTTAAATATCTTTCAGCATTTTGTGAGGCCAACAAACTGAAAACCTGTTGTTGCCTTTGTTTCGCGCGTTTTTCCAGAATGGTACTGCTAGGAAGAAGGCGTTTATGGATATACTTGCCAAGTCAAAATAAGTAAACTTCGCCAAATTATCCTTATGCAGCACTAGTCGCTGCTGCGTCGCGTCTCCTGAAACCGGAGACGTTGTGCTCTGCGGCAGAAATAAACTTCGTCATAAAACGAAACAGTTTTAATCGCCACCGAAACACAGTGATTTCCTCAGCTAGTTAAAACCTATGAACCTCGCTGTTTTCTCCCAGCATACTTGCCTATGTCCAACCAAAAACAAGCCGCTTCCCACCAACGGCGCAGGCCTGACGATGACCTTGAACGTGGAACCACACGAGTACCTTCCGACGACCACCGTTATGGGCTTTCTGGTCTTGATCCACGGGCACGGCTACCGGCCGGACATGTGTGCGGACACAGTGTACGTCCAGCCTGGTCACGTCACCTACATTGGCTTGCGCAAGGTAAAAAAACGAGTTTTGCCGAAAAAAATGGGAATCTGTGTATACCGGTTAACTGATACTGGTCGCGACAGCCGGCGCCTAATGTATTTGCCAGTATTTTATTGGTGTTTTTTTTTTACTTTCGTTTCTGCCTCTGCTATATCTCTTCATATCCTAACAATTTCCCCGAAGCTCCAATATAATACAGCAGCATTCTCCTTTACGACACAGCTTCCGCAACCAATGCAGTTATGTTGTGTTAAATTGCTCTAATACACCGGAGCGCAGGTGGTAAAAATTGTCTATTATTCAAGAAAATCGCGCGCACCAAGATATTCTAAAAGATTGGCGCCTCTTCAGAGAGGAAGCTACAACTTGGCGGCGTCTCCAGACAAATACCTACCCACATCCCACCCGCCTCCACTTCATCTTCCCTACCCAACAACGTTCCCTCTGCGCATACTGTCTCCAGCCGGGCTCCCTCTACCACATCATATGGGAGTGCCGACGAACTCCATATTTGCCCCCACTTCCCAACTCCACCTTTGAGCAGTGGAGGGCTTTCCTGGCCAGCCCGGACCCGGATATCCAGCTTAAGCTGGTGACCCGAGCACCGACGGCCAGCCGAAGTCAAAGCATCCCGGACTAGGCAAGCCTTCCACGGGGCGAGGCCCACACATCAGCCTCTGCTGGATAAATAAAAATATTTTATTCTCTCTCCCTCTCTCACTCTCTAATAAGATTTTGTAGCGAGCCTTGTGCGTTTTTGGCCGAACTGAAACATGACAATTTGAGAGGAGACGAAAGATAGTTGGCCCACAGTTGACTTACGCTGCTCAGCTTTCCAGCTCTAGGAATAGTTGATTTTCCTATCTACGGTAATTTTTCAATTACGAGAATTCGAATTTGTAGCCATACCTGGAAACTGAACATCCCTAAATTTATGTGTTGCCATCTACCCCAGATAAAGCGCACAGCCCTGCCGGAGCCATACCAGCCGTTCTGCCGAGACACGTGGCCCAGCAGGCTCAAGGGATACTTGCAGAACACCACTCGGTACACTCGGGAGGTACGTTTGAAATTTTTGACTGTCTAATGTTTTTGAAACTACGCGTTCAGGGGACTCTAACTCGTTACGATGAAGACGCATTACTGAAATTATTTTATTACTAGTTCTCGAGGTTCTTATAGAATAAGGCAGATCCGGCTACTTCATCTCGGGTGGACCATTCTGAGTGGCAACAGCATAAACATACTCCTGAAATATAGAGCCTCTAGGACGAACAGATTACCTGGGCGTAGACATTACTTTTAGGCCTTTTCAGTCCGTTAAAGGGGCTTCGCAATACAAAAACAAACATATGGTTGTTTCAACATCATTTAAATAAACTTCAATAACAACATTCCTAGCGGTACGTCCCTGAACTGCTATTGCTTTGTTTCCAATTGCAAATGCCCGCGGCTGCGCGCTCGGCGCATGCGCGCTTTCACAGGAGAACACAAGTACGCACAAAAAAAAATTGGGGCAGGTTCGCGCTATTGGAGCGAAGACTGAGTTAAAAGCGAAGGTGGCACCCCCCCCCCCCTCCCCCCTAGCTAATTATTAATGGTTCGGCTAAGTTTATGCGTGGTTATGATTATAGATTTGTCTGCTGAGCCCAGGAACGCGGATCCGATCGCGTCCGTGGTGGATGGTTTTCTGCTGGATGCTGAACGCAAATACACAGGGCCTCTTTTTGCGCGCACAGCCGCCCACTAGACCTTTTATGCCGCACGTTCCCCGAGTTGAGTTGAACCCGGCTACGAGGCTTGCGCGTGCCCTCCGCTCTTTTGACGCGCGCTGCTTTCGCGCTCTCCCTCTTCGCAAGGAGGCACCGCGTGCGTATTTTTTTCATGTGTTTTTTTTTTTATGATGCCATTCGACCGAACTGAAGGTAACACTGACAAAAGCGTTCGTATGGCAAGGAATTTCGGAGCAGTTCGCTAGCATGGGTGACCGCGTGTGCATTCTGCTTCTTCGATGATCCGATCGATGATATTGATCGGTCAACGCTCTATTTTGTTACCCGCACTTCCTCAAAAGAAAACGGGACTCAGAAAAGGTTCGCCTCCGTTTGGGGTGAGCCAGTGAAAGAGCTAGATGAACGCGTAAAAACGGCGCACAGAGGTGGTTGAGTGGTGCGACTATTGCTGATGTGAAAGCGGGACTCCTTTTTGCGTTACTCTAGTTCAACGCTTCGTTTGGCTGGCGGCTACATGTTCAGATTAATGTCAGCTCGAGACGGAAGCGTTGTGTAGAGGGCGTAAGTAACGTTGGAGAATATTGGGGGAGGTCGGGAAGAACGTTGCTATATAATTAAGAGTAGAGGAGAGAAAGGTACTATGATATTTTGTTTCGAGCAAGCTCTGCTGTTGTGGCGCACGCCCGGTGGGGGACCTGGTAGTCGAGGTAGCCATGGAGGCGAAAACCAAAACACCCGTGTGTTCAAGATTTCGGCGCACGTTAAAGATACCCAGGTGGCCAAAATTAATCCGGAGCCATCCACTACATCGCGCCTCATCGCCTGCATTGCGTCGGCGCGTTAAACCCTACAATCAATGTAGTCGAGGAGCCTTCCTGTTCTTCTCCCCCTCTCAAAAGGAAATGCGAGAGTCCTGCAAAGTATGCAAGCGCAGGTCCTGAGGGAGTGCATAGGAGTTCCAAAGACCACATCCATGGTGGGAACTATGGTGGAGTGTCGACGACTGGCACCACTTGCTCTTGGCACACAGGAGCTCCTTCGCGCTCAACTGCGATTCGTAGCACGGCAGCAAGGTCACCCATTAGCACTCAGCTCAGCCACTGAAGTGCGAGACCTTTTGCCTCTTCATTACCAGCACCCTTCTCCGTCACCACAACCGTCTTGGATGTACCCGCGTCTACAAATTACTACTGGAGTGCCTGGAATTACCCGCAAAAATGACATCGCCACACCTGCCTTAAAGTTCTTCGCATTGGAACTGATCTTTCAAAAATACAGGGCCCACACCCATCTATACACGGATGGATCTGTGACAGCCAGCTCATCAGCTATAGTAATTTGGATTCCGTCCTCCTGTACCGCCTACAGCACAACGCTTAGCCACAGGACGACGTCCATGGTCACCGAAGTTGCCGCTCTGCGTGCTGCTTTCGCCTACATCATCGAGCAACCAGCACGTCAGTGGGCAATTTTCACGGATTCTCGGGCGGCCCTTCAGTGTTTAAAATCGTACCCGAAGGATCAGCTTGTTTTCGACAACCATGCATTGCACTTACAAGCTCTAAATGCACACCATCATGTAGAGCTTCAGTGGATTCCTGCCCACTGCGGTATAACTGGGAACGTCAAGGCGGACACTGCGGCATCGATAGCGCATGATCTGCTCGGGCCAGTGATACCGATACCGTTCTCCAGAAAAGATACTTCTGCCCTAGCGTCCAAGGCTGCCTGGAGATTTCAGCGATCTATGTGGGCTGTTGCGCCGCAACATTACGCGCCGCTTCGCTCCATAGACCCGCACGGGACCTTTAGGATGCCTGACGTACTTTCCAAGCATGACGAAGCGGTTCTTCACCGCGTGCGGCTAAATGTCGCTTACACGAATTATTTTCGATTCAAGATGAAACAGGCTGCTTCCCCCTTCTGCACTTTTTGTGACGTGCGCGAGGACTTGAACCACGTATTATGTGAGTGTACTCGGTATAGAGCAGCTAGAACGTCCCTTCTAGTGTCCTTGGGTCGACCGCTTTCTAGAGGACTAACTCTAAGTGACGTGCTAGGCCCTTGCTCGAACGCCAAACGAGCATCTCGGGCGACAAAAGCTCTATTGTCTTTCCTGCGAAGCACAGGACTTGACGAGACTCTTTAAACAGGACTCTCTTAAAGGAGCCATGAAGAGAAAACACAAGTTTGGTTCATTCAAAAGATTGTGTCGTTAGAATCATACTGACACCACTTTTAACGTAAACTTCGCTCAAATAAGCTACATAATTAGGAAAAACGGGAATGGTCATGCGACCCACCAGCTCATTTCCCGCAACAGAACCTATGATGTCACATGAGCTAAGCTCTGCGATTGGCGGAGGCTGGCAGAAGCAGACGCAAATTAGGTAGAGCTTACAAACTAGACGAACGAGCGATTTGCGCTTAAATTTAGGGCACATTCTTTACAAAGCAATAAGAACGATGGGACAAACAGTGGAAGTTACGAAAGCACATGTAAACACAGAAGTACTGATGCGTTCTGCTGTTCGTACTGCGCACAGCATGCTTTGGTTAAGCTGCACAGCACTACGGGGCTTGGGGTTGTCTCAGACGACACTGGCCGATTGACGCAAGCAACGGTGTCTTACGTGACCCCATTTGTCGAGCGAGCACTGTTTCAGGGAACGAATATTTTCTCCCAGAACAAAAACAAGCCAGGTTTAAATGCGGGCAAAAACAAACCAAACGCTTGCCACGGTATGGTGGCGCCATCTAGGTTACGGAACGTAAAGAAACGCGGGAACAAACCAACACCGCTGTACAGGGTGGAGACAACCTTTGAACGGTCCCGTGCCGCCGCAATTGGGCCAACGGGCTCAACGCGTTATTCTTTTCGTTTCCCACGAGACCTAGCAACGCGAAACAGACAATATGATTCAAACTTCTTCAGTAAACCGCGTTGCGGCGATAATTTAAGCGCGGTTTTGACACAATGACTTGCTTCGGCGGCGAGCGAGCAACCGAACATGGCGGCGCCAGCGTTACGTGTCTCTACCCTGTACGGGGGATGCGTGAATGAAGGTACTCTAGGCTGCAGAGCGGTCGGTTCCCGTGATGTCACTTGGGGCCACGAAAACGCACGATTGAGCGGGAAAATCAAAATTTTAACCGAAATTGTTTAATTTCTCAGTGAATAAAGCACCGTTTGTATCCGGACAAGGGCTGGGGGCACTATAAAACACGAAATCTTTCGAATAAAACCAACTTGCATTTTCTCTTCATGGCTCCTTTAATGAGCGCGTCATCTTCATCACAGTCATTATCATCATCTGTTCATTGATTTCATTTTTTCGTACATCTGGTGTAGCAAGCTAGGCGCCTTGGCCAGGCTAACCTCACCAGTGTCATTAAAGACTATTCTCTCTCTCTCTCTCTCTCTCTCTCTCTCTCTCTCTAGCCCTAGGCTTCACTAGCAGTCCCGTTCCTCACCACCACCCCGCTTTTGGATGCAAGGAAGGAACTCGTCAGTTGGCGCACCCATGGCTCGTAGGTTGGGTGGAGATTAGATGTTAGGGATGGGGTGTGCTGGTACTCCGCAGAATTTGCAGGTCGAGCGGTAGGTAGTGGGGTACAAGGTGTGAAGGAGGAAATTAGCTTCCGTCAGTTGCATAAAGCCCGCGCTGGGCGACATGAATCTTATCATCGAGGTAATTCATTCCCGAAGGTCAATTCACCATGGCTAGGGTGCGTGAGTAGGCAACTGGGAGGCCAGCAAGCACAAAGTTTATTATGCTAAGCAGATGACCAAAATACGATCGGTATTTGGTGGCATGCGTTTGTTTGAGGAACAGGATAAGATTATTTCTTGTTATCAGAATACAAATATTTTCTCAAAGTTGTAGGACATTTTGACTGAGACATGAACCCTTGTAACGCTGTGCGCCGGTGCAGAACAGTGCGTGCAAAACAAGGAGCAACACCAAGCCAAACGCTAACGAAAACAAGCGACATGCAACTGCGCTCAGGCTAAAAACTTTCATGTTTAAGCCACAATTGCTTAGAAAATTTTTTAGTTGATTTTCCTTGTCACTTCAGGCACTTTCAGGTGACAAGGAATGTGTTTGGTCACGTCTTAAAACAGGGTGACGACGCAAAACATCGGTGACCGCAGGTCAGGAGCGATAGCCCAGTTGTGTGCCTTGTCCCGGTCGCCTCACTCGTAAAAATGCCTTCAAGCTGTTACGCCTTTATACAGTTTCCTGTGCTTCACGCACCAGTTTTCGCATATCTCTGCACCTATTTTTCATTTGTTGACAGCAATTTCTTCTGTCCTAACTTTAAAGCTCAATCACACCACCACAACCATTTATTCCCGTCCGGTTTATCATCCTTTGCCTTCTCTCTAGCTTGGGAGGAGGACGTCCTCTAAATCGCAAACTCTGTCATCATTTCTCGGGAAGCATACTCGTTTCCATTCTTAAGCCTAACCATATGTCTCCTCAAAAAATCCAACTCAGAGGGATCTGACTTTTAGGGCGTGGAGAGGAGCTAAGGAAAACGGAGCCCTGGAAGAAGGCCCCCATCCATAGTTTGAGCTTAACTTCTTTGGGCTGCTGAATAAATTTTTATCTCACTCTCTCCAAACGCAGGATTGCGGCCGTCCGAAAGGTAGTCAAAGCAGCGTTGTGCTCACCCAAATGGAAGTCGACGCAGAGGTTAACCGAACTTGGAGTCAGCGCACTGTCGTAGAAATACTCGAAGCAAGCAGAATATGTCAACTTTAAAGATAAAAATCAGCCACAGGGATAATTAAACTCTATGCTAGCTATGCTACTAGCCTCCCACTATGCGCACAACCACCCTAGAGATCTCACATTACACATCGAGAAACCCTGACGGTAGAGCCAATATCCCAAAACATAAACCAAACACTCCACCAATGCTGAAAGCTTGACAAATGCCGCAAAATGTGTTATACGCAGGTGTTCACCATACACATGTTACCCTGACGCTGCCATGAACAATACTTGTGGCATAGCCGCTAATGTGTATTGAACTCACCCCAAATATTGAAAGTCCTTTTACTAAGGCGAACGCGAGAGATTGCGTTCGAGGGGGGAAGCGCTTCTTGGTTACTCCTTGTTATCTTATTATTTTTACTCAGTACCGCCCCCACTTCAGTGTTCATTGACGCACGTCAAGCTTGGCGTCGTTTCGCTGTAGTTTCTCTCGTTGGGACCGACAGTGAGCATAAATATCGGCCAAAGTACTGATCCGTCCATTCTCTCAAACTATGGCAAGCCGACCAAGATGGTAAACACGGCACCAGCACAAACGCAAAATAAAACTCCCACCTCCACTCGCGGGAACCCCTGTGTAGATGCGACGCATAGAGGGTTCACGTTGCAGCGTTAATCAGCGGAGGAACGGCGCTGGAACGATGGAGCGGAGCGGCGCAGGCACCGCGTTTTATAGCACGCATAACGGTGAGGGGACGCGCCGGCGCCAGTGCGTCTGCCGCGGCTATGACGCAACACAATCCAACACAATTCACTTTAATCCAATCCAAATCCAATCCAATGCCCCTCGCGAGAGAGTGTTCGCTATCGGAGAGGAGAGGGGGTAAGCGGCAGAGAGCGCAGCTGGCGCGGCGAGGATAATGGGGTAGGGGCGGATGCCGACGACAACGCCGACGACGCCGGATGCAGGGGCAAGGCGGGTGAATGAGATGCGTTCGCATCTAAAATCCTGTAAGCCGGAAACCGGTTGTAGATACGCTAACCTCCTGTCTATGCTGCCGTCCTGTAATCAAAACTGCGTCAGCTTCCTGACATCAAAACACCGTCAAAAGTGCGTCCAAATCGTCGCTAAAAGTGCGTCCAACGATCGTCAAACCTTCAAAGACCAAATGGCAAACGAAGCACGAACCCATGCGACTATTCTTCGCGCATTAATTAAATAGATCTAAGAACGATGTAAATACTGATACATGGTTTGTTAGAAAAAGGTATACTATTGTACTGTTTTTTTCATGAACGATGCGTGTACTGTCTTATCTAGAAGCGTTCCTTTTTCGCGATCTTCAAGTAACCGTTCTGATGCGATGGAAGCCCGGCTTTAAGTCCTCACGTGTGTCCAGAGATCTTATCAGAGCTTTCTGGTCGACCAACAGGTGTATTGGTAAATGCATTAGTTTTTTTTAACAGGACGCCATGGGTCCGACTAAGATTGATTGATTGTAGGGTTAACGCGCCAACGCAATGCAGGCGATGAGGCGCGCCGTAGTGGAGGGCTCGGGATTAATTTCGACCACCTTGGGATTTTTAACGTGCGCCGAAATCTCGTACACACGGGCGTTTTCGCTTTTCACCTCCATCAGAAAAGCGGCCGCCGCTGCCGGGAATGAACCCGCGACCTTGTGTTCAGCAGCGCAAAGCCTTAGCCGCTGAGCCACCGCGGCGGGTCCCACTAAGAAAGAACGCTGTTCGCTTTAAAATTTAGGGTGGGTACGAAAATCCAACCTCCCCACCTCCCCCTTCTGGCTACGTCCCTGCTTCTTAAGCCACTGAAGTATAGGTAGGAGCAACAGCTCTTGGTATAT